>NC_081181.1:79012755-79348054 GCF_029867415.1 Vicia villosa | reverse complement strand
GCACTTCCATGATAAAATGATTTCTAGGAAGGAATTTTCTGTGGGCCAACAGGTTTTACTGTTTAACTCCCGCCTTAAGCTAATGGCTGGGAAACTTCGATCCAAATGGATTGGCCCCTTTGTTGTTACTAATGTTTTCCCTCATGGTGCAGTAGAAATAAAAAGTGCAGGTACTGACAAAGTCTTCAAGGTTAACGGGCAGCGGCTGAAGTTATTCCATGAAAGTCCGGTGCCTGAAGATGTCAGCATAGAGGAGCTTTCTTTAGAAGCACCTGACTACGCTGCAACTTGATCAGGGAGTCCTTCTTTCCTTCTCTCTACTTTATTAGTAATGTCTTTTCATTGAGGACAATGCTTAGTTTAAGTGTGGGGGAGGAAATTGTGTGTTTTATTTGTTTTTTGTGTGTTAGTATTTTGTTTAATTTCAATAAAAATTGCATCTTCTTGAAAGTTTTAGGCTACACACTGATTTGAGTCGGGTTTGCGGAGACATGGGAAAAGTTCACAAGATCGATATCGTTCTAACACCGTAAGTCTCCCGCATACGGAAATTGATTTGAATTTGTTATTATGTTTTAGCCTTAATTTCTCATTCTTTGACAGCTCTTGAGTAGTTTATTTCAGCAGTCGGCACCATCTCTCACACACTTTACGCAGGAAACCGATGAATATAAGTGAATGTTCCGAAAAGAAAAAAAGAGAAAAGAAAAAGGTAATACACCTTCTAAGTTTGGTGATCCTCACCCGGTCACTTAACCCAACGGTTGTGTAATCTTTAAAAAAAAAGTTTTCAAAACTCTTTGTTAGTTGGTTCAGCGGTTTCTGGTGCTGAACTTGGTAGGGAGGATTACGGTCCGATCCCCCGCAACTACATCTGAGTAAGCAAAGGGTTATGCCACGCAAGTACCGGAACCCCGTGCAAAAGGATCAGAGTCACTAACCGGTTGTCCTGCTATAAGTGTGTGGAGATAACGGGCTTAATGTGATTGCGCCTGAATGAAAAAGAGCAAAAAGGATGAGTAAGTTAGGCTATGGTATAATAATATGATTTGAATTGGTTTGTGTATTTAGGAGCCTTATGTCTGCATATTTGTGGTTAGTGTTCTTACGATGTCCTTAGTGTGCAAGATTAGTACCTATCGATGCAAACTCACCCGAAGAAGATCTGTAGCCTATGATGAGTAACTGTTGATGTTTTTCTGCTTTCTTTTCATTTTGCTCGGAGTGCAAAAGTTCAAGTGTGGGGGAATTTGATCAGTGCATTTTTATGCACGTTCTTCCATGTTTGTACTCAAGCATTTCTTCGGTTTGTTTTATTTATTTTTATGTTTTAATATGTTTTTATATTTTATTTTATTTTTGCACTTATTTGTTTTTCGTATTAATTTTTCAGCAATAACAGTCTGCACGGAAACGATCATATCTGGAGTTCCAGGAGTCCGATTGAGGCGTTCTAATAATCGCCGGAAAGCTAAGAGAAAGAGCTACAATTCTTATGTTTGAGTCAAAGTCAGAATCGGACTGTAGAAGGGCCAGAATTTGCGTTGAAGTTGCTGCACTAGCTTTAGTTAAGTTTCGGGTTAATTGGTTTTGGGCCTGGGTCGTATGTTTGACCCAGTTGGATTGTAAAACGGGTCGTGGCTTTGACTTAGGTTAGGCAGCCGCGGTTACTGTTCATCCATCTTCCATTCACGAATTTTAGAGAGCTTTTCACGATTTGCTATGGAGAACTAAACCATCCGGACGGATTTACTGTATTCAGGTTCAATGCTTTGAGTTTGTTATAACTACAATTAGATTTCTATTCCTTTCAATAATATTATATGATCATTGTTTGCTTAATTCGATTTTCTTATAATATTGTTGATTTAATTTGGATTGATACATGTTCTTGAATTTTGATCGCAATTCGACTCTGCTTAACCGTTGAATTGCGATATCTTTAACCGTATGCTTAATCCGGCAATAGGGATATATATCTTACGATGTCGATCACGCTTGTTGAATGATATTGTGTTCAAATAGGATAGAGATCGTAGTTGTATCAATCGATGATAAGTAGAACCCGAAACAGTGAATTCGTTTGCATTTTAATCACTTATTTCAAAACAGCTTATTTTCAGAATCACTTATTTTAAGCGCTTTTTCTGTAATTCGACCACCAAACCAACCCCCCCCCCTTAATCGATTTAGTTTTTAGTTAATAAAAATCAAGAGTCCTTGAGAGACGATACACGAGTTACCGTTACCGTTGTTACTACAGTTTGCAATTTTACTCGTTTTTGACCCGCGTGCGACAGCGGATCAAAGGTTCAAGAAAAAACCTAATGGGCTTCGTGCATAGGCCCAAATAACCCAACAAAAACTCTAATGAACTACATGAATTGGTATGCCCTACTCCTAATTTCCCTCATCCCTATTTCTCAATAAACAATCAAACACGACAAAAACTGAGTTCTCTCCCTCACATGATAATGTTCAAAATCTCTCTCACCTCTAACGGCTCTTATCTCATCTCAAACTATTTCTTTTCATGAATTCCTCTATTTCTAAGCTACCATTCGGTCCCTCAATTTTATTTTTATTCAAGCAACCAAACAAAGATTAATCAACAAAACAACAACAATCATGAAAGAGGAAAAACGAGTTATAGCACAGGGTAAGAACAACATACAAAAGCAAGCAGAGTTCAAGATCAAAACGACAAATCTACACAATAGTATACAAATGCGAACAAAAGTACAAAGCGACAATGGAAGATTTACCGATCCGAAAGTTATCGGAGTGACGAAATCCCCTTATGATGTTTGTTAATGAAGTTAACCGGTGCTAGTTATATTTGCTGATGATATCGAAGCTAAGTTGAAGACGACGAACGGGTGAAACGTTGTTGTTCTGAGCTTCTTTTGTTTTGATGAATGTGCATGGATGAAGGCTGAAGGTGGTGTATGAGTGCAGTGGTTGTCGTTAAATTTGAGAGTATTATTGGTTGTGTGAGTTCTGAGAATCAGAGTATTATTGTAGGGTTTTAGTTTGAGGTTTGGGAGTATGAAGTATTGTAAGGATTATAGAGCAGAGGTGATGTTTGAGTTTCTTTAGGCAGTGTTTCCAGGATCTTATTTGGTTCCTTGGTGTGGTGAGGTTCCTCCTTTTATATAGATGTGATCAGAATCATTTCGGGGGGAAAATGAAGTGTGTTTTTTGAACAATTGTGTGACCCTGTTTTAATGCTTTCTTGCTGCAGGATTTGTGTTATGCTTATTTGGTGATTATTTTGGCTTGTTGCTGCAGCTCTGTATGGAGCAAAGTAAGGTTTTGACAGCAACAGGTTTGGTGATGCAGAGACATGAAGAAGACAAAGTTTTGTTCTTTTTTGTTTTGAAAATTTCTTTATCCACCTGTTGCACCCCAAAATTTGCCCACTTATTTATTTCCCAATTGGCCTCACCTTGCATTCATGTGCATACCTCATCTAGGACATTCTTCCATTACATTCATCCATATCACAATTACTGTTCAAGAAGAGTGACAAAAAGAGCTCCTATTGAGAAAATTTCTTGGTTCAGAAGAAAGGATCTGAAGTCTGATTATAGAGGATCATTTCCATCAGCATACTCCTAAAATCAGGGTTTTATTCTCTCCGAGTCAAAGCTCAAGTTAAAAGATACAAATCTCATATTCATCAGGGCTTTCAAATTAGGGTTTTTGACCAAAGTCAACCCTGTTGACTTTCTGGTCAAGATTTAATCAGGAAATGATTGTGGGTGCGAAATATGGCTGTCTTGAAGAAATATCATTCACTGGAGTTTATTTGGTTGGAAATTGATTGAGAATTGGTTCTGAAACGGAATAGTCGGGAAATTCGTCTGGAATCAGAAAAAATCAGGAAAAGTCGACTTTTTGGTCAAAATCAGGATCAATGTGCAAATGTCGACTTTTGGAGGAAAATCGGTCAAAGAAAATCAAAGAAATGGAAAAAATCAAGAATTAACTAAAACTGGCCCAAAATGGAAAAGTATTTAAAATGGGAAATTCCAAATGAGGAAAGTTCTAAATATTTTGGTTTTTTAGAATGGTTGAGCAACCAACTTCGTGACCAATTTACACATGGCTAGAAGCATTTTTTGGAAAATATTTCAACATCAAAGTTGTTCAACTCATAGCACACTACAACTTTGTAGTTTGGAGTTTTTTCATTTGAATCATGGTTGCAAAGATATAAGGTTGAAAAGATTGGAAACCCCCATTTAAAGAGAATTCTACACTTAGAAAATTTTTGATATTTTTTGGCATGACGACTAGTCAACTTCAAGCACGTTTTTCACCTGGATCTAGGGCTCAATTTAAAACAAGGTCAACAACAAAGTTGTTCATTTCATATGGGTATACAACTTTGTAGTTGGAGGTTTTCTCATCTGAGTTTTAGATAAAGAGATATGGATGAGAGAAGTTGGGTGTTCATAATTGCTGAAGCCAAAGTTGCATGGCAGATTTCCAGGTCATGACCATGCAGTGTATCAAACATGTGGCGTGCCAAATTTCAGTTTGATTTTAGAGATATACATGTGTGCTATAAATGGAATCTTGGTATGTTTATGTTCTCTTCCATGTGCTCTATTCAACAAGTCAATAATCAAGTCAATTGGACAAATATTGGAATAACTACAAGCTCCCAAAGTCACTGTTTCGCAGATCCAAAGGCTTGCATCCGGCCAGGTTAGAATCCCAAGTCATGCATATGCATTTTCACGAACACGTGGCGTGCCATCTTCAAATCAGTATTTAGGAAGTTTCAAGAATCTAATTGAGACAAGCCTAATGCTAGCGTGTTTCTCTCCATTCCCTCTATCCGATAAGCTAAATACCTTTGATTTTGGTCGAATGATTATTGAGATATGGAGTCTTGAAGTGGAACTCTTACAAAGGCTCGTTTTGGTGAAAAATCCCAAGCCAGGAGTATGTCACGCGCCCAGGGAACATGCAACGGCGTGCCATTATCTTGCAAGTCATTTGTGAATGTGTTGCAAGTGTATTCTCTCGAATTTGCCAACATGAATGTCATTATATGATATGTCTTCTTGCATTTGATCACAAGTTTGGACAATTTGGATGCTCCTACATGGAGTTATATCAACATAAAGTTCACTGTTTGGAGTTGCTAAAATAAAAAAATGAGAAAGAGAAGTTATTGGCCAAAGGGTTGTATCAGTGTGCATGTTACCATCATTCCCTTAATAGCCATGCAACGTTACCAATCCAGAAAAGCCTATGTCAAGCTTACTCCAAATACACTTTCCTTGTTCACTAAGTATAGAAAGAGATACACTACTTTGCATCACACCATAAACCATACACACACACCCTCTCCATATATAAACCATTCACACCTCACATTTCAAGGGGGCTCCACAATTTTCTTTTCACAGTTTCACAACACATACGCCTTCACTCACCCCTCTTTCCTCTCATCTCTTTGCTCCTCCCATCGCACTCCATTTTCTCTCATCTTTCTCTCCTCCAAAGTTAGTTACGGTCCACAACAAACTCTTGATCAGCACCATTGTCAATCACCACAAATCTTCACCTTCACTACCAAACCATCACCATCCTTCTCCGGACACAAACCATCATCATCACTAGTGAAGTTGTCAAGATCTAAGCTTCAACAAATCCGAGTTTATTTCTCCGAAAGATACGCATCTCGAAGTTCTTCATATTCATCATCTTCAAAGAACAAAGAAAGCAATCGGATTTCTCTTCAAATCTTGATCAATACTTTTCCAAGTAAGTGATCCCTTTTTGTTGCATTAGAAGCATGTATAGGATTGGCACTCCCATCATCAGGGATTTGGGTTAGGACAATTAGAACCACCATGTTTTCAAGTGTATGTTGCATTAGTATGAACTTTGTGGATTCTTGAAGTCAATTTCGTTTTCGCCAAAAAAATTGAATGTATGAATGTTTGATTACGATAGTTGAATTCTGTGTGGCTTGAAGATTATTTTGATATGCTTAGTTTGATCTTTGGTGAAGATAGCAAAAGTTAGGGTTCAGTTGTGGTGTTCGGTTAGGATGTTAGAAGTTTCAAAACAGAAATCTAAGGTCATATTCAAGTTCTACGCGAAAAAACAAGGAGAACGGTGGCCTCGTTCATCGTTTCTGGGAACCGGACGCCGCCGGCGCCGTCGTAGGGGGCGGTAGCTCGTTGGGGGAGACGATGAACAGTACCTCCATGGTACTGTTCACGTCAGCATGCATTTTATTTTCTTTTTTCTTTATATTACTACTATTTTGTTTTGTTTTGTGGTGATGATTGAAACGTGAGGTGTCTATTGGTGATTGGTGATTACTAGTTGTTTTGTCCTCTTGTGACTTAAAGGTTAGTGTACCAATTGATGTTATATTGCTATGTCACGTTTTATTTCATTCATACCATGTGATAATAATGATAATACATGCTGGTAAAAAGAGAAATGGAATCATATAATAAGGCACATGTTGTTTATATAAAAAAGAAACGAAAATGACAATATGAAAGTGGATCTGGGCCACGCCTTGGTTTTCCTTGGGCCCAACGTTTTTTTCTTTTCCCACCTTCTATTCTCAGCCGAAAGCGCTATACAATATAATTCAGTCCCATACAGTAGTTGCTTCCACACCCCCTGTAGACAGATTTCACATTTTGATTAAATCTTGTTTTCCCTCTAGTTTTTGATTGGTAGATCATTTTCCGTTGTAATAAAAATCAAATAAAAATATGTGTTAGGTAGAATTATGTGTGTATATTTTTTTAGTATTTTTTGTATATTTTTAGATTTTATTTTTCTATTTTTAATAAATCTTTTTCTTCAAAGTGTTCATATATCTTCATGTTTTCATAGGTTTTGCAAACTAATTTGATTAGGGGCCTTAGGGATTGAATCTAATTACCAATTTTTGTGTAGCTTCAGTAGACTAATACATGATAATGTGTAAAAAAATGAATTTCCAATTCCTTGTTTTGGTTAGGTTTTCACTAGGTTTTCTATACCCGATTAATGTGCGTTCCTAAACGGATAACCATGTGAATTTGACCTATAATTTGCTTTGCATTTATGCAATAGCCTTGAATCTTTTTTGTACATATAATTAGAGATTTTTAGAGGTCCCAATACCTGTAATTATATATTTAAATCGTGTCTTCTCTTTTTACTTGAATTTTCCTTTCTTACATGTAAATAACTTGCTTTTGGCTAACAATTGTATCAAAACTTGTCCAAATGACCTATAATTTTGTATGAGACTTTTTGACTTGATTCCATGATTGTTTAAACATCTATTAGGTTCTGTTCACTACTGACTTCCACCATTTTATTACATTTGTCTAACTTCATTCACATTTTGAATTTACTAGCTAGTTTTGACCTAGTTTTGTCTAGTTTTGTTAGAACTTTGTGTTGCTTTAAGCTAGTTGACTAACATAGATTGGTGTAAGGTCTTAGACCTATAAATGAATTAATATGCTACTGACCTCAAGTTTAGTTCATGTTTTCATTTGCTTTTTGTTTTGATTAATTGATATAGGTTTGCTAATTGTTAAGTAACGATTCATGCGATACTTTGGTAACTTGTTGTGGATATTTTCGTGTGATGCCATGATGCTTTTGTGTTTAATTTAGGACACTAATTTCCTTGATTTTCTACTGCCCTAGGGCTTTATTCCCTCTTTCTCATGCTTTGCCTCTTCTTTCACACTTTGATTGTTGTTAGTTTAAGAGGCGACGATTGTTTGTTCTTCCTCCACCTTTTGTGGATTGTTTTCTCTTGGGATTCATTGTGTGTAGTCTCTCTTAGGAGTAGACATGGTTAGGGACTTCATTAAGTCACCTACCTTGCTTGTTGCTTTTGCTTATCTCTTACTATATGCTTACCATGTTCCCTTAGGGCGGTGACCTCAATCTTCATTAAGATTAGTCACATAGAACAACTTAGGTTGTAATCTATGCGTGATAACATAGGTAGAGATCCCTTATCCTTGACCTTAGGGCCATTCTTATTTGTTAGCATTAGGTTAGAGATGTATGTTCCCCTTTTCCATGACAAACAAAAACAATAAAACACCATAAAACATTAATAAATAGTGAAAAATAATAAAAAGGAATGGAAGCTCTCGTCCCTCTTGGTTAAGGGGATCACTTGAGTGGAAATTCCTAAACTTAAAAAACACAAACCAAGAGTCGATTGAGTATTCCTTGTTTAAGGTTCACTCGAGACGCTCGACATACTTTTCTTTTGCTTTTAAGAGCATGTTACTTCCACTCCAATCCCAGCGTGAGTCTCCAAAGGTCGAGCGGCGGAGTGTGCTGTAACTGTTCACTAAAAAACACCAACAAATCCTAAAAAACATAGAAAATCTTGAGCAGAACTACGACGCTCTGATTCTTCATAAGAGGATACGTAGGCATAGAGGCAACTCTAGCGAGCACAATAATTATTAAAAAACTTTAGGTTTAATCATGCATTGCATTAGTGATAGATACACCCTTTAGATAGAAACAAACATAGGTGGATACCATCGAGTACGATGGGCGTGAGGGGTGCTAGCACCTTCCCCTTGCGTAACCGACTCCCGTGCCCTGTTCTCTGGTCGAAAGACCTTGTTCTTTTTTCGAGTTAGGTTTCTGATGTTCCTTTCCCGCGATGGAATAAATATATTAGTGGCGACTCTGATCCATTTTTCGCGGTAGCTCCAGCTGGCGACTCTGCTGGGGACGTGATAGACCTGTGCTGGTCCATTCTTAGCGAGTCGATCCTAGCCTTTGTTTTTTTCGCTTATTGGGTGTTTATTTGTTTATATGTTTACATCTTATATATATGTTTGCATATCATGTCTATTTCCTGCTTGCATATCATGTTTACTTTCCGCATGCATCTGGACTATATTATGGGTCCCCGTGGGGGCCACATATTTTCCTGATTTGTTTTGCAGGTGGGGGGTTTGTGTGAGGTAAAAGGCCCACTACCCAGGCCAGTGATACTTAGGATTAGTGTGGATGCCCATGTCAACTCCCGTAGCGTTTGATACGATCGAGCTTGACATGGGGTACCACAACCAGGCGAGGTTCTTTCACGGAACATTGTGTCAGGCACGTTTGTTGCCTCAAACACATTGTACCCCATGGGAATCGTTAACCCTGGTGACCATTAGGGACCACCTGTCCGTGTCTAGACTTCATACCCGTGAGATTGGGGTGGGACAGGAAACTTTGGCTCCTACATACCATTGTGTCATACCCCAAAATTTGCCCACCACATTTTTATACTCAAGCTCATTTGAATGTCAGAAGCTCAAGACTCAACTGATTGTACACTCTCCTAAGCAACAACCCTCAAACTAGGGTTTTGTATCTCTCAAAGTAAAATCAAATTCTAAGGCCTCAAATGAATCCCATGGCCTCTCATACGATTCAAAGAACCTCCATGCCAAGTTTCAAGTCCTGATTCAAAAGATTGCTCACTCCATGGCCCAAACGATCGATAATCGACTGGTTGACCTAAAAGTCAAACTATGGTCAAATCACAGTCAAAACTTCCGATTTTTGGTCAACAGTAACATTTTAATGTTAGATTCATCATTTGATAAAGGGTTGATCATGATTCATCAAGAAAAGGTCAAAAATCCACAAAAGAACAAAGTTGCTAAATTAGGGTTCCTAGGCAAAAGTCAACTGAACTTTGACCAGCCATAACTTTCACATGGAACATCAAAATTTTTCCATCCAAAGCTCAGTTTGAAGGAAATTGAATTCTATACAACTTTTCCTCTCATATGCCGAGCCTAAAAATGCTTCATTTGAGAGATATGGACCAAAACATTACAGGTCCTTCTAAAGGATCGCAAAAAAGTCATTTTTTCTCAAATCTCATAACTTGAACATGGTAAACTCAATTGAGATGAAACGAAAAGGAGATTTTAGAGGACATCTTGGGCTTTCCAAAAAGTCCAAGAACATCTTCATGTGATAAATATTGAAGGAGTTATGGATTGTCAAAGTTGGGCAATTCTGAGGAAATGCACGAAAGGCAAAATGGAGAATTTTGGATATTTGAATTGATGGGCCAAAGTTTTTGATTCTAATCACACATATGATCCATAAAAGGGCCTATAAAGTCATCCTTATATTTTTGGCATTTTTATTTCTAATTATTTGAATTTTATTCATTTAAATAGTAAACAAATCAAGTAAAATACCAAAAACATCGAATTAAGTCGTGGGGATTTATTTTAATCATCCAAGTGGTTCATAGATCAAATATTATTTAGTGCATAGTTTTATTTTATTTATATTTGATTTTATGTATTTAATTTCAAATTTAAAATCAAATAAAATCATGGCTAAATAATAAAAGATATCATAGGATTGATTCCATAAAGGTTTAATCAATCCAAATTGATTGGGAAATAAAAAAAAAACGTAAGAAGGAGATTGGTGCAAGATTGAGACAAAAGTGGAAAGTTCTACATCATATTTTTCTTCAAGATTTCCAAATGATCTAATGACCTAAAGTCCAAGCCCAAAGACAACCCTAAAGTACTCTCTTATATACCTACAACATGTGCAGCGTGAGAGAGGAGGAACCCTAGTCTGAAAACAACGCTTCCAAACCTTCAAAATATTCAAAAGGATAGGGAAATTCGAGTTGGTTTCTCCAGCCATATTCACACTATTATAGACATTCATTCTATCTCCTGAAGGTCCTAGGAAAGTGTTACACTCAAGGAATAAAGCTGAAACACGTGGAATCGCCCCTTCAAAGCACCGCGGTTTGCAAACTTACTAATAATCCAAACTTCTCATGCATACGATATAAATCTTTTTACTGTATATATACGTGTTATAAATGATGTTTGGATGGGTTTAGAGGTCTCTCGTTTGAGTTTTGGTGCAGTTATCGCATGGGGCCATGGTTAGGGCAAAGGGAGAGTTTGCTTCGGTTTGCAGGTTCCCAGCAGTTTCAGACGCAACCAATAGTATCATTGGACTCAGAGAGTGTCACTTAGTTTATCTGGGCTGTTATTTTGGTATTTGGATTGTTGTCTTGCAGGTTCTAAATCGCGTCCAAAAAGAGGAAGAATTTGCGGAATATTCCGCAGGTAATTTCGCATGAGAATTCGCACGGGATTCCGCAGGTCTAGAAGTTAGGGACGATGAACAGTGCCCAAGACTTCTTTGACCGCTGCGTGGGATGCTCCTATTCGTCCGTCAGCGCAGCTAGTCTCTCTCCGCGTGTGTGTCAAAACGCTAATGGCCGGTCAAAAAATCACACTTTCTCTCTCTGCTCCCATTCGCCGTTCATGAACATAAAGGACCCACATCTTGACTTTTCTTTTGAATTCCTATTCTTCTTTATTTTTTATATATATTTTATTAAAGGTATGTTATTGTTGATTGATACACACAGCTTAATTGGTAAGGCATTACATGGATAACCTGCAAAACCCAGATTCGAACCTGGTTGAAGACAATAATTTTACACTTGCTGACTTCGCCGATTCAGTGTTATACACCTACGCAAGGCTACCGTGCGTCCACTTCCAGCCATCATCGGATCTCCAACGTTTCAGATCCAACACACAGGATCATGAGGTTGCACCATGGAACCTCAGAAGCCTCTTACACTGGATTACACACGCCCAGGTTTTCTTTTATTTATTTATGTATTCTCTTTTAAAGTTAACCTTGTTTTGTTTTATTTCTTTTTAACTTAACCCTATTTTCATTAACTCCTTTTTATTAAAACTTTTTTCTCTCAATTTTCAAAAACCTTTTTTTAATTAACTATTAATAAATTTAGGTTTTAAAAAATAATTGTGTTAATAAGATAATTAGTATAGTTTAGTTTTAATAATTAAAAAATTAAATTAATTTAGTTGAGTAATTAGGAAATTAATTTAAATTAGGTTAATCAAATTAGGGTTTTCAGGTCAGGGTTCAATAACTATTAGTTTTAGATTTTTATCACTAGCCCTTGCCCATAATCCTAAAAGGTCATATATTCAGGTAGGTCTTGCCCATTAACGCAACTTAGGTCACCATAAGTTTCTTTTAAGGGTTTAGGGTAGGTCACCATACCTTTTCTTTTAAAGGTTTAGGTTTGTAAACCTTGGTTCTTTTGCGAATTTCTCCTCTCATCCCATACTCTATGATTGTCGCGTGCCTTTATTTTAATTTTGTTTTTAATTATTTAATTTCTGTTATTTAATTTTTGCATTTATTTAATTATTTAATTTCCGCCATTTGAATTTTGTCTTTATTCAATTCTGCCTTCATTTTTTATTTATTTATTTATTTAACTTTGTCATTTAAATTCTAGAAGGTGTATAGGTCGCTCATTCAAATTTTTTGATGTAATAGTAATTAGGGCCTTTATACTTTCCGCATTTTACTTTCTGCACACTATAACTGCTATTTTATTATTTGTATATATTAACTGCGTGGTTAGTAATTTAGGGAGTGGCAATAATTAATCGAACGTAGCTCACTAATTCAAGATAAATACTCGAATTAACCACATGATTGCTACACACACTCACCTCTAAGGTAACATCCTCTTATGCTGCCTTCTCGATCAAAAATAGTCAAGTCCCTCGGATATAGGGATACCTTAGCACCTGTTGCCTTCGATAAAATCATCATAGTCCCTCAATATAAAGATCACAGTCCTTTCGAGTTGCCTACGATAAATATGATCTCGTCCCTCGATTAAATGATGATAGTACCTTTGATTGCTAAGGTATCCTTACTGTTGCCTAATGACTATTATATCCTTCCCTTAGACTACCTGCCCTCTTTATGGTAGGGACAGTCTTGTGGCGAACGATACTTCTCGATGACCCTTAAACATCCAATTGAAAGACTTCCTACCCTCTTATGGTATGGATAGACCCTTTCGCCCGAAAGACTTAAAGAACAAAAAAAAGACGATCTTAGGGTAGGTAGTTCTTAAATGCTTGCTCATATTCAAATTCAAATTCAAAACTTCAAAATCTTTTCCCACTCATTTTTAAATACTTTCAAACAAGGCTACGCTTATTTACAAGCTAAAGTCTTTCAAAGGTCTTTGTATAACCTACCCCCCGAACTCAAAATCTTTCAAAGGTCTTTCCTGTTCTTTTTGCCTTTCCTAATTGGATAAAATAAAAGTCGGTGACGACTCTTGCTCACCGCAACATTGTTGCTTATAAAAATAAAAGTCAGTTCACCGTATTACAGAGTTGGCGACTCTGTTGGGGATAAATTTCGATAAAAGAGGGGTTACCTTAAAAGTTTAGGAATCACTTAAACGTTTTCTATTGTTTGCTTTGTTTGCTTTACTTTTGCAGGGCTGTTTTGGGTATTTTGTTGTGTGAAAGATTCTAACCCGAATCTGAGTACCTTAGGTAAATGGCATGAGATCATTGAGACTGCACAGCGTATACTGATGTGGTTGATCTGATGGCCATCGTTAGTGTGACACATTGGTTTGTCCTGGTGTTCCTTGGGATCCGACCTGAGGAAATGTCTGGCTGCCGCGTGGTGTCATTAAGCACTAATTTGCCCTTAGAACCTTAGTCGAACTTGACTTTGGCCTATTAGAAAGTAGCGAGATGGTTGGCTTTGGTTTCGACCGAAGTTGGTTGATACTCGAAGCTACACTCATATGGACTGGACTTTCAGGACCTTTTCGGTTGGCGATTCGATTGCCGAACTGAGATAAACGCCTTCGAGAAAGGTCAATGATATGAGCTCCATAGAACCCGATCTTTATATAGGACAGGTTTGAAACGACTAAACTTCAGGGGGAGGGTACGCACCTCTGGACTACATGCAAGCCTAATCTTAAGGAAAAATTGTGTGATTTGTTTGTGTTTGTTACCTACTTGACATCATGACATCATAAACATCATAAGCATCATAACATCATGACTAACCATTCGAGGACCAAAGAATTCATCTTTGTTCTGTTTTGTAGGTCATGGAGACTAGAAACACCATTCGAGTTAACTTTGTGAAGATACCTTCCGAACTGAAAGAATTGGTGTTAGAGATTCCTGGAGGTTCCCGATTCACTGAAAGACATGGTCTCTTGCCCAGTTTGGTTACTTCAGGTTTTGACGAAGAAATGATGAGTGTATTATTTCAATTCTTCGATCCCGAGCATCATTGTTTTACTTTCCCGGATTATCAGATGGTACCTACTATGGAGGAGTTTGCTGACATACTTGGACTTTCCATCCGAGATCAAATGCCGTTCACTGGTTTGGAAGAAATTCCAAAATTGGAAGTTATCGCTTCCCCTTTACATCTTATGAAGTCTGATATTGATGGTCATTGGGAAACTAGAAGTGGAGTCAAGGGATTCCTCGCTAAGTTCTTATTCGGAAAATCTCGCATGTTTTTGAAGTCCATGAGTTATCAAGCCTTCGAAGACATATTATCTTTACTCATTTATGGTTTGGTATTATTCCCTAATCCTGATCAGTTCATTGATAAGCACGCCATAAAGATATTTCTGACACGCAATCCAGTTCCTACCTTGCTTGGAGATATCCTACACTCTCTTCACACTCGTACTATGAAGAAACGAGGGACTCTTATGTGTTGCATACCTTTGCTATCTAAGTGGTTTATTTCGCACTTTCCTCGCTCAATAGTGAGGAACGACCAAAGGCTGAAATGGCATAAGAGAATAATGTCACTTTCTCATTCTGATATCCGTTGGCTTTCCTTATCCAAGGAGAGTGTTACCATCATCGACCGCTGTCGACAATATCCTAATGTGCCTTTACTTGGCATACGAGGGGGTATTACTTATAATCCTTGTTGGGCCTTACGTCAGTTTGGTTACGCTCGAAGAGATGGCCCTCATCAGATGCTTATACAAGGGGTTGTGTTTGATTATGAAGATGATACTCAAAATCACCGTCGGAAGTTTATACGAGCATGGGATATGGTGAACAGAATTGATAGCAAGAGCTTTGGGCAAAGAAACTCCATTCCTTTGGCGCCTTACCTTAGATGGGTGCGCACCCGTGCTCAAAGTCTCATCATGCCTTATCCATATGTGCTACCTGTGATAGTGGAGCCTGATTGCGAGGAAAAAGTTCCTCAAGTTATTGCTCATCCAGACATGCCAACCGACATCGAAGAATTAAAAAGATCTTGGATTCAATTAAAGGAAGAAAGAGACACTTTTGAAGCTCAGTTTCGCGCTAAAGAAAAGAAAGTACTAGAGCTCACAAAACTACTTCAAGCGGAGCAAGACATCAACAACTTCATTGGTTCAAAAAGGAAGCGTCCATGGGAGACTTGAAGACTTTTTATTTTTAGTTTTATTTTATTTTATTTCTAGTTTTATATTTTCATTATTGTAAAAGATAATAATAAAACAATTTACAATTTCTTTTCCTTAAGTATTATTAATAAAGTTTCTTTTTGTTTGGTTTTAAACAAAGTTGAATTCCAAGGTCCTCGAAAACATTGCATATGCATAATCATATCATTCATAAACATCGCATCACAGGTTTCATGAAAACAAATGCCTCATCTTTATGCTGTTTATTTCAGTAAGAAAGATGGATCTCGAACAATCTGTGAAGAATCTCCAAGTTCAAAATGCTGAATTTCAAGCTCTGATCCTGAACTTGTCCAAGGGGCAAGACGAGCTGAAAGCCCTCCTGACTAAGAAGGAGAAGAAGACCAAGAAACCCAGAGGAGTGATCAACCTGGGAAGAAGGTTCAAAGGTCGTCCCAAGAAGGCCGAGGAAGCTGGGATCCCTAAAGATGAGGAAGATGAAGAGGAAGGAGATGATTTCAGTGTCAAGAACAATCAGGGAAGCCATGTAGGTTCTGATGGTCAGGAAGAAGAAGAAGAAGATGAGTATCCTCAAGACGAGGATTATGCTGATGAGAAGTATAGACTACTAGAAGAGCGTCTGAGAAGCGTGGAAATTCAAAAGGTACCTGGGTTGGATTTTGAAGAACTAGGACTCGTTCCTGGAGTCGTTATTCATCCAAAATTCAAAACTCCCGCCTTTTCTAAGTATGATGGAGTCTCCTGTCCCAAGATGCACTTGAGGTCTTATGTAAGGAAGATTCAGCCTCACACTGCTGATAAGAGGCTCTGGATCCATTTCTTTCAAGAAAGCTTATCTGGAACTCAACTCGAATGGTATTATCAATTGGAGGGTGCTAGCATCCGTACTTGGGAGGATTTGGTTGTTGCTTTCTACAAACAATACCAATATAATTCCGATCTCGCACCAACTCGCATGCAACTACAAAGCATGTCTATGGGACCTATGGAAAGTTTCAAGGAGTATGCTCAAAAATGGAGATATCTAGCTGGGAGAGTACAACCTTCCTTGACTGATAGGGAGTTGGTGGACATGTTCATGGGTACGCTAACTGGGCTGTTCTATAGTCACTTGCTGGGTAGTTCCTCGTCTGGGTTTACTGGTCTTTTCTTGACTGGAGAACGTGTTGAGAATGGTATTCGAAGTGGGAAGATTCAGGTGGGCGCATCTTCTGGTACTACAAAGAAACCATATCATGGAAGAAACGAGTCTAATGCTGTCCACAGTCAGAAGGGCTGTGATAAGAATGATCATAACCAATCTGTTGGAGCTGTCCTCATCTCTACTCCAACATCTCAACAAGCTCCTAGACAAGAATATGAACGCAAGACCGATAGACCAAGGAGACAATACACCCCGATCAACATGCCTTTGTCTCAAGACTTACAACATCTATTGAAGGCTAAACTGATCACCCTGAAGGATCCTCCGAAGTTTGTCAACACTGCTAGTCCAACTTATGATCCCAAGGCTACATGTGCTTACCATTCCACACCATGTAGACAATTGTTGGGCCTCGAGAAATAAAGTCCAAGACATGATAGAATCTGGCGAAATCGAGTTTGACGGCCCAAAGACTCCTAATGTCATCACTGCTCCTATGCCAAAGCATGACAAGACTGTTAATGCTATCATGGACACAATCCATGTCTATGACGTAAGAGATCTGTCAACTCCTCTCCCTAACATCAAGAGAAAGCTGCTGCAAGCTGGTTTATTTCCAGGTTGCGACCCTGACTGTTATTACTGTGCACTCCTACCCAAGGGTTGTGAGAATATGAAAAGAGGTATCCAAGGCTGGATGGATCGTGGCACCATCAGGTTTGAGAAGAATCCTTCCATTGAGGAGTTGTGCGAAGGTTTCTCCCGGGGTTTGAAGTTCGAAGATGTATCCGTGATTTCCAAAGTCCCGCTAAAGATCCCTACCAAGGCTCCTTTCAAGATTTCTGCTGAACCCCATGTGGCTCCGATTATTATCACTAAACCTGGTCCGATGCCATACTCATCTGATAAAGCTATCCCTTGGAATTATGGTGCCGAGGTCTATGTTCAAGGAGTCAAGCAAGAACTTGAATCTGATAAAGTTTCTGAAGATGTCAATCCTGATGTGGGTAATATTGCTGGAACTAGTAAAGTGACAAGAAGTGGAAGGGTGTTTTCTCCAGAGATCTCTCCGAACACTACTTCTCCTGCTGTTACTATCACCCCGAGTGCTGACGCTCGTGATAAAGGACCGCTACATGAACCTGATACTGTCATTGAAAATCCATCATCTGAAGAAACGAACGAATTCCTGAAGATCATCCGCAAGAGTGATTATGACATTGTTGAACAAATGGGGCATACTCCTTCTAAGATCTCTATGTTGTCACTCCTGAGTTGTTCCAAAACTCATGCCAAAGCTATGATGAAGTTTCTAGAAGCTGCCCATGTGCCACAAGAGATTTCTGTCACTCAACTCGAGAATTGTATTGCAAATCTAACGACAGATAACTACCTTGGGTTCTCTGATGCTGATCTGAGTCCTAGTGGAAAGAATCATAACAAGGCACTGCGTATCTCCATTGAATGTGGTGGTACCACCCTGGCTCATGTACTGGTTGACAATGGCTCGTCTCTGAATGTGCTACCCAAGTTGGTGCTGGACAAACTCAAAGTTGACGGAATTGAGTTGAAATCCAGTGATGTGATAGTAAAAGCTTTCGATGGTACAATGAGTACTGTGTATGGCGAAGTTGAGCTCCCGATCAGAGTAGGTTCCCAGACTTTCAATACTGTGTTCTATGTGATGGATATTCGTCCCTCCTATTCATGTCTTCTTGGACGGCCTTGGATACATGGGGCAAATGCCGTGACTTCAACTCTCCATTAGAAACTCAAATACCCAACTAAAGGCAAGATCGTCACTGTGTATGGTGAAGAAGAGTATGTGGTGAGCTTCATAGATGAGACCAAATATGTTGAATTCACTGGAGAAGCTTTTGAATCTCCCCGTATGGCGTTCTAATTGGTCCCCCAAGTGGTTCCCGAGACTAAGCACGTCTACACTCCTCCTAAAGTTACTGGGGTTAGTCCTGCAATGGCTTCTTTGAAAGACGCTAGGGCTGTGGTAGAAGAAGGTGGTTTCACCATCTGGGGGCAATTACCCGATATTCCATACAAATCCAACAAACGGGGTTTAGGCCGCACTGCTAAGGATCAGAAGGGAGAACAACATCCTCGTCCGGAAGGTTTGAAGCATCATTTCATCAGCAAGGTGTCATACCCCGAAATTTGCCCATCTCATTCCATCTAAGGGGTACAAGAGATTATAGGTCCTCCGAAAAGTCAACGAAAAAACACCTTTTAGGTCAAGACTCATAACTCGAACATGGAAGCTTCAATATAAATGAAACCAAAAGGGTCATTTAGAGGACTCTTCTAGCTTTCTAAAAAGTCCTAGAATGAATTCATATGATTAAAATGGAGGGAGATACAAGGCTTAGAAATTGATCGATTTTGGAGAAATACATAAAACCCTAACTAAGTGGTTTTGGTCCTCTTAATCCAATGGGCCTAAAAGTGGATTTCAAACATGTTCATGAGCTTTATGATGACTCTTAAAATAATTATTTTTATTTTAATAATACTTATTTTTATTTATTTTGAATTATTAATTCATGTAAATAAGGATAAGTCATATAAAAATTGGAATAATTTATTTTAATCCAAGATTTGATTTTCCAATGAGTCAACACATCAAATATATAGATCAATTTCGTTCATGAGATGAGTGGAGAGATTTGATACCAATTTGGCAAGTTTTCAATCAAAATTCAATGAAAAATATATGAATCTCAATCATTGAAAATACAAGATCTCTCTCCAAATCAAATCTTCATCACCAAAGGGATTTCTTTGAAGAATAAACATGAGCCAAAGTTAGAGATTTCCAATCAATTTTCAATCACACTCAATGATCAATTCTTGCCATTCTGGTTAACCTAATTGAATCCATATATAAACAAACATAACAGATGAAAGAGAGGGGGGGTCTGCGCAGTCGGAGAACGCTGCCTCCAGGAAGAAAAAACCGGAAAAAAAAAACTTCAAAGAAAAACTCAAGAAACTCAAATTCAGTTTGGAGGATACAGAGGTTCTCAAGACAAATTAAGGATTGAAACATACTCATGGAGTTTCACGGAAGCAATCCCAATGGTTACTAAAGATCCAGGCTTACAGAACCATCTAGAAAATTGCTCACGGTTCGGTGTCTACGAGTCGATTCGATTTGATTAATTTGCGCATGATGAATCAATTTTGATTATATATTTACGTTCCTGATGTTGAATCGAGGCTTTCCATGTAGTTTAATTTCTGTTTGAGTCCATGAATCAGTATCTGCCATTGTTAGGTTATGAAGGTTCGAAATTAGGACTTTGAGATTTAGCCCAAATTGGAAGAAACCGAAGCCACCATCGTGTTTAGAACATGATTTACAATCGATCCATGCTTTTAAAATTTATTTATTGTTGTTATTTTGTGAGATTCAATTGGCAGGGGTGGCCAAAAGCTTCACGTATTTGCAGAAAACTTCTCACGAAGGAGAAAGCTGGGGCGCGGGTCTGTGTGTTTTATTTTTTTTATCATTCGTGGTATGGTTATCAAGATCTTAACGCGTAAGTTTATCAACAAAGAAAAGTGGCGCATCTGGCGAGAACGGTTACTGGTAATGGTGTGAACTGGGGTTCGAACCCCATAGGCGACATATTATTTTTGATAACTTGTATGTTCTAATATGTTTACAGATCCTGTGCAGCGAGCCTATACACGTCCACCATGCGCCCTTGTATCATAGCCTTCGGATCCCATCAAGATCTAATCAAACGCACCAGAATTGAGGGATTACCATGGACGTTCAAGACTCAGAAGCACAGGATTGTGGTCCCAGGTTCCTTTATTATTTTTATATTTTTATTTGTTTTATATTATTTGTACAATTGTATAATTGATTTTAGTTAATTTTATAATACACGTAATTTAATTTCAATAATATAACTAAATTAGGGTTAGGGTTTTATAATATTTTCCGATTATTCGGTGTAAGAATTAGGGTTTGTCCGATCCCATTACCGTTTGGCAAAACATTAATCTTAATATTAATTTTCTCCCCGAACCGACTATACCTATTAGTCGCAGTAGGCGAGAAATAATTTTGATTAATTTAATTTATTAATAATAATTCGACTAACTCTAAATCAATTCTCTCCTCGACCCGACTGAAGCTATCAGTCGCTTTAGACGAGAGATAAAAATTACAAATTTAAAACATATTTAATTTGCTGCCCGCGACGATCAATCTATCGATCTGAGTAACCAGCAATGCCCTTTAATCTGTTAGCTATACTGACCAAATCTATTGGTCATCGCATCTAACGGTGCCATATTAAATCAGGGTTGTACGCCCAAAACATCTAAAAAAACACTAAACCACGACACTACGGATTTTTATCCTAGGCAATTCAAAATGCCTTTCAGATCAAATTCAAACTACGATAGGCCACTCAAAAAGCCTTTAAACAATTTCAAACCACAAATTCAATTCTAAGGCGTACAATCCTGTGCCCGAACTACGTTGACTCTGATTCTCCATAAGGAGATACGTAGGCACTTGGATAACCAAGGCGAGTCCCCTTCCCCAAAATCTCACTTTTTCCCCTATTCATTTCCTTAGCTATAAACCCTTAACATTTTTAGCCATAAACTGTTACCTTAGATTCAAAGCCATAGGAAAAGGTTGAGGGTGCCTAACACCTTCCCTCGACCTGATTATAATAACTTACCCCGATCTCTAAACTGCGTAGGGTTTCCTATTCGCCCTTCAGAATAGGTGGCGACTCTAAAAGTCTAATTTTTAGGGCAGGTTGCTACAGATGGCGACTCTGCTGGGGATAGTGATAACAAAATTGTAAATTATTATGCTCCTATAGGTTTGGCAGGGTTTAGGATTTTTGGCAAACTTTTTTAGGTTTTGGCGAATTTTTTAGGGTTTGGCTAATTTGCCATTTTAGGGTTTATGGTTTATTGTAAATATTTAAATTTTATTTATTTATTTACTTGCAATTTTAATTAAATATTTGTTTACGTGAATATTTGCTATTTTACTGCACTTTTTGGGTATATATAAATTGCGTTAAACCTAAGCGTGGGAATTATAATAATGACCAGAGGGGAATTACATCGCCTACGAGTCTTATTATAATTCCACTCAGAGTGGGTTGAATATCCGGAAAGGTCTGATACGAGGCTCGACCTTGTTGAGGGCTGGACTTGGTATTTAGCTGATCTCTCTGGGAACCAACCCCTAAAATTCGAACCTCATGGACCAATGAGTTGTTCCAAAATCCAAAGAGACAAAAAGTCTCGGCGGCTACGAACGATCCCATGAGACCTTCTAGAACATTCCTATGGGAAGGGTAGGCACCCTAAGCCGTTACGTCGAACCTATGAACCTAGGGCTTATGTGCTTACGTGCTTATTATATATGCAATTTATATACTGCGAATGTCTTGCGTGTAATTTTTGCAGGTACTCCTACGCGCTCCCTGGCCTGCAAAAACTTTATTTCTAAGACCATGTCCTTCCCACGAAGGGCATCTACATTTATGCATGTTGATTGGCCTCTCGATGGCCATGAGACTTAGTGACTGCCATGAACAGTCACCCCGCGCCTGCATCTACGCACTCCCTAACCTGTAGGAAGTTTCCTTTTATATCTGTGTACTCTTACAACTATGTGTCCTTCCCACGAAGGACATCTTCGTTTATGCACGTCAATTGGCCTCTCGATGGCCATACGATTTAGTGACTGTCTTGAACGGTCATCTCGTGCCTACATCTACGCAGTCCCTAGCCTATAGGGATTCTGTTTCTAAAAAGCGTATCCTTCGCACGAAGGACATCCTCGTTAGCATACGTCGGTTGGCCTCTCGATGGCCATGCGACTTAGCGACTGTCTCGAATGGTCACCCCGTGCTTACTCCTACGTACTCCCTAGCATATAGGGATTTTCTGTTACATCCACGTATTTCATAACGACGCATCCTTCCCTGAAGGACAGCTTCATTAGCATGCGTTCGATTGGCCTCTCGATGGCTATGAGATCTAGTGACTGTCCTGAACAGTCACTCCATGTTTGTTTCTGTACACCCTCTAACTTGTAGGGTTTGGATTTCCATTTACACATCCCATCCCTAGCCTGTAGGGATTTCTCTTCGTCCATAGCGTCCTTAGATAGGTTGTGTTCCGCATAGAGAACCTTCCCACGAGGAACAAATCCATTGGTACACGTTGATTGGCCTCTCGATGGCCATGAGATTTAGTGACTGTCTTGAACGGTCACTAGCCGCTATCTTCTGCATACTCTCGAATCCAAGGGATTTCCCTTAGCGTGTCATAACATCTATCTTACAAGAATTTCAATAGGGTCTAATGTCGCCTCTAAGGCTATCCCTAGGATTACATGTCACCCGTCTGCATTGCATACACGGAGTTAAAAAAAAGAGTCTCTCGCGCACGCGTGCATTTGCATTTTCATGCATCCATACATTTACATTCGCATCTCCGCCCCGCATCCACACTTACTGTGCTAGCCGATTTCCCGAGACCCTCAAAGAAGACAATCAAAGGATCGTAGACTATGGAGAAAGGAGGACAAATTATCGAGAACGAAATCGGTCTCACAAGGAGGAAAAAGGATGCCTTTCGTCATGTCACGTGTCCATGCCTTGTCGCAACAAGATTATAAATGCAACCAAGGTTATCGTCAAGCAAGGATTAGTTCAACAAAGAAGTTCCTCATAGATACACTCAAGATGTATCTAGTCAAAAAGAGGTTCATCTCAGAACGTATCAAATTTACAAGGACGCTCTACGATAACCTAGGGGCAAGGGTCAGTCCAACTGGGGCAATACCCTGAACAAAGATGCATGACTATGATGGAGGGAATGCGACATACGTCAACCCCACACCAAGGGAAAAAAGGGTCATAGATGATACTATCCTTAAGAATAGCAAAAGAGGTTCAGTCAAAGGAAACTCATGAAGTTCCGATACGACGAAAACCCACCGCTAACGATTTATTCCCAACAGGTTTGACGTGCCCAAGGAAAATTCGAGTTTACCCTTCACTTCTACAAGTTCATCAACTAAGGAGTAAAACAAGGTCAATGGATCTACAAAGGAGATTGTCCCTAGGATCAATAGGTGTTTATCATGCTCGGAATTTCGACCCTTACGATCGCTAAGTGTTACTCAAGGAGTTGTACCTTCGGATTAGCAATTCTAATGGGATGACCATGCAGGTTTTGGAGTCAATTCATTCGCTTCATTCGTTCACTACTACGACTTTTCATTCGCACACTTCTATTTTCAATTTCAAATTTAGGAGTATTAACAAACGTGAGGGAGAATGACGAATACAAATGACTAAGTCCAGCTAAACATATGCTTTCAAGGTAAGACCGAGCCGAGGATGTACAGGCATTGCTTCAATTCCTAAACAGTGGAGATATAAGGATGTTAATCCCTCGTTACCCCCCTCGAGCCAGGAGTTGGAGTTTGTTTCTACTTTTCAAAAGAACCTTGATTTTAACCAGGGGCAGGGTGGATGTCAACTAATTGAATGATGTATTTTGATTGCCAAGAGAATCAGTCAATCCAAGCATAAGGTTCAAGCATATCTTCTTCCTCGCATTCATCCAAGATTGAGGAAGCAATGGAGGTAACATTTACAACACCTTCTTCCTCATTACATCATTCAAGATCGAGGAAGTATCAAAGGCGAAGCTTACAAATCAAAATCAACATAGCAGTCACAATATTCAATATCCAGGGATCAATCTCAAAAGGAGTATTCAAAAGAAGAAGGAGAAAGAGCGCCCGCTAAGTCAAAAAAATTCCATGAATAAAAAAAAAAAGAAAACGACTTAGGCAAAATTTAGGGCATCCCGATGGATCAAATTCAAAAGAATTGGTTCATGCAAAAATAAGGGATAAAAACAAAGGCTAAATACAATGGATAATCTGGTGACCGCTAAATCATCAAAGCTTCGCATCCATGCTTGGATCTTCACAATATTTTCATCAATGCTTGGATCTCTATTAAGGCTTCTGCTCAACATCGAAACTGAAACGATTCTCTTGCAAACAAAGCACATCCATTGGATTAGTAGAATTTTTAGGATCTGGAGAACATCAAGGAGAAAGGGGTGGGATAAATAAAATTTTGAGCCTTATATCCATTGTTTCTTAAAACATGAACCAGGCCAAGTTACAACATTTAAAAGTCCTAATTGAGGCAAGGTTAACTACGAAAGCATATTATGCAGGAATTTGTTATACTGACTCCTATGTTTGTTAAAACTACTTTAATCACTATGTTTCTTCAAGCATTCTTTTCAAAACCATCCAGTCCTAATTCATAACGGACTTCGATTTCAAAACTTGCATACGCATTCCATTGGAGCTACTTTTCAAAAAGTACAACACCATCTACGATTATACACTTAGCATCGAGGAAATCTCGAAATAGGTTAATCAAAGGTGATCATTTCTAATAAAGACCCTGGAGTCGGGGAACCACATCTAGGGGGTTCTCCTAAACAGGGGCAAACTTTCAAGGATCGCATGGGCATACAATCAAAGATCCTATTTACTAGGGGCATTCTTCCTAAGGTTCAATCGACTTGGGGCACATCTCAAAGCAATCTCAAACAGGGGCATGTCAGACATGGGAAGAATTCAAATTCAAAGGATAGAACACTATGGATAACCTTACATGACCTGGAGATCAGGGGCACACCCTTCAATCTAAACATCGAAGCATATGACAAGGCTATTCCCTGGGGCACTTCCTTCATAAGCATCTTTCTCCATGAAAATACTGGGGCAATGGATATCAAATCCGCAAGACACACAACAAAAGGAAAAAGGCGTTCTCGCACTTTACAACATCGAACAAATTCTTTCTCCTAACTACGATCTTCCGAGCTCAAACAAGACAGGTATTGGGAAATCGCGCTAGCATCACACCCCATCCTAGCAAACAGACCTGCAACTCCAGCGAACTATATACGCTTTGGTTATTAATAACCTACCGTTGGAGCATCACACAAATACATACAAATCACGCATTACATACATTGGTTGATACATTACACCGTAACTCTTTATGTGGTCTTCTTCAAGACAAACATTCACATCCATTCAAAAGACCTTTTTCGGGTAATCTTACAGAAGACATTACTTCGTTCCACTCATTACGTCAACCAAGCATACGCATATGCATAAGCATACATAAACATTACAAAGCCAGCATAAGCATAGTCAGGGTATAAGTGCAAGCATGGAATAAACAAGTTCAAAGGGTTTGAGGAGATAAAACCATGAGATTGCATCAGCATTAGCATACATGCATACGCATTAGCATTAGCATATACATATCACAAAAGCCCAATTTTTATTGGCAATCCAAACCATTACAAAGTCCAGTTCCCGTCTGGTAGTCAGTCCTCAGTATACATACAACATATACATGTGTAAGCATTCACACATACGCATTATACAAACAACAGGGGCATGTGCATAACGCATAAGCATGATGCATACGCATTTACAAAACAAAATTCTACATAGGTAAATTTCGCGATAACACTCGTGGATAACCCTATTGGTGGTACAGGTAAATTCTGCGATAACACTCGCAGATAACCCTGGTAACATAGGTAAATTTCGCGACAACGCTCGCGAATAACCCTATTGGTGGTACAGGTAAATTCTGCGACAACACTCGCAGATAACCCTGGTAACATAGGTAAATTTCGCGACAACGCTCGCGGATAACCCTATTGGTGGTACAGGTAAATTCTGCGATAACACTCGCAGATAACCCTGGTGACATAGGTAAATTTCGCGATAACACTCGCGAATAACCCTATTGGTGGTACAGGTAAATTCTGCGACAACACTCGCAGATAACCCTGGTAACATAGGTAAATTTCGCGACAACACTCGCGAATAACCCTATTGGTGGTGCAGGTAAATTCTGCGACAACACTCGCAGATAACCCTGGTGACATAGGTAAATTTCGCGACAACACTCGCGAATAACCCTATTGGTGGTACAGGTAAATTCTGCGATAACACTCGCAGATAACCCTGATGAAACAGGTAAATTCTGCGATGATATTCGCCGATAACCCTGTCGGTGCAGGTGAACTTGCTAGAATTATAGCAAGCAATCCTATTGGGGTCCAAACTGCGATGTAACTTGCCAGAACTATGGCAAGTGAGAGGTACAAACTGAGAGTAGCTTGCCAGAACTATGGTAAGTGAGAGGTTCACAAACTGCGAGTAGCTTGCCAGAACTATGGTAAGTGAGAGGTTCACAAACTGCGAGTAGCTTACCAGCACCATGGTAAGTGAGAAGTTCACAAACTGCGAGTAGCTTACCAGCACTATGGTAAGTGAGAGGTTCACAAACTGCGAGTAGCTTGCCAACACTATGGTAAGTGAGAAGTTCACAAAATGCGAGAAGACTTACTAGAACTATAGTAAGTGAGGGGTTCACAAACTACGGAAACTTACTAGAACTATAGTAAGTGGGGGTTCACAAACTACGGAAACTTACTAGAACTATAGTAAGTGGGGGTTCACAAACTACGGAAACTTACTAGAACTACAGTAAGTGGGGGTTCACAAACTGCGGGGGCTTGCTGACCATAGCAAGCCAATTACACAACCAACAGAAGGTCCTTGCTATTCCTTTTCAGGAGCCTTTTCAGGCAGTCTTCTTTAAAGCATATTCCATCCTTTCTAGGAGCTTTTCCAGGCATACAAGATTTTTAAACCGTTCTTCAATAGGGTTTATCACGTTAGTCCCTCGGCAGTGATATCTTCCAAAACATCAACAAACAATCAAAGGTGCTATCTTTCTTTTCAGAATTACTAACATACTTCGATTAACGTAACTAACAATCATGCATCATTTCAACTAACTAACCTCATTCATACATTACGCATATACATACATGGCTCTCATTTATTTTGAGAAGCGCACTATTTCATACATCGCATGCATCATAACATCGCATAAAATTCAGTTTGCCTTTTCAGGCCATGCTACAGTCAAAGCAAGTGGTTCCTTTCGATATCATCTGCTTCACATTCTTCAAAAGAGAGGGGTATTTACCTTGGGTGGCATCTTTAAGCCCATCTCCCACAAAATTTTTTCCAACAAACACAAATTTCAGGGCATTTCAGTGTCCAATCATCTTCTACCTTTAGATCACGATAGGCAGACGTGTCTATCTGATTCTTCAGGTTTAAGAAGATTGAACAGGGGCAGCTGTCATACCCCGAAATTTGCCCATCTCATTCCATCTAAGGGGTACAAGAGATTATAGGTCCTCCGAAAAGTCAACGAAAAAACACCTTTTAGGTCAAGACTCATAACTCGAACATGGAAGCTTCAATATAAATGAAACCAAAAGGGTCATTTAGAGGACTCTTCTAGCTTTCTAAAAAGTCCTAGAATGAATTCATATGATTAAAATGGAGGGAGATACAAGGCTTAGAAATTGATCGATTTTGGAGAAATACATAAAACCCTAACTAAGTGGTTTTGGTCCTCTTAATCCAATGGGCCTAAAAGTGGATTTCAAACATGTTCATGAGCTTTATGATGACTCTTAAAATAATTATTTTTATTTTAATAATACTTATTTTTATTTATTTTGAATTATTAATTCATGTAAATAAGGATAAGTCATATAAAAATTGGAATAATTTATTTTAATCCAAGATTTGATTTTCCAATGAGTCAACACATCAAATATATAGATCAATTTCGTTCATGAGATGAGTGGAGAGATTTGATACCAATTTGGCAAGTTTTCAATCAAAATTCAATGAAAAATATATGAATCTCAATCATTGAAAATACAAGATCTCTCTCCAAATCAAATCTTCATCACCAAAGGGATTTCTTTGAAGAATAAACATGAGCCAAAGTTAGAGATTTCCAATCAATTTTCAATCACACTCAATGATCAATTCTTGCCATTCTGGTTAACCTAATTGAATCCATATATAAACAAACATAACAGATGAAAGAGAGGGGGGGTCTGCGCAGTCGGAGAACGCTGCCTCCAGGAAGAAAAAACCGGAAAAAAAAACTTCAAAGAAAAACTCAAGAAACTCAAATTCAGTTTGGAGGATACAGAGGTTCTCAAGACAAATTAAGGATTGAAACATACTCATGGAGTTTCACGGAAGCAATCCCAATGGTTACTAAAGATCCAGGCTTACAGAACCATCTAGAAAATTGCTCACGGTTCGGTGTCTACGAGTCGATTCGATTTGATTAATTTGCGCATGATGAATCAATTTTGATTATATATTTACGTTCCTGATGTTGAATCGAGGCTTTCCATGTAGTTTAATTTCTGTTTGAGTCCATGAATCAGTATCTGCCATTGTTAGGTTATGAAGGTTCGAAATTAGGACTTTGAGATTTAGCCCAAATTGGAAGAAACCGAAGCCACCATCGTGTTTAGAACATGATTTACAATCGATCCATGCTTTTAAAATTTATTTATTGTTGTTATTTTGTGAGATTCAATTGGCAGGGGTGGCCAAAAGCTTCACGTATTTGCAGAAAACTTCTCACGAAGGAGAAAGCTGGGGCGCGGGTCTGTGTGTTTTATTTTTTTTATCATTCGTGGTATGGTTATCAAGATCTTAACGCGTAAGTTTATCAACAAAGAAAAGTGGCGCATCTGGCGAGAACGGTTACTGGTAATGGTGTGAACTGGGGTTCGAACCCCATAGGCGACATATTATTTTTGATAACTTGTATGTTCTAATATGTTTACAGATCCTGTGCAGCGAGCCTATACACGTCCACCATGCGCCCTTGTATCATAGCCTTCGGATCCCATCAAGATCTAATCAAACGCACCAGAATTGAGGGATTACCATGGACGTTCAAGACTCAGAAGCACAGGATTGTGGTCCCAGGTTCCTTTATTATTTTTATATTTTTATTTGTTTTATATTATTTGTACAATTGTATAATTGATTTTAGTTAATTTTATAATACACGTAATTTAATTTCAATAATATAATTAAATTAGGGTTAGGGTTTTATAATATTTTCCGATTATTCGGTGTAAGAATTAGGGTTTGTCCGATCCCATTACCGTTTGGCAAAACATTAATCTTAATATTAATTTTCTCCCCGAACCGACTATACCTATTAGTCGCAGTAGGCGAGAAATAATTTTGATTAATTTAATTTATTAATAATAATTCGACTAACTCTAAATCAATTCTCTCCTCGACCCGACTGAAGCTATCAGTCGCTTTAGACGAGAGATAAAAATTACAAATTTAAAACATATTTAATTTGCTGCCCGCGACGATCAATCTATCGATCTGAGTAACCAGCAATGCCCTTTAATCTGTTAGCTATACTGACCAAATCTATTGGTCATCGCATCTAACGGTGCCATATTAAATCAGGGTTGTACGCCCAAAACATCTAAAAAAACACTAAACCACGACACTACGGATTTTTATCCTAGGCAATTCAAAATGCCTTTCAGATCAAATTCAAACTACGATAGGCCACTCAAAAAGCCTTTAAACAATTTCAAACCACAAATTCAATTCTAAGGCGTACAATCCTGTGCCCGAACTACGTTGACTCTGATTCTCCATAAGGAGATACGTAGGCACTTGGATAACCAAGGCGAGTCCCCTTCCCCAAAATCTCACTTTTTCCCCTATTCATTTCCTTAGCTATAAACCCTTAACATTTTTAGCCATAAACTGTTACCTTAGATTCAAAGCCATAGGAAAAGGTTGAGGGTGCCTAACACCTTCCCTCGACCTGATTATAATAACTTACCCCGATCTCTAAACTGCGTAGGGTTTCCTATTCGCCCTTCAGAATAGGTGGCGACTCTAAAAGTCTAATTTTTAGGGCAGGTTGCTACACAAGGGGGTCAATGCCATTGGAGAAGATGAAGATAATTACAACCTGGACAAGTGGATATTCCCTACATCAGACAAAGGGCTGGACAACTGGAAGACTAAAGACATTGTTTCTATCTCCTATAGTCAGGAGTAATTGCCATCTTAGTTTTATTTCCTGCTTTCCTTTTTTTATTTCCAAAATTTTAAATTCTGTACTTCAATAAACAATAAACTCTAAAGCCGTGTGTCCTGCCCGAGACACAATGGTCCATTGTTAGGGCTTGTCATTTCATAAGCATATTTTCATTCAATAAAACATTGGACGTTTCGTATTCAAATTGTGTGTTCGCTTTTATTTTTCTTTACTTTTATAGCTATGTGTTCTCACACACACCCACATAATGCACTGCAGATTCATATCCACTCTGGATCCTATTGATAACGACTCTGCTATTGCTAAATATGACTTTGAAAATCCGATCTACCAAGCTGAGGATGAAGGCGAGGAAGGTTGTGAAGTGCCTAGAGAACTTGCCAGATTACTAGAGCAAGAAGAGAAGACTATACAGCCGCACGAAGAGCCAATTGAGGTGGTGAACATAGGTACCGACGAAGAAAAGAAAGAGATCAAGATAGGGGCTGAATTAGAGGATGCTGTCAAACAAAGATTGATTCAGATGTTATGAGACAATGTTGAGATCTTTGCTTGGTCCTACGAAGATATGCCTGGGCTCGATACTGATATTGTGGTTCATCGTCTACCTATCAAAGAAAACAGTCTGCCGGTTTAACAGAAGTTACGAAGAAGCAGACCTGACATGGCTCAGAAAATCAAAGAAGAGGTCGAGAAACAATTCAACATTGGGTTCCTGAAAGTAGTGAGTTATCCGCCATGGATTGCCAATATCGTACCCGTACCTAAGAAGGATGGAGAGGTCAGAATGTGTGTAGACTACAGATATTTGAATAGAGAAAGCCCTAAAGATGATTTCCCACTACCACATATTGACATCCTGGTAGATAGTACTGCATAATGCAAGGTGTTCTCTTTCATGGATGGTTTCTCAGGTTACAATCAGATTAAGATGGCACCCGAAGACATGGAAAAGACAACCTTCACTACGCCTTGGGGCACCTTTTGTTACAAGGTCATGCCATTTGGGTTGAAGAACGCTGGGGCAACATACCAACGCGCAATGGTAGCTCTATTCCATGACATGATCCACAAAGAAATAGAGGTCTATGTTGATGATATGATCGCGAAGTCCAACGCTGAAGAAGAACATCTAAACCATTTGCAGAAGTTGTTTGATAGGTTGAAGAAGTACAAGCTGAGATTGAATCCGAACAAGTGTACCTTTGGCGTAAGGTCTGGTAAGCTGCTGGGTTTCGTTGTTAGTAGTAAAGGTATTGAAGTCGATCCTGCAAAGGTAAAAGCTATACAAGAGATGCCTGCTCCGCGAAACGAGAAAGAAGTTAGAGGATTCCTGGGACGTCTGAACTACATTGCTAGATTTATCTCCCATCTGACCGCTACTTGTGAGCCAATCTTCAAGTTACTGAGGAAAGATCAAGTAGTGAAATGGAACGACCAATGTCAAGAAGCCTTTAACAAGATAAAGAAGTACCTGCAAGAACCTCCAATCATGATACCACCTGCTGAAGGAAGACCTTTAATTATGTACTTAACAGTGTTAGAGAATTCGATGGGGTGCGTACTGGGGCAACATGACGAGTCTGGTCGAAAAGAGCATGCAATATACTACCTTAGCAAAAAGTTTACCGACTGTGAAACAAGATATTCACTGCTCGAGAAAACTTGCTGTGCTTTGGCACGGGCTGCTCGCCGACTGAGACAGTATATGTTGAACCATACCACTTTGTTGATTTCTAGAAGGGATCCTATCAAGTACGTGTTCGAAAAACCCGCTCTCTGGACGAATAGCAAGATGGCAAATGATACTAACAGAATACGACATCCAATATACAACACAGAAAGCAATCAAAGGAAGTGTAGTGGCAGATCGATTAGCCCAACAAGCTATAGACGACCATCAATCTATGAGTTTTGAATTTCCAGATGAAGATGTTATGCTTGTTACCGACTATGAACAACCTGGCCCGGATGAAGGACCTGAACCAGGATCCCGATGGACTGTGGTTTTTGATGGAGCTTCGAATGCAATTGGTAATGGTATTGGCGCTGTAATTGTCTCCCCCGCAGGTGGACACACCCCTTTCACAGCAAGACTATGTTTCGACTGTACCAACAACATGGCTGAGTATGAGGCATGTATCTTGGGACTCAGAGCTTCTATCGACCTATGAATCAAGTTCTTGGAAGTATATGGGGATTCAGCCCTAGTAATCAGTTAGATCAAAGGAGAATGGGACACGAAGCATCCTAATCTTATGCCTTATAAAGATTTGGTGCTATCTTTAATTCCACACTTCGAAGAGATTACTTTTGAACATATTCCCGGAGAAGAGAATCAACTGGCAGACGCATTAGCTACTATGTCGTCCATGTTCAAAGTCAGATGGGACAACGAGGCTCCTATAGTTATTATTGAAAGATATGACGAGCCCGCATACTGTTGCGAGATAGTTACTGACGAGGTTGAAGAAAATCCATGGTTTCACGAAGTAAAAAGATACCCCGAGACTCAAGAGTATCCTGAAGGGGAATCTATCAATGATAAGAAGTTCTTAAGAAGGTTCGCATCCAAGTTCTTTCTGAGCAATGGGACCTTATACAAACGTAATCATGATTCAACTTTGCTTCGTTGTGTGAACAAGAAGGAAGTAGAGAAGATCATGGTAGACATGCACGATGGTACCTTTGGAACCCATTATAGTGGACATACTATGGCTAAAAAGATTCTGAGAGCGGGCTACTATTTGTCCACTATGGAAACTGACTGTCACCAACATTCAAGAACTTGCCACAAGTGTCAGATATACGCCGACAAAGTACACGTGCCTCCAATTCCTCTAAACATTCTAACTGCTCCTTGGCCTTTTGCAATGTGGGGCATTGATATGATCGGAGAAATCAAACCTACCGCTTCCAATGGACACCGCTTCATCCTGGCGGCCATTGATTACTTCACCAAATGGGTAGAAGCTGATTCATTCGCCTCCGTTACCAAGAATGTGGTGGCTCGATTCATAAAGCACAATCTCATTTGTCGGTACGACATCCCCGAAAGGATTATCACAGACAATGGTACCAATTTGAACAACAAAATGATTACTGAGCTCTACACACAGTTCAACATCAAGCATCACAACTCTTCTCCATATAGACCAAAGATGAATGGTGCCGTGGAAGCCGCCAACAAGAACATAAAGAACATTGTACAGAAAATGACTGTGACTTATAAGGATTGGCACGAGATGTTACCGTTTGCTCTCCACGGTTACCGTACAGAAAATGACTGTGACTTATAAGGATCATGAAAGAGGCAGATTTAGACGAAGATGAATGGATTCAGACTCGACTAGATCAGATAAACCTGATTGACGAAAAGAGGCTTGCGGCTGTTTGTCATGGACAATTGTATCAGAAGCGTATGATCAAGGCATTCAACAAAAGAGTCAAACAACAAGTTTATCAGGCTGGTGACTTGGTCATAAAGAGGATTATTCTACCACAAGGTGATCCTAGGGGCAAGTGGACTCCCACCTATGAGGGACCATTTGTAATCAAGAATATTTTCTCCGGAGGAGCCATGATACTCACTACTATGGACGGAGAAGACTTTCCACAGTCTGTGAACGCAGACATAGTCAAAAAATACTACGCATAAATACGACCCGCTAGGTGACGTACCTAGGCAAAAGTAAGGGCATCCTGGCAAACCAAAAGGGTTTGGGCAAAAATCAGGGAGATATACAAAAAATGTACACCCGTCAAGTTGAAAACCCGAAAGGGCGACTTGGGCAAAAAAGGGTATCCTGGTAGGCTGAAAACCTGAAAGGGCGGTCTAGGAAAAAGTTAAGGATTAAGCGTACGACTATGTCTCGTTCACATTATTCATCAATCAGATATATCTACAACATCAAGTTCAAAAGGCTCGGATCGATCCACTCATCTTTCTCCAACAAGCAAGGGATGAGATGCTCGAAGACATAATAACAATAGCAGAGTTGAAACTTAATAGGATTGTTTACACATAGCTACTTTTCTTTTGTTTTATTCTGTACCTTTTTCAAAAAACACACAATATGTTTTTATTTTACCTATTCATGGCTTTCTTAATACAAGTTACTTTCTCCCTTTCGAGTTTCCATTTTTTCTCTTTGTCGAATACGAAAACGTCCAATGATAATTTTGAATGAACATATGCATATGAACATGATTGTCATCTATCTTTTTGGCATAAAAATATCTATTAGCTCATTAGATAGGAAGGGTGAAGAAACAATGTCCAAAGTAATCCAGAAGTCCTCCTTCAAAGTCAATAATCTGAAGGGATCCCCACAGAGAGTTCAGTAAGAAGATATCTTCAAAAGACATGGTTCCCCAACAGAATTTATCAAATATCTCTTATCCCCAATCAGGGTACATCAAATTACTGATCATCCCCAAGCAGAAATCATAAATCCCCAGCTGAGCATCTTCAAGATAAGATCAAACATCAAAATTACAATGACAAGGAGATCCACCTTCTCAATCAAGATGTGTCAAAAAGCATAAATCATAGTCGTACGTCATAAATCATAAACATATTCATACAAATGCATACATGTCTATACATAATACATAATGCATCGCGACAAATGCGTACATTACATGCAAGGTTCTCATTTATTTTGAGAGTCCCGTCACATAAACGCATTACACGCATCATGACATGGCATGAAAAACTAACTTTGCCTTTTCAGGTTATTCCTACAATCAAATAAACAACTTCTACCTTCAGATTTAAGTCGATACCTTGGACAGTTCCTTAATGATCTACCCCAGAACTAAGTCGATACCTTTGACGGTTCCTTAATGATCTACTTTCAGATTTAAGTCGATACCTTTGACGGTTCCTTAATGATCTACTTCAAATTTAAGTCGATACCTTGGACGGTTCCTTAATGATCTACCCCAGATCTAAGTCGATACCTTTGACGGTTCCTTAATGATCTACTTTCAGATTTAAGTCGATACCTTTGACGGTTCCTTAATGATCTACTTCAAATTTAAGTCGATACCTTGGACGGTTCCTTAATGATCTACCCCAGATTTAAGTCGATACCTTTGACGGTTCCTTAATGATCTACTTCAAATTTAAGTCGATACCTCAGACGGTTCCTTAAATAATCAACGTTCAAAGTCTAAAAGCGGAAACCTCAGACGGTTCCGTAACAATCAACACTCCAACAACTACTGGATGGCATCTTCAAGCCCATCTCCGACAAAAGTCCCTACTTCAGCTAGGGAAAATTTCTTGGTATTCTAGTGTTCAATCACCTTCCACCTTCAGATACCGACTGACATATAAACCACTCTACATCTTCAGGTTTAAGATAATTGAACAGGGGCAGCTGTCGTACCCCAAAATTTGCCTATACTATTTCTCCTACTCAAATTCAAATCAATACACAAAGCTCCAAGACACATTCTCCTATACAAAGCTCAGAAACTAGGGTTTGGTTTACCCAAAGGAAAATCAGTGAATCAATCGCTCCAAGGCATCTCATATGGCTCAATATATCTCACATCATCTCCATGACAAATATCAAGTCTCATCTCAAGAGATTGGTCACTCAATTGTTCAGAAAGAAAACAGCCAACTAGGTTAACCTAAAAGTCAACTGTGGTCAAAGTAAAGTCAAAACTCCTGATTTTTTGTAAGGATCCTCATATTGAAGTATCATTCACCATTTGATCAAGAATTGATCATGGTTCATCAAGGAAAGATCAAAAATCAACAAAGCAAAAAGTTTCTAAATTAGGGTTTTGTATAGGAAAAGTCAACTGAACTTTGACCAGCCATAACTTTCACATGGAACATCCAAAATTTTCCATCCAAAGCTCATCTTGAAGGAAATTGGATTCTCTACAATTTTGTCTCTCACATGCCAAGTCTAAAAATACTCCATTTGAGAGATATGGACTAAAACATTATAGGTCCTTTTCAAAAGTCAACAAAAAGACACTTTTTTCAAAAGGACATAAAAGGAGCATGGGAAATAATTTTGATGTGAGACAAAAGAAAATGGTTAGAGGACTCTCTAAGGTTTCTTAAAAGTCCTAGAACACTTCCATACCTCAAAAATTGAGAGAGATAGGCCTTGTCAAAGTTGGCTCATTTTGGAGGGAAAAATGTGAAGAAACTTGAAACTTTTTGCAAATGGGCCCAAATTATTTTGCTTCAATCTTGGTCCCCAAGTATCCAAGAGCCCAAAATCTCTTTGCCACGAAAATATATGATTAATTTTATTTATTTTGATTTTTTATTCCAATTAAAAAGAATTAAAATCATATAAATTAAAAGAAAATCATATATTTTATAAAAGATGTGATTTGGAGCTAATTTAATCATCAAATATATCCCATATCCAATATAATTTCGTGCACTTAAAGATTGGGAGGAAATTGAATCAATTTGACCTTATTTGGAAAGTTCCATAACCATATTTTCAATAAAATCTTCTCCATTGCAAATCAAAGATTTACAAGGATTCAACCCAATTTTATTGACCTAAATTAGTCTCCTATAAGTACTGAACGAGTTCAGATGGCAAGGGTTACATTTGGCTGCACAAGAGAACCCTAACTCGAGTCAAAAATTCACCAAAAAACTCAAACTCCAATTTCGTGTTACAAGGCAATTCAAGGTGTGTAATCGATCCCAACACGTCCCTGAGGAATCACTGGAACTAACTGAATCATTCTCATCAAGCAAGGGTCTCAGAATCGTCACCAACAAGCCTCAGTTTGTAGCTTTCTAATTTCGTTCGATCCTTCCAATTTATGCATCCATATTCATATCCAATTGCATATTTGTGTTTATTATGCTGTGTTGATCTATTCTGGAAATTTTTGGATGTTATTATGCTGTTATGAACAATTTGCCATGCTAGGGTTAGAAGCTCCAAATTGGGGGTTTTAGATACAGGTAAAATCAGGACAAATGGATGCCATGGTTAGATTCGTGAGGCCGAGACGATCTCAACCATGGCCTCGCGAAAAGTTTATTGGTGCTCTAGATCGTATTCGCTATTTTGCAGGTGGTATGAGTTTGTGTTTTTACAGCGCTTCAAGAAAAGAACGCTGTAAAAAAATTAATTGCAGATATTCGCGTGAAGAAGATGACTCCGTGTCATCATTTGATTGGCGCATTTGAAACAAAAAACGCACGTTTTGGTTTTGGTTCCCCCTGATCCTATGTGCCTCACATGCGTGCGCGTGGTTCTGCCTTGTGTTATCAGCCAGTGGATCGTTGCCTCCCTCAGTCCATGGCACCAGAAGATGTGTATGCACCATGGACCACCAGACCAGCGCCACACTGGATCCAAACGCTAAGTTTCTAATTTTTTTCTTTTTAATTACATAAATCCTTATTTTTATTTTATTTATAAAATATAAATATATATATATATATATATATATATATATATATATATATATAAATATATATATATATATATATATATATTTTGTTTTAAATTCTTTTTTTTCTTTCTTTAAAAAATAAAAACTATTATGTTTTTATTTTCAAATTTTTTTTCTTTTATGATTAATAATTTATTTACTTTATTTATTTTCTTTTAATATTTAGATTATTTATTAAATTCATATATATGTATGTCATTTAAACTATTATTTTCTATTATTCTTATTTATTTATTTATTTATTTATAATTACATATTTCTTTTATTTTATTTATTTTCTTATTATCATATTTATTTTAATTATATTTATTATGTATATTTATTCAAAAATTCATATATATCTTATTTTTATTTTAAAAAAATCCATAAAAAACGCCTTAGTGTCTGATTTTATTTTCTTCCACCGATTTAATTAATTAGGTCGCGAGACCAATAATTAATTAAATCATTTACGTTTTTATTCAATTCGTATACTAATCAGGATTTATGAAGATCATGTCATACACTGAAATAATGGTTTTTCTGTGTCCTTTTCAGGGTTGCTCTTCAAATACGCTCCGACTATGCGTCACGTCATATGCAAAGCTAAGTATTCGATTTAATCTCTTAAAAGTCTATTTTGTTTCCTTTTTACTTTAAGGATTACTTTTCGAACTTCGCATACACTCACATTGTGTCTGCCTTTGCCTTGACATTTCCTTTTAAGGTTAACCCTGAAGCTTCTTCCCGCCAACCACATCAGATCAAATTAAAAGTTAAGTATTCTTTCTTTTCTTTTTATTTATTTATTTAATGTTATTTTTATTTATTAAATTAGGGTTAGCCGTGTTTGCCTCCGAATCGATTATGCACTCACCCTGTTTTTTTTTGGTTTGCCATTTTTCCCGCCTTGCAGGGTTTGCCAAATGCCAAAGCTTCGCGTAATCGGTAACCCTAAGCCCTAATTATTACTTATGTTAGACTTAACTGTTTATGATCCCGCTGGTTTCAATTTCCCTCTCCTCCGCTGGTTGCAATTTCCCTTCCCCACAATTGTTAATATTAATTGTTGTGGTTAGTAATTTTAGGGAGTGATAACTTTGAATCGAATCTAGAATCACTTAACTATAAGATAAATATCTGAAACTGATCACGTGATTGGTGCACACACACACACTTCTGGGGTAACCTCTCTGTTGCATGTTGCCTGTTGCTTGTGGCCTGTTGCCTTGTTTTATGCAGAATAGCCAGTCCCTCGAATACGAGGATACCTCAGCCATGTTGCCTCGATTAAGATCATGGTCCCTAATGATGCTGCCTTCGATACACATGATCTCGACTCTCGGAAGTTGCCTTCGAAAAGGCTGAGGTATCCTCTGGTTGCCTAAACAAAAGGCTATTCTGGTTCTTCCCTTAGACTACCTGCCTCTCTATGGCATGGGACAGTCTTATGGCGAACGATAAAGCGATGACCCTTCAACCTCCAAATGAAAGGCTTCCTGCCCTCTTATGGTGTGGATAGACCCTTTCCCCTGAAAGGCTTAAAGAATGTTTTTAAACTATAAGGTAATTGCCCCTAATTGCTTTGCCTTGCTCTAAAAACATTTTCATATTATTTCTCATAAATCTTCAAAAAGCTACGCTTATTTACAAGCTAAAGTCTTATTTCATCTCTAAACTTCTTTTCCAAACGAGCAAAGCAATTAAGAGCCCATGGAAAACCATGGATGCAAAGGGTGCCTTACACCTTCCGTTTGCATAATTACCCCCCGAACCCTATTTTTATTTAAAAGGTTTTTCCTGTTCTTTTAGCCTTTCTGATTATTTGGATAAAATAAAAGTCGGTGGCGACTCATGCTTTACCGCAACATTTCGATATAAAAGTCAGTTCACCGTATTACACATTGCTTCTTCATAGTTGAGGCCAGACCTTTATTTGGTCTGTTCTCATGGTGCTTGATATTCTGGTATTCAAAAAAGGTGTTGAACCTTTGACCCTGTGACATTTGACTTGTTCATAGGTTTTATATCAGTTATTCAGAGGATTGTACAGTGGTTACATGGATTCTATGGACCTTGATCCCATGCTTTTGCATTGCATAACATCATTGCTTTATACACTTTATTTGTGGAGGATTCTAAAGTCTATTTCCAAGAATAAAAAAGAGGAAAAAAAGTAGAAAAACAGAAAAGATGAAAAAAAAGAAAAAAAGGAAAGATACTATATGCAAAAAAAAAAAGGAAAAAATGGAAATAAAAAGAGTGCGAAAATACTTTAGGATTCTCCATAAATGAAACATGCATTCATACTATCATGCATTTCATGGTTCTCTCAGAAACTTATGGGGGCCCTTTCTACTCAGATTCTGATCTCAGCAACAAAGTTGACTTCTCACCGCTATGTGCTTGAAAGTTGGTATTGGAATAACTCCGTGAGGTTTTTGACTGAGATAGGAACAGAAATGGGGACTAATGTGAATCAGTGTATGGAGGCTATCCGAGCTTTCTCTCTTAAACAAGAAGAATTGAGACAGGTTCCTCAGAGGCCAAACGTGAATGTTAATCTCACCCTAGAAGGAGGTTTTGTGAATCAGAATGTCTAAATACCATTGAGATTCCATTTACTATTGGGAAAGACTTCGCGTTATGAGAACAATTTGGGAATTGAAGTCTTCAAGTTTCCGATCATTGAAACAATAAAAAGATTCCACTTCTTGAAGACGAGGTTGAAAGCCATAAAAGATTGTGACTCCGTTGATTTATTGTTGGATTGCGCCTAGTGCTTGATGTCAAGAGCTGCAAAGGTCATTCATTCTATCTCTGATTAGTTTGGACATGCAAGCCAAAGTGGTAATCATCACTTATACACATGTGGAAATTGCTTGGGGCTCCCGATCGAGGGACAAGCAAGACATTGTCTATCTTGAGCATTGCACCATTCGCATTGCTCGAATCCCTAATGCACTACAAATTCTTGTGTGACTCAGTCAGAATCTTTTGCCACGCGATAATCAAGAGTGTTCTACGAAGACATTTCTCATTCTCGAGATTCTTCTTCATATCATGGGTCACCTCTTCATGGAGTTTTCTTCTCAGAAGCCTTTGATCGTCAATATAGAAAGAAAGAATATGAGAAATAAACTGATGTAATTCCAAAGCCTTGCGCCCAATTACTTCCCTGCTGGTTAGAATCTCATTTGGTTAAGATTCGCATTGTGGGTCTTCCTCACCACAGATAGCTCTCCTGAGTTTGATGATCATACTAGCTTCTTCCATTTATGATGGTGATTACTGTTCTAGCATCTATATTTGGGGCTCCCGACCGAGGGATAAGCAAGACGTATTCTGGTCTTGAGCATTGCACCATTTGCATTGCTCGAATCCCTAAAGTAAAGCAAAAATGCACCACTCTTGTACGCCTTTGTTGGAATATTTTTCTGGGAAGTAATCTAAAGTGTGTGGAAGGAACATATGATAATGCTAAGTGGCTACCATGCTGGAGCACCTAGCCATTCAATTGAAGGTGGTAGGACATTTAAAGGCAGAATTCAAGTCCTCGTTGATTTCAGAACAACCACATCCACTCCAAGAGGTTTTATGCACGAATTGAAGTCTGAGTGGGGTATCAAAACTGCAAAAAAGCGTTCAAGAGCTATAAGTCCATACGGAGTCAAGTCTCCTCAACAAGGGCATTCATTTAGTTCTTTATTGCATTCTCATTGGTAACATTTCATTGTTTGTTTAAGCATTGCTAGCATGTAAAAACTTGTTAATTATTGAATGAAAATAATAATATATTGTTTATGTTTGTCTTGATGTAATCCATTCGTTTTCACTCAAAAAAAAAAGTTTTTTGGCATTACGATACCAAGTTTACTAATTACTTGCTTAGGCAAAGAGCGGAGGGAGAATGATGATAAAAAAATGCAGAATCTCTAATTGTGTGTTTTTGAATAAAATCCTACTGAGGATGTACAGGCATTATTTCAATCCCCAAACACCGGAGATATAAGGGAGATAGACCCTTGTTAACCCCTTTGAGCCTTGAAGTAGGAGTTTCTTTTCTGATCAGAAAAAACCCTTATTTTTAACCCTGGGGCAGGGTAGTGTTCATTTAACTTGATCAAGTATTCAAAACTCACCAAATGATATACATTTAAGGATACAACAATGGTTATCCTTCAAAAGGTTGAGGAAAGTCAAACTGTGATGGTTATCCTTCACCTACCAAGAGGTCAAAAGATGACGATACCAAAATGGTAATCCCTTCATCAATCATGGAATGAGGCAGTCGCAATCACTTCTGGCAAATCAAAAACAATACGAGGTCACACGACTTGTTTCAAGAAAAAATGAAAAAAAAGAAAAGAAAAAAAGGATGAAAGAAAATATAGCAATAAATAGAAAATGATGGTGAAAATAAAGCAAAAACAAGGTCGTATGACAATAAATCAGAAGAATAAAAGGTGAAGCGACTTCCATGTCCGAAAAAACCTCATTGATTCCTCAACCGTCTTAAAATTCCTTGTGAGGGATGAGCACTCATGTTGAGTTAATTGAACTTAGGAATGGAGAACATCACGAAGGGGGTGGGTACCAAATAATTTTGAGCCTAAAAATCCTTTATTTCTGAAAACCATGAACCAGACCAAGTTACAACCCTTTAAAGTCCTAATTGAAGTAGGGTTTATTTCTAAAACACACTCCGAAGAGATAGCGTTTAGCTGACTCCCAATGAAGCGTAACACATATCTATGTTGGTATTGTATGCCCGCTTTGCATTTCATCCACAAGAGGTGGCCACGCTTCATCTCTTTTGCATTTTCTTTGCCACGCTTCATCCTAACATGGCCAGTTTCAGGTGACACAGGTGGTCGTGCCAGACCTCATGTAGCTTGACTTTTCACTTCCTTCGAAACTCCCTTTTTGTACTTTTTGGCATTGATTTGTCTCCATTTATTCCTTTAAGCCTGCAAACAGTAAAATACACAACCAAAGCATAAAATGTAGAAGAATAAAGTAAAACACTTGACAATATAAAGCAAAGACGACTAAAATCAACGGTAAATAAACGTGTAAAAACCACTAATCAGTCTCCAAATATATACGGTGACAATACGTCACATTACACACACATATATATATATATATATATATATATATATATATATATTTATATTTATATATTTATATATATATATATATATATATATATATATATATATATATGTGCCATGGGGCCCACATATATTTATATATATATATATATATATTTATATTTATTCCTTTCTTCTCCTTTTTATCCCTTTTCTTCTGCGAGCCTCGTAAACATTAAATTCCTGAAATACATTAAAATACCCGCATAATACCAACATAAAGCAACTTAATTAAAATAAAACAGTGAAATGATCTATGTAAATCAATTCAATTATGTGATACATTTTCGCGTTATCAAATACCCCCACACTTAAATCATTGCTTGTCCTCAAGCAATCAACCAACACGGTAAAAGAAAATAATTAAGCATATATATATTTTAAAACAAAGGCACGACACGACTCCTAATCATACGTGGATGCTAGGCTAATGTTAGATCGATAGGTATTAGATATTCAAAACCAAGGACACCATAATGACACAATGTTCAAAAACTCCCTCCTTATACAAACACATTCGAATCATGCAATTATCACTCAAACTATATCTCTTGTTTTTCTTTCACTCTTTTCATTCAAGCGAAATCACATAAGCCCGTTATTTGTACACGCACTTACTAGGGGAATCGGTTAGCGACTATGATCCTTTTTCTTTAGCACGGGGTTTTGGTTTTTTAAATTGTGAAGCCCCATCTTTCCAAACTGCGGTAGCGGGGGATCGGAATGTAGTCCACCCTACCAAGCCCAGTACTAGTGACCTCTAGGCCAACCAACAGTAGGTGCTAATTATTATATCCTTATTGGCTCAACAACCGTTGGGCTAAATGACCGGGTGAGGGTCACCTAACTTAGAAGAATATTCTTCAATTAAATCATTTAAAAACAGGATCATTCATTTGTATTCATCGACTCCCTAGGTAGTTTATGCTTAAGATGGTGCCGACTGCTAATATAAACTACTTAAGAGATGCTTTAAAAACTTGAGCCTAAGGTCTCGGCATAATGGGTACTCATATTGACATCACATAATTAGGGGGTTTAGGGTGTCGGGATGGTATCGATGTTGTTGAAACATCTCCAAGTCTTTCTAACAAAGCCTAAAGTGTTACAACCTCTATACTTTCAGAGTGTATGCGCCATGCGTCAAAAAAAAATTCTTGTTAGAGGTTAAAATTTTAAAATTTTGGGGAAGTTCAATAGCAACAAAAAATCACGTATAAAGACTCGACAATATAACTTGAAAATAATAAAGCAACAAATGAGAACAGTAAAGTCCCTCCCCCACACTTAAACCAAACATTGTCCTCAATGTTTTGTATAAGGTGGAAAAGGAAAGACATAACCTATATGGATGCTACCGGCGTCCATCACGACCAAATCCACTCTGCGTCCGGAGGAAATACCTTTTCCTATCATACTCATCAATTGTGTCACCACCAGCAGCAACACTCGTACGAATGTGCGTGGAGACCCGCTCATCTTTGAGATGATCGTCTATAGATTTTTCTCCTAGATATGGCTGAGACGTGATAAGCGATCCATACCTTTATATTCTGCAAATTCAAACAATAAAAGGAAATGATTAAATTGAAAGCTCGTGGGTTGCCTCCCATGCAGCGTTTTGTTTAACGTCGATAGCTCGACGGCTTAAGAGTGCAAGCACTCAAGGTGGTTCTCTGGAGAATAACTCCTCGGTTGAAATTTTAGCAAACCTCGTTATCCATGGCCACTTATCAGGCCATCTCACCCATCCCTCCACTTTTCTTTTCTTTCTTCTGTGGGGTTGTTCATTTTTTTGAAATCATGGTGGCGGTTCTGGATTTATCCTAACTATCAGTTTTTCGAGTCCGGGCTTAGTGATATCATCCACCACCTCAAAGGTTAACCTTACCCTCTTAACAGTAATGATATCCCTAGTTTCATGGTCCTCTAACTTTCTCTTTTTATGCAAGACTTCAAACAAAGGTGCATTGATGGATATTTTCCAATACCTCCACATACGTTTTGGATTGGGATTCTACATTAGCTTCCATAAAACTTTGCGGGAAAGGAATCAGTGGGGTATAGGGAAGAGGAACAACAATGGGTGCTTCCTTCTCTACCTCTTCTACAACCTCCCTTTTAGTTTGTGTTGGTGGATTTTTCTCAATCTCCACTCTTTTCTCACTATAACTCTTCTCAACCACATCATCACTTTCCTCAATCTCATAACCACTCTCCTCAATCTCATAATCACTCTCCTCAGGAATTTCAATTTGTTTTTCACTAATGGTTGTTTCAACATCCACATGCTCCTCAAGGAAGGCTCCTAGAAGGTTTTGTTCAAGTTGGGAGATTTGAGTCTCTAATGCCATGTTTTGAGTTGCGAGGGACTCATCCATAAAGGTCAGTTGCCTAAGGGTTTCATTGTTTTGAAGACTTAGTTTGATAAAATCTTGGTTTTGGATGGTTTGTGTCTCTACAGAGTGCTCCATCATGGCTTCTAATATAGAGTGAATTAGCATCTCGTCGGAATCCTACATTGATGTTTTGAAGTTAAAATTATGGGATTCTTGAGGTTCTTCAAAGGGAGCTAGCGTTGCATTTTGCGTTTCCTCAAAGTGCTTCGTCATCATAGATTCTAGCCTATAGAGAGTTTGTGCTTCAATGAATTCCTCCATTAAGATTTCGAGGTTGGATTTATGATAATCTTGCGACTCCTCAAATGTTGGGCGTGGTGATCGTAGAGGAAATTTGGTTGATGATAAGTTTGTGTTGCATTAAAATCCTCTATTAATGCTTCAAGGTTAGAATTATTGGATTCTTGTGGTTCCTCAAAATATTGGTTGTGATGATCGTAGAGGAAATTCAGTTGAGGATAGGTTTGGTTGGAATTATAAAATTCTTGCGACTCCTCAAAATAATGGGATTGATAGTTTGGGAGGTAGCTTGGGTGAGAATGCATTGAAGGCGCAGCGTTGAAATTCTCCAATAGTATTTTGAGATCGAATTTATAGGATCCAGGTGATTCCTCGAAAAACTGGGTGTGGGGGTTGTAGAAAACGTTTGGGTGATACATAGTAACTAACAAAAAATGCCTTAGTCTCTACGGTGAAACAGTGAGTTACGATATCGACTTAAATAGTCCCCGACAACGGAGCCAAAAAATTGATCGCGATTTTACGTGTCTATTAGTCGGGATAATTGCAAGTGCACAGTCGTGTCGTGTAGTTTTTAAAGATATTGAATCCACAGGGATTATAAATACTATGTAAAGCTAAGGCTAATGATATTTGGGTTGTTTATAAATGGGGAAAATAAAAACATAAATCTAGGTAATATAATAATAAACGGATATCAGTATGTAGTTCGTCTAACTTAGGTGATCCGAAGTTCCATTGGCTATGGTTCTTATTTAATTAAAAATCTCTATTAACTATGTCATTTAAAAGTCCTCCTCTAAAACTCTCGCTCTGTTGATTTAAATTACGATCCTAACTCATAATGTACGCTCTCGCCATCCCATTAGATTTAGAAAAGCTTTTTGAAAACATCACAGTTGATAAAATGCTCATTTCATGAAGAGGTTATCTACTTAAATCTCCTAGTCTCAAACTTTTTCTCTGTTGACTCGGATCATGCTAGTATTCCCTAAAGTACGCTCTCGGTGTCCCGCTTCGGGTTTAAAACCACTTTTTGAAAATAAATAAATTCCAATTAGTTTTAATACGTTCTCGTCGTCCTTAAAACTAATGTTCTATGTCTACTATCCAGTTAATGATCTCAAACTCTCGCTCTATTGATTTAACCTTTATCAGTTCTAAAATCTCAAACTCTCGCTCTGTTAATTTTAGAACTTTAGCAAATTAAACTAGACATAAAACCAGAAACTAGTGATTTTTAATAAAACATATTTAAGCCAACTTATTTCGGATCCCTTTGGTTAAAGTACTTTACATACCGATATCTAAATAAATTAGTCAGACATATTAATATGGTTAAACATGCATAAATAGATTCGGTTCATAATTTTAGGCATATTAATTGACATACAATATATCATGCAAAGGAATATAATTAAAGCAGTAAATAAGAAACTTGAATAATATAAATCTGAAATAAAATCTTGAATCTTGGAGTATTTGAACTTCCACCACGGGTTGGTTGGATCGTTCTTCAAATATTATTACGCGGGAATTAAAATAAGGAAATAAAAACTAAATCTAACGTAAGGTTGGATCTGTTAAAGGTTCACAACAATTTCCGATATAGAAATTGTTGTGAGATAAGATGAACAAAATAGAAAACAATTGTTGGAAAAATAAAATGTTGGAATGAAAATAATACTAAAAACTATGGCTGGGACAAAGCATGGTCCAACCCCTTTTACGTGAATATTCGGTTCTTTATATAGTTCTCTTTGTGGTAACTGCGCGTTCTAGCAGGTCCCTTTTTTTCTCCTCAATTATAGGAACGCTACTTGACTGCACAGAGGAGACTGGAAACGTGTGTTGCGTGTCTTCCCTTTTGAATAGATCATGAGACAGACGTCTCAAGTTGAGAAAAATGGGGAGACGAACATCTCTTCTAGGAGACATGCGTCTCCTTTCATGGGGAGGTGGAGACGGGGGTCTCCAAATATATATGGTGACAATACGTCACATTACACACACAAATATATATATATATATATATATATATATATATATATATATATATATATATATATATATATATATATATATATATTTTTATATTTATTCATTTCTTATCATTTTTACCCCTTTTCTTCTGCGAGCCTCGTAAACATTAAATTCCTGAAATACATTAAAATACCAGCATAATACCAACATAAAGCAACTTAATTAAAATAAAATAGGGAAATAATCTATGTAAATCAAGCCAAATATGTGATACATCTTCGCGTTATCAAATACCCCCACACTTAAATCATTGCTTGTCCTCAACCAATCAACCAACGCGGTAAAAGAAAATGATTTAGCATATATATTTTTTAAAACAAAGGCACGACACGACTCCTAATCATAGGTGGATGCTAGGCTAATGTTAGATCGATATGTACTAGATATTCAGTACCAAGGACACCGTAATGACACAATGTTCAAAAACTCCCTCCTAATACAAACCAATTCGAATCATGCAATTATCACTCAACCTATATCCCTTGTTTTTCTTTCACTCTTTTCATTCAAGCGCAATCACATTAAGCTCGTTATCCGTACACACACATACTAGGGGAAATCGGTTAGCGACTATGATCCTTTTTCTTTAGCACGGAGTTTTGGTTTTTTAAATTGTGAAGCCCCATTTTTCCAAACTGCGGTAGTGGGGGATCCGACTGTAGTCCACCCTACCAAGTCCAGTACTAGTGACCTCTAGGCCAACCAACAGTGGGTGCTAATTATTAAATCCTTATTGGCTTAACAACCATTGGGCTAAATGACCGGGTGAGGGTCACCTAACTTAGAAGAATATTATTCAATTAAATCATTTAAAAACAGGATCATTCACTTATATTCATCGACTCCCTACGTAGTTTGTGCTTAAGATGGTGCCGAATGCTAATATAAACTACTTAAGAGCTGCTTTAAAAACTTGAGCCTAAGGTCTCGGCATAATGGGTACTCAAATTGACATCACATAATTAGGGGGTTTAGGGTGTCGGGATGGTATCGATGTTGTTGAAACATCTCCAAGTCTTTCTAACAAAGCCTATAGCGTGACAACCTCTATACTTTCAGAGTGTGTGCGCCATGCGACAAAAAGAAAATTCTTGTTGGAGGTTAAAATTTTAAAATTTCGGAGAAGTTCAATAGCAACAGAAAATCATGTATAAAGACTCGTCAATATAACTAGAAAATAATAAAGCAACAAATGAGAACAGTAAAGTCCCTCCCCCACACTTAAACTAAACATTGTCCTCAATGTTTTGATATAGGATGGAAAAGGAAAGACATAACCTATATGGATGCTACATGCATTCCATCACGACCAAATCCGCTCCGCGTTCGGAGGAAATACCTTCTCCTATCATATTCATCAATTGTGTCACCACCAGCAGTAACACTCGTAGGAATGTGCGTGGAGACCCGCTTATCTTTGAGAAAACCGTCTATAGATTTTTCGATTAGATATGGTTGAGACGTGACAAGCAATCCATACTTTTATTTTCTGCAAATTCAAACAATAAAAGGAAAATATTAAATTGAAAGCTCGTGGGTTGCCTCCCACACGGCACTTTGTTTAACGTTGATAGCTCGACGGCTTAAGAGTGCAAGCACTTAAGGTGGTTCTCTCGAGAATAACTCCTCGGTTGAAATTTTAGCAAACCTCGTTTTCCATGGCCACTTATCAAGCCATCTCACACATCCCACACCTTTTCTTTTCTTTCTTCTGTGGGGTTGTTCATTTTTTTGAAATCATGGTGGCGGTTCTGGATCTATCCTAACTATCAGTTTTTCGAGTTCGGGCTTAGTGATATCATCCACCACCTCAAAGGTTAACCTTACCATCTTAACAGTAATGATATCCCTAGTTTCATGGTCCTCTAACTTTCTCTTTTTATGCAAGACTTCAAACAAAGGTGCATTAGTGGATATTTTCCAATACCTCCACATACGTTTTGGATTGGGATTCTACATTAGCTTCCATAAAACTTTGCGGGAAAGGAATCGATGGGGTATAGGGAAGAGGAACAACAATGGGTGCTTCCTTCTCTACCTCTTCTACAATCTCCCTTTAAGTTTGTGTTGGTGGATTTTTCTCAATCTCCACTCTTTTCTCACTATAACTCTTCTCAACCACATCATCACTTTCCACCATCTCATAATCACTCTCCTCAATCTCATAATCACTCTTCTCAGGAATTTCAATTTGTTTTTCACTAATGGTTGTTTCAACATCCACATGCTCCTCAAGGAAGGGTCCTAGATGGTTTCGTTCAAGTTGGGAGATTTGAGTCTCTATTTCCTTGTTGTGAGATGCGAGGGACTCAACCATAAAGGTCAGTTGCCTAAGGGTTTCATTGTTTTGAAGACTTTGTTTGATAAACTCTTGGTTTTGGATGGTTTGTGTCTCTACAAAGTGCTCCATCATGGCTTCTAATCTAGAATGAGTTAGCGTCTCGTCGGAATCCTCCATTGATGTTTTGTAGTTAAAATTATGGGATTCTTGAGGTTCTTCAAAGGGATCTAGCGTTGCATTTTGCGTTTCCTCAAAGTGCTTCGTCATCATAGATTCTAGACTAGAGAGAGTTTGTGCTTCAATGAATTCCTCCATTACGAGTTCAAGGTTGGATTTATGATAATCTTGCGACTCCTCAAATGTTGGGCGTGGTGATCGTAGAGGAAATTTGGTTGATGATAAGTTTGTGTTGCATTGAAATCCTCTATTAATGCTTCGAGGTTAGAATTATAGGATTCTTGTGGTTCCTCAAAATGTTGGCTGTGATGATCGTAGAGGAAATTCGGTTGAGGATAGGTTTGGTTGGAATTATAAAATTCTCGCGACTCCTCAAAATATTGGGATTGATAGTTGGGGAGGTAGCTTGGGTGAGAATGAATTGGTGGCGCCGCGTTGAAATTCTCCAATAGTATTTTGAGATCGAATTTATAGGATTCAGGTGATTCCTCGAAATCTGGGAGTGGGGGTTGTAGAAAAAGTTTGGGTGATACATAGTAACTAACAAAAAATGCCTTAGTCTCTACGGTGTAACAGTGAGTTACGATATCGACTTAAATAGTCCCCGACAACAGCGCCAAAAAATTGATCCCGACTTTACGTGTCTATTAGTCGGGATAACGGCAAGTGCCCAGTCGTGTCGTGTAGTTTTAAAAGAATCGAATCCACAGGGACTATAAATAGATCTACCGTTATCTAAAGTTACTATGTAAAGCTAAGGCTAATGATATTTGGGTTGTTTATTGTAGCAACCTGCCTTAAATACAAAAGGTTTAGAGTCGCCGCCTATTTTGCAGGGCAAATAGGAAACCCTACGCAGTTTTAAAGATTCGGGGTAAGTTATTATAATCAGGTTGAGGGAAGGTATTAGGAACCCTCAACCCTTTCCTAAAGGCGAATATTTCAAAGATAAGGGCTTCATGGTAGGGTTTATAAAGAAGGGTAACAGATAGAATTTAATTAGATTAACATGATTAGGATTTGAAGGAAGGGGACTCGCCTTGTTGCCAAGTGCCTACGTACCTCCTTAGGGAGGATCAGAGTCTATGTAGTTCGGGAAGGGTTGTACGCCCTTAGAGTTTAATTTTGATTTGAGATGGTTTTTAGAGGCTTTTTGAGTGGCCTACCGTAGTTTGATAAATTGTAATTTTTTGAATGGATTTGAGAAGCATTTTAAAGTCTGGACGTACAACCCTGATTTGGTACTATTAACCGCAATGATCAATGGATTTGATCACCATAGTTAAAAGATTTGAAATTGTATCACAACCAATTTTAATCGATTGATTCCATTATCACTAATAATGAATTAAGGTATTTTTTTAATAATTTTATGAATTTATTTGTATTGTTACCCCTCATAATCAATTGATTCGATTAAAAAGAATAACAAATTGAAGCGAGAGAAGGAGAACGGTTAATCATCACAACTAATAAAATAGTTGCAACCATTTAACCAAATAAAAACTAATTTTATTTTAATTAAATAGCATTTTAATTAAAATTATTGTTGACCATAGCGATTAATTGATTTAATCGGAACGAACAACAAATTATAATTTAATATAAATATTACATATTAATTTATTTATGAAAAATAATTATTATTAAATAAATAAATATATTAAAAGAATTAATTAAAATAAGTATGTTAATTAAAAATTTATTTAGTTATTTAGGGTTTTGATTCAATGAGGTTGTTATTAGGGTTCATGTTATAGGGACTTGATCAGGGGCGTTAGATCTGGCAGAGTGAAGGATTAAGGGTGAGATCTTGGGGGTTTACGGCGGAAGCTATGATGAGAAGCGCATAGGATCATAGAGAAATACTCAGAAAAATAAATAGGCAAAGGGGAGGCTCGAACCCATGACCTCCCCCTCACCAGTGGCTCACACGACCACCACACCATGCATACACGCGTGTTAAACAAACACAACAAATAAAAGATATACGCAATTAAGACATAAACACAAGGAAACGCGTGCCAATTTTCAAACGGACCAGTGGTGGGGGACAACTCATCATCTTCCCCAAGAAGACTTGTAAATTTCAGCAGATTTGCTACGAATCTGCTTGGAATTTTTCGTAGCAAGCAAATGTCTGGAAAATAGCGATTAGATCACCCTGGCATATGAATATTTCGCGACCCCTTTAATCCCTCTATTTTCATCATGCGAATCCAACCACACTATTATCTTGTCCTAATTTTATCCCTATCAGAAATCCCCAAATTAAACTCACGAACCCTAGTTTGTTCAACAATGGTGGTTCGTACAAAACGCGCCCAGAAACCCAATTATTCATGCATACACGTTCACGGCATCAAGTACAGTCACAATATGCAATCATAAGTCCATGAGAATGCAAGACACGAGCCAATCGACTCAGTTTTCAGAAGCACGTACCTTGACGATTTGGAGAGTGTTTTGGGGTTGTTGATGACGCGTGATGATCCCAACACGTTCAGAATTCTCCAAGGAAGAGTTTGCAATCTTCAAATCCTTTTGAAACGCCCTAAATCCTTGAAACCGAGTTTGAGCTTTGTGAGGAAATTTTTGTTCTCGAATGCCTTTGCTCTGCCCAGACTTTCTAACCCTTATTCATGTGCTTTAGGTTATGTATTTATAGGGCACGAATTAGGTCACTTATAACAATCAAAAATCTTTAGGAATCCAATCTTGCCAAAGTTTGAAAATTTGATTTTATTCTTGAATAACAAGTTTCTATTTTGGCCAAAACCTCACTTATTCTTTCTCAATCCAATTGTCACGAAAATTGCAATATATTGTCATTAATATTGATTGGAATCAATCAATATATCTTCCTTACCAAAATATTTGATTTTTTTTCTTAATTAAATCATTAAAATGAAATAAAAAATCATATTAAATTAAATATAATGCTAAATTTTGTGGCAAGTGTTTTTAGGCATGCTAATGACTTGTGGACCAAGTTTGTATCATAAAACCATAGGCCCATTTGCAAAGTTTCTCAATTTGAACCTTCTTATTTCACATTTTGCCTCCAAAAATCAACCAACTTTGATCAAGCATATCTCACTCAATTTTTTTAGCTATGAGGGAGTTCTAAGACTTTTTGGAAACCTCAAGAGGTCCTTTATAAGCCACTTTGTAACATATCTTTTATTTGGAACTTTTATCTTGATCATATCCTCTTTGCCAAAAACTGCTTTTGAAGGATGCTTGAAAAGGACCTGTAATCTTTTGCACCATACCTCTTAAATGAAGCATTTTTTAGCCCTGGCTTGTGAGAGACAAAGTTGTAGAGAATCCAATTTCCTTCAAAATAGGCTTTGAGTGGGGAATTTTTGATGTTCCATGTGAAAGTTATGCCCAGTCAAAGTTGGGTTGACTTTCTCCTAAGAAACCCTAATTTGAACCTTTTTGTATTTGTTCATCTCTGAGTTTCTATTAATGGAATCATGATCAATCCTTGATCAAATGATGGATATACTTTAATTTACTTGATGTTGATCCATAATTGAGAGCTTTAGATTGTGCTTTGACTGTGGTTGACTTTTAGGTCAAACCGGTTGACTGTGGGTTATCTGGATCATTGAGTGAACAAGGCTTTGGAGTTGAATCTTGAACTTTGTTATATGAGTACCTTAGAGCATGATAAACCATGGGGAGACTTTATTGGGCTTTACTTATCCCATTTCCTTAGAAGAGTACCCAAACCCTAGTTTCACAAGAGCCTTGTGTGAGAGAACTCCTTAATGTAACCCTTGAGCATTGACTCATTATGAGTGAAGTGTGGGAGGTAAATTTTGGGGTATGACATTTATAAATGGGGAAAATAAAATCTTAAATCGAGGTAATATAATAATAAGCGGATATCAGTATGTAGTTTGTCTAACTTAGGTGATCCGAAGTTCCATTGGCTATGGTTCCTATTTAATTAAAAATCTCTATTAACTATGTCATTTAAAAGTCCTCCTCTAAAAATCTCGCTCTGTTGATTTAGACTACGATCCTAACTCATAATGTACGCTCTCTCCATCCCATTAGATTTAGAAAAGCTTTTTGAAAACATCACAGTTGGTAAAATGCTCATTTCGTGAAGAGGTTATCTACTTAAATCTCCTAGTCTCAAACTCTCGCTCTGTTGACTCGGATCATGCTAGTATTCCCTAACGTACACTCTCGTTGTCCCGCGTCGGGTTTAAAAACAATTTTTGAAAATAAATAAATTCCAATAAGTTTTAATACGCTCTCGCCGTCCTTAACACTAATGTTCTATGTCTACTATCCAGTTAAAGATCTCAAACTCTCGCTCTATTTATTTTAACCTTTATCAGTTCTATAATCTCAAACTCTCGCTCTGTTGATTTTAGAACTTTAGCAAATTAAATTAGAGGATGTTGTGTCCTTTAGTGAGTATCCTCTTATGCTCTAAAAGAGGATGTTGTGTCAATTTGTGTCGTAGCATAGTTCTCAGTTTGAGGGGGAACTTTAGCAAATTAAATTAGACAATACGTCACATTACACACACACACACGCACACACACACGCACACACACACGCACACACACACGCACACACACACGCACACACACACACACACACGCACACACACACACGCACACACGCACACACGCACACACACACAGATATATATATATATATATATATATATATATATATATATATATATTTATATATTTATATTTATTCATTTCTTCTCCTTTTTACCCCTTTTCTTCTCCGAGCCTCGTAAACATTAAATTCCTGAAACTCATTAAAATACCAGCATAATACCAACATAAGGCAACTTAATTAAAATAAAATAGGGAAATAATCTATGTTAATCAAGCCAAATATGTGATACATTTTCGCGTTATCACATCCATCTTCTCAAAATCATAATGAAAGTCTGAAGAAAAGTTTATTGAGATGTTGGCTATTCTATTCCTTGATATGTCTGGATGTTGCTGATAATTACAATCTATTGTTTCCACCCCAAGTGATATGAATTAGATGTTAGAGATGTTGTAACACCCGTATAATTTTAATATTAATTTAATTGGAATATTGAATTAATAATTAGAATTATAAAAATTTTGTGGAAATAATATAAAATAATGGTTTATGGCATTTGGGCCATGTGAGGAAATAGTAAAATAAGGGGAGGTGATTTAACAAACCTTTTACTAATTTTATTATTATTTTCATAAAACAATTGGAATTGGAAAACAAAGAAAGAACGTGAAAGAACAGAAGTTGGGAACGAGGAACGTGAAGGAGAACTGTAAAGGGAGAGACCAAGAACTAAGAACTCTATTATGAGGTAAGGGGAGACTCTCCATTTAACCTTTATTATCGTATTATAGGTTATAGTATGGATTGGGAGTATTGATGGATCCATTGATTCTATATTTTAGATCTTGTTTGTGTTCATCATTTAGATTGGATCTATAGCTGTCAAAATCCCTAATAACTGAGTAGAATTAGGGTATGATGAATGAAATTGACTGTAGAATTGTAAACTGTGATTGTTGGATGGATTCGTATGCTGTTAGAATGTGAATTTTCTGGTTTTTAGACCCAAATCGCAGACTGTGCAGGTGAAATCGCGAGGAAGATGAATGGGTAAGTTGCAGAATTGAGAACTCCTGCCCGTTCACGTATGATACGCGTATGGTACGCGTATGGAGGGGGTGATACGCGTATGATACGCTCCCCATGTGTGCAGCTGGTTGTACCTTCTGCTCATACGCATATGGTACGCGTATGGTACCTGTTTGATACGCGTATGCCTGGCTGGTATGCGTATGTGCATGTTTGTGTGGAAATGATGTCCTGTCCGTACGCGTATGATACGCGTATGGTGTGTGTGTGATGTGAAGTTTTATCTATGCTGGTACGCGTATGGTACGCGTAAGGCCAGCGTGACTTGCAGATTTTGCTATTTTGTGATGTTTGAAACTCTGATGACGTGTAACTTTAAACTGATGAATCTGTTTGAAATATTGTCGTCTGATTTATTGAATGGTGCAATTATATGTATATGAACATGCTTATTTATGAGGTATGATGATGATGAATGAGTATAGGTGATGCTACTCCTAGAATGATGATGATGATAGTATGTTATATATATATATTGTTTGCATGCATTCAAAATCATTGTTGAGGGCTGTATCCTAAAGATGAAGGATTCAATGAAGGGCAAGATTCCTATTGTGTGGAATCTGTGCTTGTAGGGCCGTATCTAGATGATGATAGATCGGTCGGTGGATTTTTCCACTGGTGATGTTTGGTACCACATGCATAGTGTCAGTTTCATACATATGCATGATTTTTCTTATAACATGATTATATATGTTATGTGATGACTCGTTTGTTTATCTGTGAATGTGTGATGATGATTTGTCTGAATATGAAACAATTGGGTGAGTGATATCACTATGATATGTTATTATTTATGATGCAATAACATTTGTTAACTATGATGAGACTCACCCTTACTTTTTGTCATTTTCAGATTGAGGATAGCGGCGCGACTTGGTGAGAATTAGCTCATAAGTCGGTTTTTAGTTTTTATGTCGGTGTCATGCTCTGGTAGATGTAACACTGGGAACACATTGTTTTGGAGTTTTGATTATAACTCTATTTGTTATGTTTGTTTGAAGTCTGATACATTATTGATGAATGTTGACTCGATAATTCAATTCCGCTGTGTAAACATGATTTTATTTAATGAGTTATAATTTCAGATATCTCAGTGAATGCATGACATGTGTCAAACGTGTGTATCCTTTATTTTATGAATTGTGACACCTCTTGCATGTTACTCTGATTAATATTTGTTTAAATGCCGCGGGTTATTAGAGGGGTGTTACAATAGTGGTATAAGAGCATAGTCGGTCGTTATGACCAGAGTCTTAGTGTCAGTCTTTCCTGTGTATGCGACTAATACGAGTTATTTGTCGATACTTTTGTTCCGACTGGTTGTTTGTGGTTAAGCAGAACAATGGCTGGAAGAGGAGGAAGAAATGATGATGCTATCGCTGAGGCTCTGGGCATGATTGCTGGTGTGCTTGGAGGAAATGTTGTAGGAGCAGGGATTGGTGCTGAAAAGCAGTTGGGGAATTTTCAGAGGAACAATCCTCCATTGTTCAAAGGCACACATGATCCCGAAGGCGCTCATAAATGGCTCAAGGAGATCGAGAGGATTTTCAGAGTCATTGACTGTGTTGAGAATCTCAAAGTGAGGTATGGCACTCACATGTTATCTGAGGAGGCTGATGACTGGTGGTTGGAAACCAGAGCTGAACTGGATGCTGGTGGTACAACAATTACTTGGGCTATATTCAAAAGGGAATTTCTGAGGAGGTATTTTCCTGAGGATGTTAGAGGCAGAAAAGAGGTTGAATTTCTGGAGCTGGTCCAAGGTAACATGACAGTACCAGAATGCTGCAAAGTTTGTAGAACTGGCAAAGTACTATGTGCATTATAACAATTATGAAGCCAAAGAGTTCTCAAAATGTGTCAAGTTTGAGAATGGCCTTCGTGATGAAATCAAGCAGGGTATTAGGTACCAGAGGATTCGGAGGTTTGTTGACTTAGTGGATTGTAGCAGGATTTTTGAGGAGGATAACATCAAGCTGAATTCATCTCACTCTCGCGAGTTGGTTGACAGAAAGGGTAAGAAGCCTATGGATAGAGGTAAGCCATATGGTAGAGGTAAATCTGCGGATTGGAAGAAACCCAGTGGGGGAGATTCCAGTGCTCATATCAGATGCTATAATTGTGGTGAGATGGGACATCGTAGGAATGAGTGCAAGCTTGATCAGAAAAAGTGTTACAAGTGCGACCAAGTGAGTCATATTGCTGCTGACTGCAAGAAGAGGGTTGTGACTTGTTACAACTGTGGTGAAGAGGGTCACATCAGTCCGGATTGTCCTAAGCCGAAGAAGAACCAATCAGGAGGAAAGGTTTTTGCTTTGACCGGGTCAGAGACTACTCTAGAAGACAGATTGATTAAAGGTACGTGTTTCATTCGTGGCACACCTTTAGTTGCGATTATTGATACAGGAGCAACTCATTCTTTTATTTCTTTGGATTGTGCTATGAGGTTGAATCTTGAGATATCTAACATAAATGGAAGTATGGTTATTGACACTCCTGCGTCGGGTTCAGTAACTACTTCGTCCGCATGCTTGAATTTTCCGATTGACATTTTTGGTAGAGAATTCGGAATGAACTTAGTGTGTCTTCCGTTGAAACAACTCGATGTAATCCTGGGAATGAACTCGTCGGAGTTCAACCGTGTTCATATCAACTATTTTGCAAAGACGATAATTTTTCCTGAAGAGGTTAGTACTAATGATCTGGAAATAACAGTTAGACAGGTGAATGAGGCTATTAGGGATGATGCAACACTGTTTATGTTGTTTGCACTGATGAATGTGAAGGAAAAAGTGGCAAGTAGCAAATTTCCTGTGGTGTGTGAGTTTCCAGAAGTTTTTCCAGAAGATGTGAATGAATTACCACCGGAAAGAGAAGTGGAGTTTTCTATTGATTTGGTTCCGGGAACGAGTCCAGTGTCGATGGCACCATATTGTATGTCGCCATCTGAATTGGCCGAACTGAAGAAGCTGTTAGAAGAATTGCTTGAGAAGAAATTCATTCGTCCTAGTGTTTCGCCGTGGGGTGCGCCTGTGTAGATTACAGACAATTAAACAAGGTTACTATCAAGAATCGATATCCATTGCCGAGGATTGATGATTTGATGGATCAGTTGGTTGGGGCGCGTGTGTTTAGCAAAATTGATCTGAGGTCTGGGTATCATCAGATACGTGTGAAAGATGACGATATTCAGAAGACTGCTTTTAGAACAAGGTATGGACATTACGAGTATTCTGTAATGCCGTTTGAAGTTACTAATGCACCCGGTGTTTTTATGGAATATATGAATAGGATCTTCCATCCTTATCTCGATAAGTTCGTGGTGGTGTTTATTGATGATATCCTGATATATTCTAAGAGTGAGGAAGAACATGCAGAACATCTTAGAACTGTATTAGAGTTGTTGAAAGAGAAGCAACTTTTTGCCAAATTGTCGAAGTGTGAATTTTGGTTAGAAGAGGTCAGTTTTCTTGGACATGTAATTTCTAAGAATGGTATTGCTGTTGATCCTACAAAGAAAGAAGCTGTATCTCAGTGGGAAGCTCCGAAGTCAGTGTCAGAGATTCGTAGTTTTCTTGGTCTTGCAGGTTACTACAGAAAGTTCATTGAAGGATTTTCAAAGTTAGCGTTGCCGTTAACTAAACTAACCAGGAAGGGACAAGCTTTTACTTGGGATGCAAAGTGTGAAGAAGGATTCCAAGATCTGAAGAATAGTGCTCCTATCTTGATTTTGCCGAATCCGACAGAATCGTTTGTGGTCTATTGTGATGCATCTCTGATGGGTTTAGGTGGTGTATTGATGCAGAATCAACAAGTAGTTGCTCATGCATTGAGACAACTTAAAGTGCATGAAAGGAATTATCCGACTCATGATTTGAAGTTGGCAGTTGTAGTTTTTGTTTTGAAGTTGTGGCGACACTATTTGTATGGTTTGATATTTGAAGTATTCAGTGATCATAAGAGCCTGAAGTATCTCTTTTATCAGAAAGAGCTGAATATGAGGCAGAGAAGGTGGTTAGAATTCCTTAAAGATTATGATTTTGGTTTGAGTTACCATCCGGGTAAGGCAAACGTAGTTGCTGATGCATTGAGTAGGAAGACATTGCATATGCCTATGCTAATGGTGAAGGAATTGGATTTGATTGAACAATTCAGAGACTTGAGTTTAGCGTGTAAAGGTACTCCTACTAGTGTTAAATTGGGTATGCTGAAGCTGACTAGTGGTATTCTTGAAGAGATCAGAGAAGGTCAGAAAGCTGATGTTGAATTGATTGATAAGTTGACTTTGATCAACCAAGGAAAGTGTGGTGAGTTCAGAGTTGACGAGAACGGTATACTGAGGTTTGGTGACCGAGTTTGTGTTCCTGATATTGATGAACACCGAAGGCGTATTTTAGAAGAAGGACACCGTAGTGGGTTAAGCATTCATCCTGGTGCTACCAAGATGTATCATGATTTGAAAAAGTTATTTTGGTGGCCTGGAATGAAGAAGGAAATTGCTGAGTTTGTGTATTCTTGTTTGACGTGTCAGAAGTCAAGAATTGAGCATTGTTGCACCCTAAAATTTGCCCATCTAATTTTATTTCTAACTGACTCATTCTTCCCAATTCATCTGCTTATCACGCATGGGTTAAACTCCCAAATTTCATTCATTCATACTAGGTCATTTTATTTCATTTGCATATGTGGTTATATGGCTATTCATCTACACCTTATACATTATGGAGTCAATGGTTCAAAGGTTTTTTAACAAAATATCCAGATGGTTAATAGGATTGGGCTAGATGATCCTTTGGATTTCTCAAGTTGATGGTCAGAATATATTCATGGGAATTGAGGTTTGTCTATGGCATGCCTTAAGATCCTCTTGGCTTACAATTATCAATTCTATCGTGGATTACGCCATTGGTTTATATTGGTGCTTCTACTACAAGCTATGAAGTTGATTTGCTTAAGGAGGTTATTCAACAATATGGAAAATATTATACATCTTTCAAATTGGTCTCAAATAAACCATATCATTCACAGTTCTTTACAACTTACAAGGAAGAGAATGATATTTCAAAATCCAAACAGAATGCATAAAGATATTATACATTTGCTAGTCAAAACCATGACTAATATTATTTCTTCAAAACCAGTTTCAAAAAAAAAAAAAGAAAAGCTCTTTGTCCCCATATTTCTAACTTCCAAGCTTTATCCTTCCTGCACCCCATGTTTCATTAAACCTGCACACAACCAGTACAAATCAGCATCTGTATTCATCAATTTACAACCAGTTTGAATTCGAAAAAAGGTAATAGTATAAAGGCATCACAGCCTTGCAAACCATCACATACCTTATTCAAATAATCCAGCCAGCAGCCTACACATACATATCAGCCATTCACACATCATCATTCAACACATACACTAGTTCACTATAAGTCCTATGCAGTAGCATACATTAACTTATCTCATAACCATCAGTAACAGAAAAACTCATAACTTTTTCTAACTACTAACTGATCCGTAACAGAATTTCAAAACCACATGTAACAACCAGCTAACCGATTCTATAACCACCCTAACCAATTTTGTAACAGAATCTAACAGAGTCAATAACAGGCTAACAGAATCTGAAAAGAAAATTCAGAGGAGTACAAACCTGAAACCTATATATTCTCTACTCCACCTTCATTCAAGGGTTCTTGATTCATTCTCCATCTTCGGAACCATCCACCAGGCATCATCTTCATTCTCTCTTCACTCATCAATCATCACTTCACTCACCTTCATTCAACCTCCATGCCATTCTTCATCATCTTCACAACCTAGACCATTTCCATACCCTCCACCATTTTTCTCACCTTGAACCAATTCACCATTCATCATCTCATCATACCATTCTCCCTCCAATCTCTCAGAACCTCCACACTATTTCCATCGTCATCTTCATCAACAATAACAACACGCAGCAAGAACACACAAAAGATTCAACACGCAGAAATCACACATAGTGCCGAATAAAAGGAATAAGAAGAAGAGGTCGAAGAAGCAAAGACTTACCTGAAGAAGTCACCATCATCCTCAACTACGACCCGCAAGAACTTCATCAAAAATAACAACAGCCTCAAGCGTCAGTAGCGCTCCGATCCGTAAATTCGCACCCGAAGCAATACTTAAGCAACTTCGCCGTGCCATCGTAGGAGAGCTCGATTCAGAAAAGTGAGCAGAGACGGAGAGGGTATGAGCGGCGCTGAATTCTCGGCGAGGTGGTGTCATTTTGTTTCATCGATTCACGATGGAGAGACTGAGAGAGTGAGTTCGAGAGGGGAGATGATATTGACTCGCGGCGGCGTTCAAAACGCTCGCCGGAGGGGGCTGCCGTTTGTGCGCCGTTGAGCTGAGTTGAATTTCACGAAAGAACCCTAATTCCCAAATCTCAATTGCTCCTTTTTATTTTTATTTTTATTAATTAATTAATTGTTAAATTTTTACTCTTAATAAATTCTGAAAGTAAATTGGATCAACACAATCTGATGGGCCAAACGGTTGCTAAGTCACACCCCCACTGGCCCATGTACCGTTTTCTTTCACTACAAAAATCAATACAAAAACATAACTTCTGGGCCAAAACGCTATGCGTCCCCCCTGTGGCCCGTCACTGCCATTTTTGGCTAGAGAAAATCTGTAACAAAAAAGATCTTGCTGGGCCAACACCCTGCGCCCAGTTGCTCTTCACACCCTATATTTCAGTTTACACCCCCTGTTTCCATTAATATTTTTAGGTTCTATTAGTTTTTTTGCCATTTCTTTTTAGTGAATAAAAGCTAATTTTTTCCTATGAATTTTGAGACTTTAACATATTTTTGACATATAAGAATAATCACTAAAAATCTTAGTTTTAGGCTAACTCTTAATTCTTTTGCTTAATTAGAATTCTTGCTTTTGTCATATAAAAATTCTCATAAAAATAGTATCTTTTAATTCAATTTTGCACTATATTTTGAATCATTTGTGTTCATGTTTGGTGCTATATTTTCAAGTCATGCTTTTGTACTAATTTTGTACCATTGTCTACTTGTAATTTTTACTTGTAATTGTGGTTTCACTTGTGTGTTCCTTTAGAATTTTAGGACCCATAATCCATAACTTTTAGGTTAGTCTTCCCTTTGAAATCCTATAATTTAGGTAGACTTTAACTTGACAATTTAGGACTTAGAATCATCTTTTAGTTCATATTAGATTAGGTTCTTTTCCTTTTTCTTTTCAACTTTAAAACATTAATAAAGGACGACGCGAATCATGCTAATACCTTTTTTTTAGTGTGAAGGAAATGATTGGGGCGTAGGCCCCGATGTATGTTCTTTCCCACTTAGCGGAAGAGAAATGATTGAGGCGTAGGCCTCGGTGTATTTCTTAACCGCTATTTAGAGAAACGATTGTGGCGTAGGCCTCGATGTGCATTCTCTAAATATCCAAAGCTTTGTATTTCTTAACTACTATTTAGAGAAACGATTGTGGCGTAGGCCTCGATGTGCGTTCTCTAAATATTCAAAAAAAACTCTTTTTAAGGCATGATTCAAGTCACAAATTAATTTCCCTTAAAAAACACCCAACCAAAACATTTGAAAATACCTAATTAAGGCTCAGACTTAAACAAAGTAAGGAAGTGATGCGAAGCCTTGTAGTGGGTTTTCGTCCATCATGGAATTACACCTAAAAGACACAAACCAATTTTCTCTATTCTCTCTCTTGCCTCCGAGGCATTCCTTCTCTTGCCTTCAGGGCATTCTTTCTCTCCTAATCGGACACGTTATTTCCGCTCCATTCCCAGCTTAAGACTCCAGAGGTCGAGCAGCGGAGTGCGAATGTAACTTTTCAACTAAAAAACACAAAAACAAACAAAAACTAAAGAGCCGAACTACGGCGCTCTGATTCCTGAAAAGGATACGTAGGCATTAGGTCGCGGGGCCTAAGCGAGCACAACTATTTATAAACCTTATTTTCCCCGTGTTTCCTTTTCTTTCTATTTGCATGCATTCCCTTAGTAATTAAGCTTTAGATTTATACACCCTTTAGATAGCAACAAACATAGGTGGATACCATCGAGTACGATGGGCGTGAGGGGTGCTAGCACCTTCCCCTCGCGTAACCGACTCCCGTACCTTATCTCTGGTCGAAAGACCTCGTTCTTATTCATCCTAGGTTTTCTGATATTCCTTTCCCTCTTTGGGATAAATATATTGGTGGCGACTCTGTTCATTTTTGCGAGCGTGCGACAAGCATCAGAAACCATCTAGGTTTATGCAACCGATGTTTATTCCTGAGTGGAAGTGGGATAGCATATCAATGGATTTTGGGTCGGGTTTGTCGAGGACTGTCAGAAATTGTGAAGGTTTGTAGAAAGCTTTGGGTACTAAGCTGAGATTGAGTTCTGCTTATCATCCGCAGACTGATGGACAAACTGAGAGGACGATTCAGTCGTTAGAAGATTTGTCGCGGGCTTGTGTGTTGGAAAAAGGAGGTACTTGGGATAGTTATCTGCCTTTGATTGAGTTTACCTACAACAATAGTTATCATTCGAGTGTCGGTATGGCTCCGTTTGAGGCTTTGTATGGTAGGAGGTGTAGGACGCCGTTGTGTTGGTACGAATCTGGTGAGAGTGTTGTGATTGGCCCTGAAATTGTACAACAGACTACATAGAAGATTAAGATGATCCAAGAGAAGATGAAAGCTTCTCAGAGTCGTCAGAAGAGTTATCATGACAAGAGGAGGAAAACACTTGAGTTTCAAGAGGGAGATCATGTGTTTATGAGAGTTACTCCTATGACGGGGATTGGTCGAGTATTGAAGTCAAAGAAGTTGACTCCACGTTTTATTGGACCGTTCCAAATTTCTGAAAGAGTGGGAGAAGTGGCTTATCGTGTCGCTTTACCGCCGATGCTTGTAAATTTGCATGATGTATTTCATGTGTCTCAGTTGAGGAAATACATTTCGAATCCGTCCCATGTGATCCAAGTAGATGATGTACAGGTGAAAGACAACTTAACAGTTGAGACCTTACCTGTGAGGATTGAAGATAGAAGGTTGAAGCAATTGCGTGGCAAGGAAATAGCTTTGGTCAGAGTAGCTTGGGGAGGACCGACTGAAGGCAATGTTACTTGGGAGCTAGAGAGTCAGATGAAGGATTCATATCCGGAACTTTTTACCTGAGGTATGTTTTCGAGGACGAAAACTCTTTTAGTGGGGGAGAGTTTAACACTCGTATAATTTTAATATTAATTTAATTGGAATATTGAATTAATAATTAGAATTATAAAGATTTTGTGGAAATAATATAAAATAATAGTTTATGGCATTTGGGCCATGTGAGGAAATAGTAAAAGAAGGGGAGGTGATTTAATAAACCTTTTACTAATTTTATTATTATTTTCATAAAACAATTGGAATTGGAAAACAAAGAAAGAACGTGAAAGAACAGAAGTTGGGAACGAGGAACGTGAAGGAGAACTGTAGAGGGAGAGACCAAGAACCAAGAACTCTATTCTGAGGTAAGGGGAGACTCTCCATTTAACCTTTATTATCGTATTATAGGTGATAGTATGGATTGGGAGTATTGTTGGATCCATTGAATCTATATTCTAGATCTTGTTTGTGTTCATCATTTAGATTGGATCTATAGCTGTCAAAATCCCTAATAACTGAGTAGACTAAGGGTATGATGAATGAAATTGACTATAGAATTGTAAACTGTGATTGTTGGATGGATTCATATGCTGTTAGAATGTGAATTTTCTGGTTTTTAGACCTGTCATACCCCAAAATTTGCCCTCTGCATTTCATCCTCAATGATTCAAGGTTCAAGGGAATATTCAAAGCAACATTCTCCTATAAATTGGAATAGAGGTGTGGATAACAGGTATTTTGGGACCCAAGCGCTTGGGCCCAATTAGGACAAGGGTTTTATCAATTTTTTGGGATTACATTACTTTTCACTAACACTTGTTTTTTGATTATTATTAATTTTATTTATTTTTACTAATTAATCATTGTTAACATTTAGGATTATCATTAGGATTTATTAATTAAAATATATTATATTAGTGTTATCATTATTTTATTATTTGTTATTATTAAGCTATTAAAATAAAAATAAAATAGAGTTTTTGTAAAAAAATTAAGGATGCCAAATGAAACGAAAAAACTTGAGAAATAGAAGGAGGATGAAAAAGGGAAGATTGAATGATAATTCCGAATCAAATATTCTGCATTTAAAAAAGAAGATTCGTATCAAAATTGTTGACCTAACTGGTATGAGATATATACTAGTATTTCGAGGCTTAACGGGGGAGGTTTTTTTCGGCCTCATACAGGAGGAAACCCGAGTCGGTTCTTAAAGAAAATTTAAGAAAATTCAAAACTCGTTTTGATAGATTAAGGAGGATTCAAGGGCTTTTGATTATCAAAACACAATCTGTGGGTGGTGGTAAAGGGAATCAAATCGATTTCCAGGTTCGAAGTGTGCATAATCGCAATCGTAAGGTTCGGTTTTGGTCTCTAACGAACTCTATCCCGTTTCCATATATCGGTGTATTATCAATGTGTTTTGACTGTTTGTTATGATTAAGATGCTTGTTTGGATTGTTTCTGGTTGCTTTGATTGGATTTTTGTTGCAAAGATGGGAATCCGCCATTGTTAGGTCACTAAAGCTCAAGAATTGGGGACTCGGGATTTAGGAAGAATTGGTTTGAATTAAGGACACCAATGGATTCAGAAGGGAGTTTGCAATCGATTCCGGTCCTTTTAATCAATTTATTTGTCTCGTTTATGTAGCTTAGTCGTTGCAGGTACGGGCTGCAAAAAACGAACTCGTATGCTGGGCTAAATCGTAGCAGAGCCAACGAAGAAGAAGGGGGGTGGCGCGCGCAGGTTTGAACAGACAACGTTATTGTATAATAAAAATGTAATGCATTATAATTTCAATTGATCAACGTAGCCCAGCTGGCAATGCATAATGCCACGTATCTAAGAGGTCGCGAGATCGATCCTCAGCGGCCTCCCATATTTTTATCAATTTTCTGGCAAGGTGAGGGCGTTCAGGGTTTGCCCAATCCCATTGGCCACTTGGCCGAAGTTTTTAGGATTTAATTTGTTACTCGTTCCGACTAAACCTATTGGTCGCAATGATTAACAATCGATTAATTTAATTAATCAAATCCAATAATAAAAACATCAATTCTAACTTCCCCTTTAACGGATAAATGACGGATGAATATCTATTTCATCCCGCCTTCAAATTAGTCGACTCTCTATGTCGTACTGATCAAATATCTGAATAAAATAAAAATATCAAATATAAAATACATTCAATTTTCTGCCCGCGGCGATTGAATCTATCGATCAGAGTAACCAGCAATGCCCATTAATCCGTTAACTATAATGATCAAATCTATTGATCATCGCAATTAACGGTGACATATTAAACCAGGGTTGTACGCCTAAAACTTAAAACATTCAAAACACACTAAACCACGACACTACTGATTTTTATCCTTTTCAATCAGGCAATTCAAAATGCCTTCCAAATCACAACTTTCAAAACTACAATAGGCCATTCAAAAAGCCTTCAAACATCTCCATAATCAATTCTAAGGCGTACAACCCTGTGCCCGAACTACGTTGACTCTGATTCTCCCTAAGGAGTTACGTAGGCACTTGGATAACCAAGGCGAGTCCCTCTTCCCTAAAATCTCAATTTGTCCCCTATTCACTTCCTTAGCTATAAAACCTACATATTTTAGCCATAAACTATTACCTTAGATTCAAAGCCATAGAAAAGGGTTGAGGGTGCCTAACACCTTCCCTCGACCTGATTATAATAACTTACCCAGAATCTCTAAACTCCGTAGGGTTTCCTATTCGCCCTTCAGAATAGGTGGCGACTCTAAATCTTTATTTTTAGGGCAGGTTGCTACATCTGGCGACTCTGCTGGGGAGTACTTAACGGTGAATTACTATACTCCTATAGGTTTTGGCAGGGTTTAGGTTTTTGGCAGACTATTTAGGTTTTTGGCAAACTTTTTAGGGTTTGACTAATTTGCCTATTTAGGGTTTATCTATTTTTGGTAAATATTTAAATTATTTATTTATTTATAATTTCATCTATTTACATCAGTTTGAATAAATATCTGTTTATTTAAATATTTGATGTTTTACTGCATTCTGGAATTATAAGCGGCCGGATTTGAGGTTAGTACTTTAAATATTTAAATTTTATTTTATTTATTTATTTACCGCCTTAAAGTACAGTAATTTAAATCTTAATTTAATTGCTGTTTTACCATATTTAAATTATAAGCGGCTGGACTTCGAGGTTAGTTTGTTTTTAAAATATTCAAATTTAAATTCATTTGTTTATTTATCTACATCTATTTACAGTAATTTTATTCATTTATTTTTACTGTAATTCAAATAAATATTGCTTTAGTTGCTTATATATAATTACTGTTTTTTTTACATTTTGGGATATATAAAATTGTTGTAAAACCTAAGTGTGGGAATTATCCTTAAGACCAGGGGGGACTTGAATCGCCTACGAGTCTTATTGATAACTCCACTCGGAGTGGGTTGAATATTCGGAAATGTCCAAAACGAGGCTTGACTTTGTTGAGGGTAGGACTAGATATTTAGCTATTCTCTTCGAGAACCTACCCCAAAAATTCGAACCTCATTGGATAAAATGAGTTGTTCTAAAATCCAAAGAGACAAAAAGTCTCGGAGGCTATGAACGACCCCATGAGACCATCTAGAACATACTAATGGGAAGGGTAGGCACCCTAAGCCGTTACGTCGAACCTATGAACCTAGGGCTTATGTGCCTACGTGCTTATTATATATGTGCAATTTATATACTGCGAATGCCTTGCATTCTAATTTTTGCAGGTAGTCATACGCGTTCCCTGGCCTACAGGGACTCTATTTCTAAGACCATGTCCTTCCCACGAAGGACACCTTCATCTATGCACGTTGATTGGTCTCTCGATGGCCATGAGACCTGGTGACTATCATGAACGGTCACTCCGCGCCTGTAATTACGCACTCCCTAGCCTGTAGGGACTTTCCTTATATATCCTTATATTCTCACAACTATGTGTCCTTCCCATAAAGGACATCTTCGTTTAAGCACGTCGATTGGCCTCTCGATGGCCATGCGATCCAGTGACTACTTTGAACAGTCTTCATGTGCATACATCTACGCGTTCCCTAACCTATAGGGATTATATTCCAAAATCGCATCCTTCGTACGAAGGACATCTTTGTTAGCATACGTCAATTGGCCTTTCGATGGCCATGCGATTCAGTGACTGTCATGAACGGTCACCCCGTGCTTAAATTTACGCACTCGCTAGCCTGTAGGGATTCCATTTCTAGAATCGTGTCCTTCCTAAGAAGGACACCTTTATTAGTGCACATTGATTGGCCTCTCGATGCCGATGAGATCCAGTGACTGTCTCGAACGGTCACTCCGTGCTTGCCTTTAAGAATTCCTTATCCTGTAGGTATTTTCTTTTATGTCCATGTATTTTTACAACGACGCGTCCTTCCCCTGAAGGACACCCTCATTAACGCACGTCGATTGGCCTCTCGATGACCACGGGATTCAGTGACTGTCTTGAACGGTCACCCCGTACTTATTCCCGCGCACCCTCTAACTTGTAGGGTTTGGATTTCCATCTATACATCTTTCATCCCTAGCCTGTAGGGATTTCTCTTCATCCGATATCGTCCTTAGATAGGTTGTGTTCTGCATAGAGAACCTTCCCACGAGGGACAACTTCATTGGTACACGTCAAACAGCCTCTCGATGGCCATGAGACTTGATGACTGTCTTGAACGGTCACCAGCCGCTACCTTCCGCATACTCCCTAATTTAAGGGATTTCCATTGGCGTCTCGTAACATCTATCTCGCAAGAATTTCAATAGGGTCCAATGTCACCTCAAAATCCGCATAGGTTATCCTTAGGATTATATCTATCGCACGCAAAACAAAAAAAAGAGTCTCTCGCATACGCATACATTCACATTTTCATGCATTCATACATTTACATTCACATTTTCATTTCTGCCTTCGCCCGCATCCATACTTACCATGCTAGCCGGTTTCCCGCAACTTTCAAAGACCAAAGGGGATCATCAACTATGGAGAAAGGAGGATAAATTATTGAAAACGATCTCGGCCTCACTACAAAAAAAAGGAGGATGTCTTTCGCCATGCCATTTACATATCCATGCCTTGTCGTAACTTGATTATAAATACAATAAAAGACTATCGTCGAGCAAGGACTAGTTCAACAAAAGAGTTCCCTCATAGATACACTCAAGGGGTATCTAGCCATAAAAGGGTTCATCTTAGAACACATCAAATTTGCAAGGACACTCTACCATAACCTAGGGGCAAGGGTTAGTCTAGCTGGGGCAATATCCTGAACAAAGGTGCATAACTACGGTGGAGGGAAAGCGACATATATTAACTCTCCACCAAGGGGCAAAAGGGTCCTAAATTTCCTTTATCAATCTACGAACTCCGAGGATTGCGAACGGTGTGATACTATCCTTAGAAAAAGCAAAAGAGGTTCTGTCAAAGGAAACTCATGAAGTTCCGATACGACGAAAACCCACCGCTAACAAATTTATTCCCGACAGGTTTGACGTGCCCAAGGAAAGTTCGAGATTATCCTTTACTCCTACAAGTCCACGAACTAAGGAGTGAAACAAAGTCGACAGACTCACAAAAGAGATTGCCCTAGGATCAATAGGTTTATCATTTCAAGTTGTAACTTCTACGATCGTAAGATGTTATTTGATGTAAAAATGTTGTAACTTTCGAATAGTAATTCAATAAAATATTCATACATGTTTTGAAGTCAATCCATTCGCTTCATTCGCTTACTACTACGACTTTCCACTCGCACCCTTCTATTCTGTTTCAATTTCGACTTTCAATTATTAAATAACTTAAGGGAGAATGACGAATACAAATAACTAAGTCTCGCTAAACATATGTGTGGACCTCCGTTTTTTACTCCCGGGCCATACCTCTGTTCTGGAGAGATACGTGAACTGACTCTTTTTTATCGCTTAATGCTTTCGCATTTTGAAAATTCACAGAGTCGCCACCGACCTTTTATTTTATCCAATTAAGGAAAGGTTTATAAAAGAAACAGAAAAAAGACCTTTAAGAAATTCTGGGTAAGGGGGTAGGTTATACAAAGGGAAGGTGTTAGCACCCTTTGTATCCATGGTTATCCATGGGCTCTTAAGTTTGCTTAGCTCACTTGTTTTTTCGATCACTTTTCAATTGCTTTAGAATGCTCATATGTGGTTTCAAATACTTTTGTAAATTGAATTTTGTAATGATCCGTGTGTGGATGTATACAAAATGCTTGTTTATCTTTCGAAAGATGTTTTGAAAAGAACGTTAACTTTGTAATCCGTGTTTGGATGTATACAAAGTATTGTCTTTTTTGAAAGTTTTGTTTTGAAAAACAACAGTGTATGAGAATTTTGTTTGTTTTGATTTGAGCAAGCAAACTAGGAGGTCTACCCTGAGTTGTAAGGTCTTTATCCTTATTTCCTTTAAAAATCTATCCTTTCACCTGATACAAACAAAAGGTTCGATTTTGTACTCAAAACAATAGAATTTTGACTTTGATTTTGAAAAGAATGAGAAGGGATTACCTTAAGAGGTGCAAGTGTGATTGTGATTGGATTCAGATATTTTATCTTTGAGGTTAGTGATCTAACGGTTCAATTTTATCTTTGACATACACGCAGTTTATATTTGCTGGAAATTAAAATGCGGAAATGTAAAGTGCGGAAAGTAAATCTACGCTATTACATCGATTGTGCAGGAAATGTAAACTAGCCTATTTACATGAATTTGACATCCTATACATTTATCTAGGAATTTAAATTGCAAGAAAAATAAAAGGCATGTTTTTGGATTTTTTTTATGATTGGTTTTAATTATAATTAATGCATGATTAATTAAATTAAAATGAAGAAAAAAGATGAAAATAGATTTAAACCTAGAAATTAAGTTTAAAATATGTACAAAATATTTGTCAATTAATTTTAAAACAAAACTAATTTTTTTGGAATTTTTGAAATTGATTTGGAATTTATTAAGCTAATTTAAACATAATTATACAAATAATTATACAAATAGTTAAAGCTTAAAGAGAAAATTATTCAAAATATGTACAAAATTAGTCTATAATATATAAACAATATTTTATATGAAGAACAATTTTTTATGATTTTTTGATTGGTTAGAATAATTAAAAAGCAAATATATAAATATATACTAATTAATTATGCAAAATATTGAAATTATGAAGAAAAATAAAATATTTTTATTTCAGAAAATAATATATTATTTTAGAAGTCTAAAAATATTTTTTGTATATTTTTTTGGATTTTTAAAACTATTTTTAAATAATTTTGCAAAGAAAATTAAAATAGAAATAAAAAAAATAAAAGGATACGATCAGGTGTGGAAACTAAGTGATGTCCATGGTGTGGATCACTTGTCTGGAGCGTTGGATGAGCTGGTTAGTGGATCTTGTGGTTCAGATTGCAAATCACATGATGCACATGGTTAGAGGAATAGCATGTGATTATGCTGACTTTGAGAGTCCAGCGTGGGACCCACGTGTAGTTGACCGGCGAATAGAAAGATGAGGACAGGCCACGCGTGCAGTCAAAGGGTCCTCATCACTATTCATCATCTTCTTCAATTTACCTATGGAATTAGCTGCGGATTTACCTACAACATTACCTGCGGATTTTCTTTGCTTTTTTCATACTTTTAGAGACCTGCAAAATCGTTAGTTCCAATCAATAAAAGCAACCCAGATCCCCTAATTAGGATGCTCTGAGTTCATTGGTGGTATTAGTTTTTTCATTTGGGGCCTCTATCATAGAAAACGAAAGGTTTATATCTTTGAAGCTCAAAAATGGTAGAGCTTCAAAACCACGTTAGAACTTGCATGCAATCGTTCGAATCTACTCTATGTCATGCCATAAGTCCATTCAAATGATTAGTTTGTATTATAGTTAAGCATTCACACGAAAACGAAAGCTACATGGTTATGAACATGAAGGTGATCGTGAGCATGTTTAAGGTTGTTTCAATCACATGTTATGAGTCAATCCTTACCTATGATGTTATACAAGAGTAATAGGATGATTATTTTGTATTGATAGTGGCTGGAAATATGAAAACGAAAATTACATAAGTTATGAGATTTTTTGAGAATTTTGTGAAGTTGATGGCTATGCTCTTGATATATTTTCGTGTGTGTCTTGTTGTTGATGTATTCAGCTTCATTTATAGGCCAAAGGCTGCTTGGAAGTGAAGCTAAGAGCATTGATTGCTTGGTTGAAAGTTTGATTTTTTAATATTAAAAATCCTTGAATAATTGACCAAGTCTTCCTCTCCTTTACTTCTCTTGCCTTGTACTTCATTTGGCTGCAGAAAAATGAAGATTCCTTGGGTGAGTCATGCTTGGATTGTAAGCTACCCATTATCCACTCATTTTTCCTTTTAATTTAACCTTAAAATAAGATAAAATCAAGCAAAAAATGAATAGAAATGGTATGGGCTTAGTCTTGGTCGTGGGAGGCCCATAATATTGTGGAAATGATGTTTGAACATGAAAACTTGGCCCCATTTGGAAAAAATACATTTTTGAGCAATGTTGGTTTCATGCATTTTCCCAAAATTTAGCCAACTTCAACAAGGTGTAAATCCCTCAATTTTTGTCATATGAAGGAGATATTGCACTTTTTGGAAACCTCAAAGAGTCCTCTAACCAATGCCTTTGGTCTCATGTCAAAATGATTTTTGAAGCTCCTTGTGTGTCCTTTTGAAAAAAGTGTCTTTTTGTTGACTTTGAAAATGACCTGTAATGTCTTTGATCATATTTTTCAAATGGTGAATCCAATGACCATGGGATCAATGGCATTTGAAAGATAATTTAATTTCCTTCAAAATAAGCTTTGGTTTGAATTTTTTGGGTGAAGGATGAGAGAGTTATGATCAGTCAAAGTTGAGTTGACTTTTCAGGCAAAAACCCTAATTTTGAATCTTAGGGTTTTGTTGATTTTTGATCTTTCCTTGATGAATTATGATCATCCAATGATAAAATGATGAATCCTTTGACAAAATATGGACTTTGACAAAAAATTTCATTTTTGACTGTCTGTTGACTTTTTGGTCAAACGGGTCGTCTGTTGACTGTTTGAGCTGCTGACGGTGCGTCTGAGTGAATTGAAGTTTGAAAATTTGTATGATGGTACTTTGAGATATATGGATGTGTATGAAATCCATTTGAGGTCTCAAAAGCTTGTTTCTCCTGTAAAAACAAGAAAACCCTAGTCAGGGACTGTTTATGTAGGAGACAATTAAGCGTACCTGATTTTTGTGCAGTGTTGAGTCTCTGCTAATCGCGTGATATTCAGAAGACTTCTAGAACAAAAATCTTGGAATTTTGAATTGTGAAAGGTTGATTTGATTGATGGTACAAAACATTGAGAATTGTACTGCCAGCAGTTTGGCTGTAAACTGACTGTCCAGGTATTGATGTAGCAGTTAGAGTGAAAAATCAACAGTCAAAGTTAATTTTCTTTTTTTTGTTGTTTTTGCTTTTGTTTTTTGTGAAAAATAAAAGTTTATTTTCATGACTTGTTAGAAAAACACAGACATAATAAATAACTAATATTTACTGTATGCGGGCAAAATTACCGATAATAACCCTGAAAATCATTTAATGCACAGAAAAATGAATATTTGACTGGCAGAAAACACACAAAATATTATCTGAGTAATTAAGCAATATTATGACAAATAGTACAACATTTAATACTGACAGTACAAATATTACATACTATATTGAACAGTACGAATAAACGGTACATTTAAGAAATAAGAAATACGGCAAATTTTAAGAATGACGATTGATAACCCATGCTACAAATAGTAACATGTAGATGATTGGGAGCATAAGCATCCCAGGTCCACAGTGTTCCGGGCTATGTAGACAGAAGAAAGACATGATCACCGTAGCAATGGTGATGACCATAAGAAAACACGTTTCCCACCGCTTTGCCATTTTGTCGGGGAAGAAGAAAGGATGGATTATGAAGTAGAAATTTGAGAGATGAATTAGAATTTGATGTGAGATTTTTATGTGAAAATGAGAGGTATTTATAGAATGGAAAGAAGGATAGAGACGTTGGGGAATGATGTAATTCCGTACAAAAGGAGAATTTGAGTGGAAGTGAGATTTGAAAGAAAGTGTATGATAGTGTTGGGAAAAAGAGAGATGTAGAGAATAAAGTTAGGATTTGATTTTTGAAAAAGAGATTTGAAAAGATTTTTGAAAATAATGGAATATAGTACTAAATTAGTGGGAAACAAAAGATAATAATAATCTATTTGTTACCAGTACAGTCTGAGTTTCCTGATTCTGCGCCTGCAAAAAGATTTAACTCTGTACCAATTGTGTCAGTACTATTTATCTGTAAATAAATAAATAGCATGTGTGAAGTAATAAACAGTATTTGGCGTTTGCGTAAGAATAAATTCAACTGCAAGCCAAATTACTGTATAAGAAAAATTCTAAAAACTAAGTATTTCATATGTCAGGATATTTGTTGAAATAAAAATCCATGATTATATGAGACTCTTAATTTTTAGATTGGAGTTTTCTTGAAAAAAGATGCGGGCAAATTTTGGGGTATAACAATATGCTTTCAAGGTAAGACCGAACCGACGATGTACAGGCATTGTTTCAATTCCCAAACAGTGGAGACATAAGGATGTTAATCCCTCGTTACCCCCTTTTTACCAGGAGTTGGAGCTTGTTTCTACATTTCAAATAAACCTAGATTTTAACCAGGGGCAGGGTAGATTTCAATTAATTCAATGGTGTATTTTGGTTTCAAGCATATCCTTTTCCTCGCGTTCATCCAAGATTGAGGAAGCAATGGAGATAACATTCACAACATCTTCTTCCTCAATACATCATCCATGATCGAGGACATATCAGAGCCGAAGCTTGCAAATCCAAACCAACATGGCAGTCACAACATTCAATATCCAAGGATCAATATTCCCAAAGGAGTATTCAAAAAAAAGGGAAAAAACGCCCGCTAAGTCAAAATGGAAAAATTCCATGAAAGAAAACAAAAGCGACTTAGGAAAAAATTAGGGCATCCCGATGGATCAAATTCAAAGGAATTGGTTCACGCAAAAATAAGGGATAAAAACAAAACAAAGGCGAAACAACAAAGGATAATCTTGTGACTGCCAAATCATCGAAGCTCCTCATAAACACTTGGATCTTTACGACAATTTTCATCGGTGCTTGGATCTCTACTAAAGCTTCTGCTCAACATAACAGCTGAAACGACTCTCTTGCCCACAAAGCACATTCATTGGATTAGGAGAATCTTTAGGATCTGGAGAACATCAAGGAGAAAGGGGTGGGATAAATAAATTTTTTAGCCTTATATCCATTGTTCTTAAAACATAAACCAGGCCAAGTTACAACGTTTAAAAGTCCTAATTGAGGCAAGGTTAACCACGAAAGCATATCAAGCAGGATTTTGTTATACTGACTCCTAGGTTTGTTAAAACTATTTCTTACCACTGCGCTTCTTCAAGCCTTCATCATCCAGTCCTAATTCATAACGGACTTCTATTTCAAAACTTGCATATGCATCGCATTGGAGTTACTTCTCGAAGGGTACAACGCCATCTACGAATATACACTTAGCATCGAGGAAATCTCGAAATTGGTTTAATCAAAGGTAATCATTTCTAATAAAGACTCTGAAGTGGGGGGAACCACATCTAGGGGGTTCTCCTAAACAGGGGCAAAAATTTCAAGGATCACAAGGGCATGCAATCGAACATCCTATTGACTAGGGGCATTCATCCTAAGGATCAATCGACTTAGGGTCACATCTCGAAGCAATAGCAATCAGGGGCATGTCAAAACATGGGAAGAATTCAAATTCAGAAGGATAGAAGACTATGGATAACCTTCCATAATCTGGAAATCAAGGGCATACCCTTTAATCTAAACGTCGAAGCACACGACAAGGTTATTTCTCGGGGCACTTCCTTCATGGCTTGGAGATCATATGCATCTTTTTCCACTAAACATTGGGGCATGGGGTATCAAACCCATAAGGTGAACAATTCAAAGGTTAAAGGTGTGGAGAGCCCCAAAAGGTTAAAGGCATGGAGAATCTCGAAAGAGGTGGAGAGTTCCAAAAAAGGTGAAGTTGTGGAGAATTATATAAGGTGAATCATTCAAAGGTTAAATGTGTGGAGAATCCCAGAAGGTTAAAGGTGTGGAAAACCTCGAGAGGTTAAAGGTGTGGAGAACCTCCAAAGGTTAAAGGTGTAGTGATCCTCGAAAAGGTTAAAGGTACGAATTGCAAAAAGGTGAAAGACATGGAGGACTTCGAAAATTCAAAGGTGTGGAGTAATTCAAAAGAGCCAAACTGGGGCAAGACGCACGGCAAAAGGAAAAGGAGTTCTCACACTTTACAACCTCGAACCAATCTCTCTCCTAACTACGATCATCAAAGTTCAAAAGCAGGTAGTGGGAAATCGCGCTAGCATCCAACAACCTTACAACTTTAGCAAGCTATATACGCTCGTGGTTACCAACAACCTAGCAATGGAGCATCATTCAAATACATAAATCATGCATTACATACATGGGTTGATACATTACACCTCTTCAGGTAGTCTTCTTTAAGACAGATTTTTCTAGGAACCTCTTCAGGTAGTCTTCTTTAAGACATTCTCTTTCCATAAACCTCTTCAGGTAGTCTTCTTTAAGACAGTTTTTTTCTAAGAACCTTTCTGGGTAGTCTTCTCTAAGACAATCATCGTCATTTCCAAGAACCTCTTTTAGGTAGTCTTTTTTAAGACAAATCTCACGATCCTTTCTAGGAACCTTTTCAAACAGTCTTCTTTAAGACAAACCTTACGATCCTTTCCGGGAACCTCTTCAGGTAGTCTTCGCTAAGACATTCTAAGAACCTTTCTAGGTAGACTCTTAAGACATTCCTTTTCTAAGAACCTCTCTAGGTAATATTCTTTAAGACAATCATTGCCATTTCCAAAAACCTTTTTAGGCAGTCTTCTTTAAGACAATCTCTTTCCAAGAACCTTTTTTAGGTAGTCCTTCTTAAAGACATCTTTCAGCCTTTTCAGGTAGTTTTCTTTAAGACAAATTTCTATCCTTGCAAAGAACCTTCTTCAGGTAGTCCCTCTTAAAGACATCTTTCAGCCTTTTCAGGTAGTCGTCTTTAAAGACATTCCTCATTCTTTGCGAAGAACCTTTTTCAGGCAGTCTTCTTTAAGACAAACATCCACGTCCACTCCATAAACCTTTTCAGGTAGTCTTATAGAAGACATTACTTCGTTTCCATTCGTTACATAAGTCAACATATACATAAGCATAAGCATTATCCACATACATAAACATTACTGAGCCAGCACAAGCATAGTCATGGTATAGGTGCAAGAATGGTCTAAACAGGTTCAATAAGGAGATAAAATCTCGGGATTACATCAGCATACATACATTCGCATTAGCATACGCATATCATCTAGTGCATTTACATACTACAAAAGCCCAGTTTCCAACCCTTGTTTTGTGATAGGTGTATTTTCCGACCCACGTGTCGTGAGTTTCCAACCCTTGAGTTGTGAAAGGTGTATTTCCCGACCCACGTATCGTGAGTTTCCAACCCTCGTGTTGTGAAAGGAGTGTTTCCGACCCTCGTGTTGTGAGTGTCCAACCCTTGTGTTGTGACTGGTTTATTTTCCGACCCACGTGTCGTGAGTTTCCAACCCTCGTGTTGTGATAGGTATGTATTCCGACCCTCGAGTCATGAGTGTCTAAACATATCGTTTCCTTGCCGACCCTCGAGTCGCGAGAATCATCTTCATACATTTACAGGATACCGTCAAGGATTTTACATGGATAAACTTGCTAGCGCTATAGCAAGTGAATCTTTTTCATGTAGGTAAGTTTGCTAGAACTATAGCAAATGGCTCAAATGGTGTAGGTGAAATTTGTCCGAACAAGGGCAGATGATCCAAATGGTGCAGGCGAGCTTGTCAGAACTAGGACAAGTAATCCTATTGGTGCAGGTGAGCTTGCTAGAAACTATAGCAAGTGATTCTATTGGGGTTCAAAAAAAAAAACTACGGAAACTTACTGGAACTATAGTAAGTGGGGTTCACAAACTACGAAAGTTGCCAGTGCTATAGCAAGTGATCCTTTTGTGTTTATCACGTTAGTCCCTCGGCAGTGATCTTCTCCAAGACGAAAAGGGGTTTACAAAAGGTTATATCAAAATCCAGTTCCCGTCTGGTAGTCAGTTCCCGTCTGACTATTACCGCAATTCCAGTCCCCGTCTGGTAGTCAGTTCCCTCCTGACTGTTACATCATTTCCCAACTCCTATTTCAAATCCTATGTCAAATCCTATTCCAATCCCTATTCAAACTATAACTTATTGCGTTAGTCTCTGAGCAGCAATAAGTTATGTCTTATCACGTTAGTCCCTTGGTTGTGATATGGCGCTACGTTTCTTTGGTACGTTAGTCCCCTGGCAGTAACCAAAATATACTCCTATCATGTTAGTCCCTTGACAATGATATACAACTACGACTTATTACGTTAGTCCCCGAGCAATAATGAGTTATGACTTATCACATTAGTCCCCTGGCAGTGATACGAAGCTACGTCTCTTTGCAAATAGGGATTTATTTTCCCTGATCACAAGGCTTCTCAAACAATTCTTCGATTGGGTTTATCACGTTAGTCCCTCGGAAGTGATCTTCTTCAAAATTTCAAGCAAGGTTACTAACTTCAACTAACAATCATGCATCATCCAACTAACATACTTCATTCATACACAATGCACATACATACATCGCTCTCATTTATTTTGAGAGGCTTACTGCATCATACATCGCATGCATCATACCATTGCATAAAATTCAGGTTGCCTCTTTAGGCTATACTACAATCAAAGCATCTGGTTCCTTCCAGAAAGTACATGCTTCACAAGGAGAAGGGTATTTACCTTGGATGGCATCTTTAAAGCCCGTCTCCCACATAACTTCTTCCCAACAAATGCAAATTTCGGGGCATTCTCACTGTCCAATCATCTTCTACCTTTAGATTACGATAGGAAGACGTGCCTATCTGACTCTTCAGGTTTAAGAAGATTGAACAAGGGCAGCTGTCATACCCCAAAATTTGCCCTCCGCATTTCATCCTCAATGATTCAAGGTTCAAGGGACTATTCAAAGCAACATTCTCCTATAAATTGGAATAGAGGTGTGGATAACAGGTATTTTGGGACCTAAGCGCTTGGGCCCAATTAGGACAAGGGTTTTATCATTTTTTTGGGATTACATTACTTTTCACTAACACTTGTTTTTTGATTATTATTAATTTTATTTATTTTTACTAATTAATCATTGTTAACATTTAGGATTATCATTAGGATTAATTAATTAAAATGTATTATATTAGTGTTATCATTATTTTATTATTTATTATTATTAATTGTTATTATTAAGCTATTAAAAATAAAAGAGAGTTTTGTAAAAAAATCAAGGATGCCAAATGAAACGAAAAAACTTGAGAAATAGAAGGAGGATGAAAAAGGAAAGATTGAATGATAATTCCATATCAAATATTCTGCATTTAAAAAACAAGATTCGTATCAAAATTGTTGACCTAACTGGTATGAGATATATACTAGTATTTCGAGGCTTAAAGGGGGAGGTTTTTTTCGGCCTCATACATGAGGAAACTCGAGTCGGTTCTTAAAGAAAACTTAAGAAAATTCAAAACTCGTTTTGATAGATTAAGGAGGATTCAAGGGCTTTTGATTATCAAAACACAATCTATGGGTGGTGGTAAAGGGACTCAAATCGATTTCCAGGTTCGAAGTGTGCATAATCGCAATCGTAAGGTCTGGTTTTGGTCTCTAACAAATTCAATCCCGTTTCCATATATCGGTGTATTATCAATGTGTTTTGACTGTTTGGTATGATTAAGATGCTTGTTTAGATTGTTTTTGGTTGCTTTGATTGGATTTTTGTTGCAAAGATGGGAATCCGCCATTGTTAGGTCACTAAAGCTCAAGAATTGGGGACTCAGGATTTAGGAAGAATTGGTTTGAATTAAAGACACCAATGGATTCAGAAGGGAGTTTGCAATCGATTCCGGTCCTTTTAATCAATTTATTTGTCTCGTTTATGTAGCTTAGTCGTTGCAGGTACCGGCTGCAAAAAACGAACTCGTATGCTGGGCTAAATCGTAGCAGAGCCAACAAAGAAGAAGGGGGGTGGCGCGCGCAGGTTTGAACAGACAACGTTATTGTATAATAAAAACGTAATGCATTATAATTTCAATTGATCAACGTAGCCCAGCTAGCAATGCATAACGCCCCGTATCTAAGAGGTCACGAGATCGATCCTCAGCGGCCTCCCATATTTTTATCAATTTTCTGGCAAGGTGAGGGCGTTCAGATCCGATGCACCTCAAGTGCAGGTACCTGCCATGTACCCTCACTCAAGGAACCACTAGATCATAGTGGAGGCAGATCCGACGCACCAGGTTTGAAAGGAGTACCCTGAAACCTCCCGGGCTCGTGACACATGATTTCTACCCAGGTTTCTTTTATTTGTTATACATCATTTATATAATTGTTTATTTTTTTAATATATATATATATATATATATATATATATATATATATATAATTTGATGAATTTATTTACTAAAATTAGGATTAGGAAAATTAAAATAGGGTTAGGATAATAAATTAGGACTAGGGTTTAGAATTATATTTTCTCGATTATTTTGACTACTCGATTATTCGAGTTAATTAATTTAATTAATTTTAACTATAAAAATCACAAAAACCCTAGAAAGGTTTATTCGTCCATTAGGGTTCGCCCAATCCCATTGGCCACTTGGCCGAAGTTTTTAGGATTTAATTTGTTACTCGTTCCGACTAAACCTATTGGTCGCAATGATTAACAATCGATTAATTTAATTAATCAAATCCAATAATAAAAACATCAATTCTAACTTCCCCTTTAACGGATAATTGACGGATGAATATCTATTTCATCCTGCCTTCGAATTAGTCGACTCTCTATGTTGTACTGATCAAATATCTGAATAGATTAAAAATATCAAATATAAAATACATTCAATTTACTGCCCGCGACGATCGAATCTGTCGATCAGAGTAACCAGCAATGCCCATTAATCCGTTAACTATAATGATCAAATCTATTGATCATCGCAATTAACGGTGACATATTAAACCAGGGTTGTACGCCCAAAACTTAAAACATTCAAAACACACTAAACCACGACACTACGTATTTTTATCCTTTTCAATCAGGCAATTCAAAATGCCTTTCAAATCACAACTTTCAAAACTACGATAGGCCATTCAAAAAGCCTTCAAACATCTCCATAATCAATTCTAAGGCGTACAACCCTGTGCCCGAACTACGTTGACTCTGATTCTCCCTAAGGAGATACGTAGGCACTTGGATAACCAAGGCGAGTCCCCCTTCCCTAAAATCTCAATTTGTCCCCTATTCACTTCCTTAGCTATAAAACCTACATATTTTAGCCATAAACTGTTACCTTAGATTCAAAGCCATAGGAAAGGGTTGAGGGTGCCTAACACCTTCCCTCGACCTGATTATAATAACTTACCCCGAATCTCTAAACTACGTAGGGTTTCCTATTCGCCCTTCAGAATAGGTGACGACTCTAAATCTTTATTTTTAGGGCAGGTTGATACAAGACACAAATCGCAGACTCTGCAGGTGAAATCGCGAGGAAGATGAATGGGTAAGTTGCAGAATTGAGAACTTCTGCCTGTTCACGTATGATACGCGTATGGTACGCATATGAAGGGGGTGATACGCGTATGATACCATCCCCATGTGTGCTTCTGGTTGTACCTTCTGCTCATACGCGTATGGTACCTGGTTGATACGCGTATGCCTGGCTGGTACGCGTATGTGCATGTTTGTGTGGAAATGATGTCTTGTCCGTACGCGTATGATATGCGTATGGTGTGTGTGTGATGTGAAATTTTATCTCTGATGGTACGCGTATGGTACGCGTATGGCCCGCGTGACTTGCAGATTTTGCTATTTTGTGATGTTTGAAAGTCTGATGACGTGTGTCGCCCTCGGTTTTTACCGTACCTCTCGCAGAGAGATACGCGAACTGACTCTTTTTGTTTATGCTTTTGTATTTGAAAATCAGAGAGTCGCCACCGACCTTTTATTTTATCCAATTAAGGAAAGGTTTATAAAAGAAACAGAAAAAAGACCTTTAAGAAATTCTGGGTAAGGGGGTAGGTTATACAAAGGGAAGGTGTTAGCACCCTTTGTATCCATGGTTATCCATGGGCTCTTTAATTTGCTTAGCTCACTTGTTTTCAATTGCTCTGAAATGCTCGTATGTGGTTTCAAATACCTTTGTAAATTGAATTTGTAATGATCCTTGTGCGGATGTATACAAAGTGTTTTTATCTTTCAAAAGATGTTTTGAAAAAAAGAACGTTAACTTCGTAATGATCCTTGTTTGGATATATACAAAGTATTGTCTTTTTTGAAAGTTTTATTTTGAAAAACAATGATATATGAGAGATTTGTTTGTTTTGATTTGAGCAAGCAAATTAGGAGGTCTACCCGGAGTTATAAGGTCTTTATCTTATTTCCTTTAAAAATCTATCCTTTCACCGGATATAAACAAAAGTTCGATTCGAAACAGTAGAATTTTGATTTTTTGATTTTTGAAAAGAATGAGAAAGGGATTACCTTAAGAGGTGCAAATGTGATTGTGTTTTGATTCAGATATTTTATCTTTGAAGTTGGTGGTCTAACGATTCAATTTTATCTTTGGCATACACGCAGTTTATATGTGCTGGAATTTGAAATGCGGAAATGTAAAATGCGGAAAGTAAATCTACGCTGTTACATCGATTGTGCAGGAAAGGTAAACTACGCTATTTACATGAATTTGACAACCTATACATTTATCTAGGAATTTAAATTGCAAGAAAATAAAAGAAATGTTTTTGGATTTTTTATGATTGATTTTAATTATAATTAATGCATGATTAATTAAATTAAAATGAGGAAAAAAGATGAAAATAAATTTCAAACCTAAAAATTAAGTTCAAAATATGTTCAAAATGCTTGTTAATTAATTTTAAAACAAAACTAATTTTTTTGGGATTTTTGAAATTGATTTGAAATTTATTAAGTTAATTAACACATAATTATATAAATAATTACACAAATAATTAAAACTTAAAGAGAAAATTATTCTAAATATGTACAAAATTAGTTATAATATATAAACAATATTTAATATAAAGAATAATTTTTTTAATGATTTTTTGATTGGTGGAAAATAATTAAAAGACAAATATATGCATATTATCTAATTAATTATACAAAATATTTAAATTATGAAGAAAAATAAAATATTTTTATATCAGAAAATAAAATATTATTTTAGAAACCTAAAAATATTTTTTGTGGATTTTTTGGATATTTAAAACTATTTTTAATTAATTTTATAAAGAAATTAAAATAAAAATAGAAAATATAAAGAGAATAATCAGATGTGATACTTAAATAGAGTCCATAATATGGTGTTTCGTTCTGATGCGTTGGATTGATGAGTGGACGGATCTAATGGTTACCAGCATGAGGGACCATAGCACGTGACGTACCTGCAAAACACTGAATCCAAAGTCAGTTTAAAAACACGCGCGCGCCCTCCGGCCAATCAGAGGACGCCACGCATCATCTTCTTCCTCAGGATAGGGCTTTTACACCTTTCACTTGCAGGTGGTGTAAAAACTCTAACCTTTTACACCTGTTGGAAATAGCGAATACAAGCAAACAACAACATAAATTTGGCGCGATGCCATCATTTAGTTCGTCTTGTTCATGCGAGTTTAATGGTACTATTTAGAACTCGTAATTTTGCATTAATTGTAAAGCCCTAAATTTGAAAGTAAGAACCCTAAAATGGTGGTTCCTCGTATAGGTGTCCAAACCTCAATTAAGTCTCCAGAAATGATTAGGTCCTCAAACTAAACTTAAATATGAGTCTACATCTTGTTAAATATGCATGTGTTATGAGATTTTGGTGAGTTTTATTTCGAGCAAACCGTGAGGTCTTGTGGTCGAATCAGGATATTCCAAGGCTTGCAACTGGTCTGGTTATGTTCAATGATACTTGAGGGTTGTGTTTAAGTGTTTTGTTTGAATTGAAACAAGCTTGAATTCAAAATTCGAATTTGGAATTTCTTTGAAAATTTCAAGTGATTACAAGTATGGTACAAGCATTCTATTGGCTATGAATTCGTGTGTATCTTGTTACTGACGTATTCAGCTTCATTTATAGGCCATGGAGTGCTTAAAATTGAAGCTAAAAGCATTGATTGCTTTTGTTGAATTCTTGATTTTTAAATATTAAAAATCTTTGAATTGTTGACCAAGTCTTGCTCCTCTTCAATTCTCTTGCCTTGTACTTCAATCTTCTGCAGAAAATCAAAGATTCTTTGATGACTCATGCTTAGAAACTAAGCTATGCATTATCCTTCCATTTTCCATTTTCATTTAATCTTAAAATAGGATAAAATTAAACCAAAAATGAATAAAAATGGTGTGGGCTTTGTCTTGGTCGTGGGAGGCCCATTATATCATGGCAAGCATGTTTGAACTATGAAAACTTGGTCCCATTTGGAAAAAATACATTTTTGATCAATGTTGGTTTTATGCATTTTCCCAAAATTTAGCCAACTTCAACAAGGTGTAAATCCCTCAATTTTTGTCATATGAAGGAGATCTTGCACTTTTTGGAAACCTCAAAGAGTCCTCTAACCAATTTCCTTGGTATCATGTCAAAATGATTTTTGATGCTCCTTGTGTGTCCTTTTGAAAAAAGTGTCTTTTTGTTGACTTTAAAAATGACCTGTAATGTCTATGTTCATATTTTTCAAATGGTGATTGTAATGACCATGGGATCAATTGAATTTGAAAGATAATTGAATTTCCTTCAAGATGAGCTTTGGTTTGAATTTTTTGGATGAAGGATGAGAGAGTTATGACCAGTCAAAGTGCAGTTGACTTTTTAGGAGAAAACCCTAATTTTGAATCTTAGGGTTTTGTTGATTTTTGATCTTTCCTTGATGAAATATGATCATCCAATGATCAAATGATGAATCCTTTGACAAAATATGGATGTTGACAAAAAATTTCATTTTTGACTGTCTGTTGACTTTTTTGGTCAAACGGGTCGTCTGTTGACTATTTGAGCTGCTGACGGTGCGTCTGAGTGAATTGAAGTTTGAAAATTTGTATGATGGTAATTTGAGATATATGGAGGTCCATGAAATCCATTTGAAGTCTCAAAAACTTGTTTCTCCTGAAAAAACAAGAAACCCTAATTAGGGACTGTTTGTGTAGGAGACAGTTAAGCGCACCTGATTATTGTGCAGTGCTGAGTCTCTGCTAATCATGTGATATTCAGAAGACTTCTAGGACAAAAATCTTGGAATTTTGAAATGCAAAAGTTTGATTTGATTGATGGTACAAAACACGGAGAATTGTACTGTCAGCAGTTTGAATGTCAACTGACTGTTCGGGTATTAATGTAGCAGTTAGAGTGAAAAAATCAACAGTCAAAGTTAATTTTCTTTTTGTTGTTTTTGTTTTATGTGAAAGATGAAAGTTTATTTACATGACTTGTTAAAAACACAGACATAATAAATAACTAATATTTACTGTACGCGAGCAAAATTACCGATAATAGCCCTGAAAAACATTTAATGCACAGAAAAATAAATATTTGACTGGCAGAAAACACACAAAATATTATCTGAATAATTAAGCAACAGTATGACAAATAGTACAACATTTAATACTGACAGTACAAATATTACATACTATAATGAACAGTACGACGAGTAAACGGTACATTTAAGAAATAGGAGATACGACAAACTTTAAGAATGACGATTAATAACCCATGCTACAAATAATAACACGTAGATGATTGGAAATGCAAGCATCCCAGGTCCACAGTTTTCAGGGCTATGTTGACAGAAGGAAGACATGATTACCACCACAACGGTGATGACCATAAGAAAACACGTTTCCATCCGCTTCGCCATTTTGTCGGGGAAGAAGAAAGAATGAATATGAAGTGGAAATTTGAGAGATGAGTTAGAATTTGATGTGAGATTTTATGGAAAAAATGAGAGGTATTTATAGAATGAAAAGAAGGATAGAGACGTTGGGGAATGAAGTGATTTCGTACAAAAGAAAATTTGAGTGGAAGTAAGATTTGAAAGAAAGTGTATGATAGTGTTGGGGAAAAAGAGATGTATAGAATAAAGTTTAGGATTTGATTTTTGAAAAAAAAGATTTGAAGAGATTTTGAAAATAATGGAATATAGTACAAAAGTTAGTGGGAAACAAAAATTAGTAATAATTTACTTGTTTACCAGTACAGTTTGAACCCTCGACTCTGCGCCTGCAAAAGATTTAGTTCTGTACCAATTGCGTTGGTACTATTTATCTGTAAACAAATATCAAATAAATAGCGTGTGTGAAGTAATAAACAGTAACTGGCATTTGCGTAAGAATAATTTCAACAGCGAGCCAAAATACTGTATAAGAAAAATTCTAAAAACTAAGTATTTCATATGTCAGGATATTTATGAAATAAAAATCCGTGATTATATGAAACTCCTAATTTTTAGATTGGAGTTTTCTTTAAAAAAGATGCGGGCAAATTTTGGGGTATAATAGTTGCCCCTATTCAATTTTCTTAAACCTGAAGAGATTGTCTGAAATCTGAAGGTGGAAGATGATTGAATATTTTAGATGCCCTGGAAATTTGCACTTACCTTGATCGGAAGAGATGTTGGAAGTTGTCTTTGAATGTTGTCTGAGAAATGTTGTTGGCAGATCGGAACATTACCTGGGATGGGCTTTCAGATGCCACCTGGCAAATGTGTTTGATGGTTTGTTCATCAGAATGAATCCATTGATTATATCTTGATGAAGGATTTGAAAGTCTTTGTGTTGACTGTTTTGGAACCGTCCAAGGTTATCGCTTTAAGTCTAGGAGAATGATCGTTACGGAACTTGTCCAAAATTTTTCCGTTTTAGATTTTGGAAGTTGATCATTGTGGAACCGTCTGAGGTATCAGCTTTAGATCTTCGATGGTAGATCGTTCTGGAACCGTCTGAGGTATCAGCTTTAGATCTTCGATGGTAGATCGTTCTGGAACCGTCTGAGGTATCAGCTTTAGATCTGTGATGGTAGATCGTTCTGGAACCGTCTGAGGTATCGACTTTAGATCTTCGATGGTAGTTTTTGAGTTGATAAGTGATTTGAAAAGAGAGATCTCTTCAGAATGAATCTTCGGCTTGATTAAATCTGAGAGGACTGCTTATCTGAAAAGAATTCAGTGGAACACTGCATGTGATTGAGAACATCTTTGTTGAAGATATCCGTATGGCTGAAAAAATAAAATTAGTGATATGCAATGTTTATGATGCATGTAATGTAAGATATTCTCGAGCTAAAGGAGAAATATGCATGTTATGTTGTGTATGAATATGTGTATGAATATGCGTATGAATATGCGTATGATGTATGATGTATGATGTAAGCGTGTCAAGCTTCTAGTTGGGAAAATAAATTCTCGTTAGTCATCTGGACATGAATGTATTGTGATCATTGATGGTTTTTTGTCTTGTTTGAGTACCCTCGGCTGGGGACCTTCTTTGAGAACCATGGTGCTCTGTTGAAGGATCTTCGAATACCGCTTGGGGATGAAAGGTAATTGGAAGTTCTGATTTCGATGCCCTTTTAAATGGGAATGAGGGAGATGCATAATCCTCCGATGCACTATCTGACCAAGTCTTGGTGTGGAGATCACACTTTCTGGAGATAGTAATCTGGAACAGCCCTGTTGGGGGATAAGATTTCTCAAATCAGTTCGTTTAAAAATCTCTTTTTGAGGAATTTGCTGAGAAATGTATTTCTCGTGGGGATTTTTCTTCGGATGCTAGATTCGGGATGATGTCCAGATGATTGGGACATTACCTGAATGCTATTCCTGTTTTTCCTGGTAAACATCAATCATATTCAAATGCACATGTTCATTCAAAATTATCATTGGGACGTTTACGTATTCAAAACAGAAAAAGTGAAAATGTTGATTTTGAGCCTAAGCTGCATTGATTTTTGAAAAAGAGCCATGATAGGCTGATTAGTACAAGGAAACAAAAATCGTAGTAGTAGGAAATTGTCATAAAGCATTGGAAAATATTTATATAAAGAAATAGCTATGTGAAAACAATCCAATCAAGTTTCAATTCTGCTATTGCCAATCTGTCTTCGAGCATCTCATCCTTCACTTGTTGGAAGAAAGTAATTAGACTGATCGGTATCTTTGATGTGTTGAATCTTGAAGGTGAGTAGGCAGCTGAACGGAACATAGTTGTACGCTTTATTCCTAACTTTTTCCTAGGCTTCCCTTTCAGGTTTTCAGCCTACCGGGATAATTATATATATATTTTTTTGGTCTCTAACTTTTGCCTGGATCGCCCTTTCGGGTTTTCAATCCACCGAGACGCTCATTTTTTGCCTAAGTTGCACTTTTAGGTTTTCAACTTAGCGAGCTTTTCTTTTCAAGCGAAATAATTTTTGACTATGTCCGCATTTACTGGGTGTGGGAAATCCTCGCCATCCATGGTGGTAAGCAACATGGCACCGCCGGAGAATATTTTCTTGATTACGAATGGTCCCTCATAGGTGGGAGTCCATTTGCCTCTGGGATCACCTTGTGGTAAGATGATGCGTTTGACAACCAAGCCACCAGTTTGGTATGCTTGACTTTTGACTTTTCTGTTGAAGGCTTTGATCATGCGCTTCTGGTACAATTGGCCATGACAAATAGCTGCGAGCCTCTTCTCATCAATCAAGTTTATCTGGTCTAACCGTGTTTGAATCCAATCGTCTTCGTCTAGATCGGCTTCTTTCATAATCCTTAGGGAAGGAATTTGAATTTCAATTGGAAGAACTGCCTCCATACCATAGACTAAGGAGAATGGAGTTGCCCCTGTTGAAGTACGCGCAGATGTGCGATAACCATGAAGAGCAAAAGGTAACATCTCGTGCCAGTCTTTGTAGGTTACTGTCATTTTTTGTACGATCTTCTTGATGTTTTTATTGGAAGCTTCCACCGCGCCATTCATCTTTGGTCGATATGGAGAGGAATTATGATGCTTGATCTTGAACTGTGTGCAAAGTTCAGTAATCATTCTGTTGTTTAGATTTGTGCCATTGTCCGTGATGATCCTTTCGGGAATGCCATACTGACAAATGAGATTGTGCTTGATAAATCGGGCCACAACATTCTTGGTGACATAAGCAAATGAAGCTGCTTCTACCCACTTTGTGAAGTAGTCAATAGCGACCAGGATAAAGCGATGTCCGTTGGAGGCAGTAGGTTTGATTTCTCCAATCATGTCAATACCCCACATTGCAAAAGGCCAAGGAGCCGTCAGGACGTTTAACGGGACTGGAGGTACATGTACTTTGTCAGCATATATCTGACAATTGTGACAAGTTCTGGAATGATGATGGCAGTCCGTCTCCATGGTAGACCAGTAATAACCTGCTCTGAGGATCTTTTTAGCCATTGTATGTACACTTGAGTGAGTACCGAACGCACCATCGTGTATGTCTTCCATAATCTGTTCTGCTTCCTTCTTGTTTACACAACGAAGAAAAGTCGAGTCATGGTTGCGTTTGTATAAGGTTCCATTACTTAGTAAGAATTTGGCAGTAAATCTCCTTAGAAACTTTCTGTCGTTAATGGACACCCCTTCAGGGTACTCCTGAGCTTCGAGATATCTTTTTACTTCATGGAACCATGGTTTTTCTTCTGTTCCTTCGGCATCGATCTCATTGCAATAGGATGGTTCATCTTGTCTGTAAATGGTGATCACCGGCGCCTCATTGTCCCACCTGACTTTGAACATGGATGACATGGTAGCCAAGGCATCAACTAGTTGATTTTCCTCGCGTGGGATGTGTTCAAAAGTGATTTCTTCGAAATAAGGAATCAGACTCAACACATATTCTTTGTAAGGAATTAGATTCGGGTGCTTCGTGTCCCATTCCCCTTTGACTTGGTAAATTACCAAGGACGAGTCTCCGTAGACCTCCAGGAACTTGATTCTTAAATCAATTGCAGCTTTGAGACCCAGAATACATGCTTCGTACTCAGCTATATTGTTAGTGCAGTTGAAGCATAATCTGGCAGTGAATGGTGTATAACCTCCTGCCGGAGAAATGATCACAGCTCCGATGCCATTGCCAAGTGCGTTAGAAGCTCCGTAAGAAACCATAGTCCACCCGGATCCTGGCTCGGGTCCTTCTTCTATTCCTGGTTGTTTGTATTCATTGACTAGCATAATGTCTTCGTCTGGGAAGTCAAAGTTCAATGCTTGATAATCATCCACTGCCTGATGAGCCAGATGATCAGCTACCACACTTCCTTTGATTGCTTTTTGTGAAGTGTATTGAATGTCATATTCTGTTAAGATCATTTGCCATCTTGCTATTCTTCCAGAGAGAGCAGGTTTTTCGAACACGTACTTGATAGGATCCATTTTGGAGATTAGGAAAGTGGTGTGATTTAGCATATACTGTCTTAGTCGGCGAGCCGCCCATGCTAAGGCACAACAAGTTTTTTCAGTAGTGAGTATCTTGTTTCACAATCGGTAAACTTTTTGCTAAGATAGTAGATTGCATGCTCCTTTCGGTCGGACTCGTCATGTTGCCCCAGTACACACCCCATTGAATTTTCTAACACAGTTAGGTACATTATCAGAGGTCTTCCTTCCACTGGTGGTAGCAAGATTGGCGGTTTTTGGAGATACTCTTTGATTTTGTCAAAGGCTAGCTGGCATTTGTCATTCCATCTCTCCACTTGATCTTTCTTCAACAGTTTGAAGATCGGCACACAAGTAGTAGTCATGTGGGCAATAAATCGGGCGATGTTATTCAGACGTCCCAAGAATCCTCTGACTTGTTTCTCGGTACGGGGTATAGGCATTTCTTGAATGGTTTTGACCTTGGCAGGATCAACCTCAATACCTTTGCTGCTGACGATGAAACCTAAGAGTTTCCCGGATCTTACTCCAAAGTTACACTTATTTGGATTCAGTCGCAACCTGTATTTCTTGAGTCTGTCAAACAGTTTGTGTAGATGACCCAGATGTTCTTCTTCGGTGTTGGATTTTGCAATCATATCATCGACATACACCTCTATCTCCTGATGAATCATATCATGGAACAGAGCTACCATTGCACGTTGATAGGTTGCTCCTGTAGTCTTTAAACCAAAGGGCATTACTTTGTAACAAAAGGTCCCCCAGGGTGCTGTGAAGGTTGTTTTTTCCATGTCTTCGGGTGCCATCTTGATTTGATTGTACCCTGAGAATCCATCCATAAAGGAGAATACCTTGCATTGTGCGGTATTATCAACCAGTACGTCGATGTGAGGTAAAGGGAAATCATCTTTGGGGCTTGCCCGGTTCAGATCTCTATAGTTTACGCACATTCTGACTTTCCCGTCTTTTTTAGGTACAGGCACGATGTTAGCTATCCAAGGAGGATAACTTACAACTTTCAGGAATCCGGCATTGAATTGCTTTTCAACCTCGTCTTTGATCTTTTTTGACATTTCAGGCCTACTCCTCCGTAGTTTCTGTTTGACTGGAGTGCTACCTTCTTTGATTGGCAGGCGATGAACCACAATGTCCGTGTCAAGGCCTGGCATATCTTCATAGGACCAGGCGAATATCTCGACGTAGTCTTGCAGCATTTGAATCAGTCTTTGCTTGACACTGTTTTCTAAATCAGCCCCTATTTTGACTTCTTTCTTTTCTTCGTTGCTGCCCAAGTTGATAACCTCAATTGGTTCCTCATGAGGCTGTATAGCCTTCTCTTCTTGTTCTAGCAGCCTTGCAAGTTCTCTTGGTACTTCACAATCTTCCTCACTTTCGTCCTCAGTTTGGTAGATCGGATTTTCAAAGTCATGACGGGCAATAGCAGAATTGTTATCGACTGGATCCAACGTGAATGTGAATCTGCATTTTATTTATGTGAGTGTGTGTGAGAAAACATAGCTATTTGAAAAGCAAAGAAAGAAAAAGGATCACAAAATTTGAATATGCAAACATCCCATGATTTTATTGAATGAACATGATCATGATATGACAAGCCTTTATAAAAGGACCAGTGTGCTTTGGACAAGGCACACGGCTTTCAAGCTCATGGTTCGATAGTACAGGAACCATTTTTATCTTTGCACAATATACACAAAGAAAACAGGAAATTGCATTTACTCCTGATCAAAGGAGATCACATCCTCAGCTTTCCAGTTGTTCAATCCATTGTTATGGGCAGGGAGTATCCAGCTGTTCCAGTTGCAGTTGTCTCCTTCATCTTCCACAGCATTGATTTCATTAGTGGGGAAATGAGCCGGTGATCTTTCGGGATAAGTGATATACTCTGCTGGATACGAGAGCCCATGCTGAGATATCTCTGTTGGCTGAGCGAGATGCTCGATAAGGCCGTCCCATCCAGTCGGGATGATGTTTTGGATAGAGACTTGTGTATCCAGGTGAGGGGTGCACTCTGACAGAAAGTAACCCTCGTTATTTGGTGTTTTGCTGGCTTCTTCAAGAGTAAAATTGTCGTCATAATGTTCATCCCATCCAGTTGGGACAATGTCTTCCATGGCGACTTGTGAGCTCGGAGGAGCGGAATATTTCACCATAAAGTCATATTTGCCACTAGGCTCTCCTAGCGTATCCCATACTTCTTTAGGTGGATTTTGATATTGCTGAGTGCTAGGACTTGTGAGACTTTTGTCATTCTCAAATTGATCACCCCATCCAGTTGGGGTCATATCTTCCATAGCAATAAAAGAACTCTGAGGTGTGGTATATTGATAATTATATCCGCCGCTTGGATCTCCCAAAGTATCCCACATTCCCATGGAAATGGGTGGAATTTCATCTGGATATGGCTGAATGATATGGTTCAAGAAAACTCCATCGTCTTCAATGGCGTTTACTCCTTGGCTGATGAAATGTGACATTAATCCTCCAGAACAAGGACTTTGATCATTCTTTTGATTTCCACTATCATAGCCCAGGCCTAGCTTGTCAGACTTGTAAGGTATATCGAGAAGCTGTCCCCATACTGTGCAATCACCTTTTTCGATCACAGCTTTGGCATCTTTGAGAGAAGCCATAGTTGTAGTTGGAGTAGCAGAAATATGCTTGGTGGTAGAGACATCTGGAGAGACCACCTCAAAAGATTGGCAGGGAGTTTCGATGAATTCGTCATCCAACTCAACATATTTGGAATTGCTTAGGTGACTAACCACATATTCCTCTTCGCCATAAACTGTGACAATCTTTCCTTTTCCTGGATATTTCAACTTCTGATGCAAGGTAGAAGTTACAGCGTTTGCCCCATGTATCCAAGGGCGTCCAAGTAAACAGGAATATGCTGGGTGAATTCCATTACGTAAAAGATAGAATCAAAGATCTGAGAGCCCACTCTAATTGGGAGATTCACCTTTCCGTACACTGTTCTTGTTGACCCATCGAAGGCTCTTACCACAACATCGCTTGGTTGTAACATAATTCCTTCGAAATCAAGTTTTTCTAATACTGTTTTTGGTAACACGTTCAAAGAAGAACCGTTATCTACCAGCACATGAGATAGAGTGGTGCCATTACATTCAATGGAGATATGTAGGGCTTTATTGTGATTCTTTCCAGCAGGGGTTAGATCAACATCAGAGAAACCGGGGCTGTTATTCACGGTTAGATTGGCAACACAATTCTCAAATTGATCGACTGAAATCTCTTGAGGCACATGCGCAGCTTTCAAGAACTTCATCAGAGCTTTGGCATGAGCTTCTGAATACTTTAGCAGAGATAGCATTGAGATTTTTGAAGCAATGTGCCCCAGTTGCTCGACAATATTGTAATCACTCTTGCAGATGATTTTCAATATTTCCTCCATTTCTTGCTTTGATGGATCCTCAGCAGTGACCTCCACCGGTATTTGAATTGGCTCAACTTGTGGCTCTTTGCCTCGAGCGTTGTCATCTTGATTAGGAACTGGGACCTGGACTGGACCGGCAGCAACATTTGGAGAAATTTCTGGTGAAAAGATTCTTCCACTTCTCGTGATCTTGCTAGTACCCACAATATTATCCACAGTTGGAGCAGTTAACTTTGTGGCCTCTTCAGTCGAGGTACCCTGCTTAACTCCATGGACATAAACATTAGTGTCGTAACCCCACGAGACAGCTTTGTCTGAGGAGTATGGAAATGGAGTTGGACTAGCAATGATTACTGATGCCACTTTGAGTGTAGCAGAAATTTTGAACGGAGCCTTGGCAGAGATTTTGAATGGTAAGCTGGAGATCACTGAGACATCCTCTATTCTCATCCCGTTTGCAAAGACTTCGCATAACACGTCCATAGAAGGGAGCCTCTCAAACATAATGATACGGCGATCCATCCACTTTTGAATTCCCATTCTCAGATTTTCACAACCGTTGGGCGAGTAGGTGCAATAAAAGCAATCAGGGTCACAACCTGGAAAGTAACCAGCTTGGATTAGCTTTCCTTTGACTTCGAGGAGTGGAGTTGATAATTCGCTCACATCATAGATGTAAACAGTGTCCAGGATAGCGTTAACAGTTTTGTCATGCTTTGGCATAGGTGCCGTGATGACATTTGGAGTTTCTGGAGGATCGAACTCAATTTCCCCAGCATCTATCATATCTTGTATTTTATTTTTCAGGGCCCAGCAGTGATCTGCGTCATGTCTTGGACAGTTTGAGTGATACGCACATGTTGCATCAGGGCGATAACTCGGAGAGGAAGTGTTGACATTCTTTGGAGGATCTTTTAATGTGATCAGATCTGCTTTTAGCAAATGCTGCAATGCCTGAGAGATTGGCATGTTGATTCTGGTGAAATTTCTTCTTGGCGCATCTGGTCGACGCGTATATTTTGGCTGTTGGTCTTTTTGAGGCGCAGATGCGGAGATCAGAACTGCCCCTACAGATTGGTGATGCTCATTCTTGCGACCTTTCTGAATTTGCATTGTATTGACCTCATTTCTCCCACTAATGGGCCTTTTTGTAGTACCAGAGGAGGAGCCTATTTGAATTTTTCCATTTTGAATGCCACTTTCGACACGTTCTCCGGTCAATATCAGGTCAGTGAAACTTGATGATGAGCTTCCTAGTAAATGACTATAGAAAGGGCCAGTTAAAGTGCCCATGAACATGTCGACCAGCTCGCGATCAGATAAGGGTGGTTGAACCCTTCCAGCCATATCTCTCCACTTTTACGCATATCCTTTGAAACTCTCTTTTGGTACCATGGACATGCCCCTTAGTTAAGTACGGGTTGGTGCAAGATCAGCATTGTATTGATACTATTTGTAAAAAGCAGCAGCTAAATCTTCCCAGGTATGGACTTTTGTACTTTCCAGTTGGTAGTACCACTCGAGTTGTGTACTCGACAGACTTTCTTGGAAGAAGTGAATCCACAATTTGTTATCTGTTGTGTGAGGTTGTATCTTCCTTATATAGGACCTCAGATGTAGTTTTGGGCAAGAAACTCCATCATATTTTGCAAAGACAGGAACTTTGAACTTTGGAGGGATAACAACATCTGAGACGAGTCCCAGATCATTGAAATCTAAGCCAGGTATTTTTTGTATCTCCATAGCTTTCATGCGTTCTTCCAACTGTTGGTATTTGTCATCATCCTGTTCGTCTCCAGAATGATAATCTTCTTCATTGGAAGAGAGAGAGGGTTTGGCAGAACCCTGGTTGCCGTGATTGTCTCCTTGTTCACCATCACCGACTATTTCAGGGATCGGTGGCTTTTTGAACCTTTTGGCTGGGATTCTGATCTTTCTTTTCAGTTGGCTCAAGCCTACAGATTCTTTGGGCTTCTTTTTCTTCTTGATCATCAGGGCTTTCAGTTCTTGTTGCCCCTTTTCCAGTTCCAGAATTGCCACTTGAACTTGGGCGTTCTGTGCTTCGAGATTCTTGATGCTTGTTTCAGATTCCATCTCTTCTGACTGAAATAAACAGCGAGGAGATGAGAAATCCGTCATGTGAACTTGTTTATGCAATGTGTATGAATGGATGAAAGGTATATGTAATGTATATGAATGAGATTTATATGCAATGTATATGAATGAAATGTATATGCAATGTTTTCAAGGATCTTAGAGTTTAGATTTGTTAAAACAAAGGAGAAACAAACATTAGTTAAACAATTTATTTCTTTTTTTTGCTTTTTTTTTTCTTTGCCTCATTCGGGCTTACAAAACAGAAATAAAGGAAATGAATGATCCCTCAGGTCTCCCATGGACGCATTCTCTTTGCACCCAGGAATGTGTTGATCTGCTGTTCTTCTTGGAGTTGTCTGGTGAGTTCCAATAACCTTCTCTCATAGTCCTGACAGTGTGTTTTGAAGGTGTCTCTTTCCTCTTTTAATTGAACCCAAGATTTTTGCAACTCTTCCAAGTCAGTTGGCATATCTGGGTGTAGAATAACTTGAGGTTCGTCTCCTTCAACTTCTGTCTCAATAGTCACAGGTAGAATAGCGGGATATGGCATGATGAGTTTCTGAGCATGAGCCCGCACCCATCTGAGGTAAGGTTCCATAAGGATAACATTCCATTGCCCCAAAGTTTTGCTTTCTATTCTATAGACACTGCCCCATGCATGTATAAACCTTCGTCGGTGTCTATGGGAATCATCCTCGTAATCAAACATAATGCCACGGATAATCATGTCGTGAGGACCGTTGCTCCTTGCATATCCGAATTGGCGTAAAGCTAAAGAGGGATTGTAAGTGATGCCCCCTTTGATGCCAAGGAGTGGCACATTAGGGTACTCTCCACAATGATCAATGATAGTAATGTCTCTTTGAAAGAACTTGTTCCACCGGATATCTGAATGAGACAAAGACATAATCCTGCGAGACCATTGCATTCTTTGTTCATTTCTCAACACTGATCCGGGAAGATGAAATGTAAACCACCTAGCCAGTAGTGGGATACAGCACATAAGAGTTCCTCGTTTCTTCATGGTACGAGTGTGTAGAGAATGTAGAATGTCTCCCAGCAATGTTGGTACCGGGTTACGGGTTAGGAAAAGGTTGATGATATGTACACTTATGAACTGGTCGGGATTAGGGAATAAAACCAACCCATAGATCAAAAGAGCCACAACCTCCTCAAAAGCTGGATAACTTTTGTTTTCTAGTAGTAATCGAGCCTTTTCCATTAAGAACTTAGCAAGCAAACCCTGAACTCCACTCTTTGTTTCCCAATTGGACTCGATTTCTGATTTTCGCAAATGTAAGGCAGCAGCAATGATTTCAGGTTTTGGAATCCTTTCTAAACTAGTGAAAGGTAATTGTTCTCCAACAGGTAATCCAATTAGTTCAGAAAACTCTTCCAAAGTGGGTACTAACTGGTAATCTGGAAAGGTAAAGCAATGATGTTCAGGGTCAAAGAACTGGAACAGGACCCATATCATGTCTTCTTCAAATTTTGAGGTAACCAAATGGAGTAGGTGACCATGCCTTTCGGTGAATTGAACATTCCTGGGGAATTCTGATACTAAGTTTTTCATTTTAGATGGCACCGTTGAGATGTTGATTCGGATGTAATCTCTAGTAGCGGGAGCCATTACCTGTAATAAATAAACAAAGGTAAACTCTTTGATCCTTGAAGTGATTAGTGAGAAAATGATATGCTTATGATGCTTATGATGTCAAACATGTGGCACACACAAACAAATCAAACAATAGTCTTAGGTTTAAAGGCTTGCATGAAGCTAATAGGTGATACCCTCCCCATTGAAGTTGAGTTGGTTAAAACCTGTCCTAGAAAGTAACATCTCAATACGGCGCTCGAACGGCCGATCAAAATATTCCTCGAGGATAACTAACTTCGATCAATTTCAAAGCTAGCCACTTAATAGGCCACAAGTCAAGTTCAACTAAAAGGTTCTAAGACAAATTAGTGTTTAATGACATTTCGGAAGCCTAATATACTCCTTGACCGTTTTCAAGGGACATCAGTATAAACCAAAGTATCGCACTAACGGTGACTACCAGATCAACTGTATCGGTACATGTCGTACAGTTTCCTTGGTCTATTGTCACATGCTTAAGGTATCTCGAGATTCAGGTTAGAATCTTTCACACAAGCAACATACCCAAACAAACCTTTGAAAAATAGAGCAATCAAGTCAAACAATTGAAAACATCGGAGTGATCTATTCTCTAAAGGTAACCCCTTTTGAAAACATTTTGTTTTTTGAAAGTAATATTCCCCAGCAGAGTCGCCAGTTCTGTCGCCCTCGGTTTTTACCGTACCTCTCGCGGAGAGATACGCGAACTGACTCTTTTTGTTTCTGCTTTTGTATTTGAAAATCAGAGAGTCGCCATCGACCTTTTATTTTATCCAATTAAGGAAAGGTTTATAAAAGAAACAGAAAAAAGACCTTTAAGAAATTCTGGGTAAGGGGGTAGGTTATACAAAGGGAAGGTGTTAGCACCCTTTGTATCCATGGTTATCCATGGGCTCTTTAATTTGCTTAGCTCACTTGTTTTCAATTGCTCTGAAATGCTCGTATGTGGTTTCAAATACCTTTGTAAATTGAATTTGTAATGATCCTTGTGCGGATGTATACAAAGTGTTTTTATCTTTCAAAAGATGTTTTGAAAAAAAGAACGTTAACTTCGTAATGATCCTTGATTGGATATATACAAAGTATTGTCTTTTTTGAAAGTTTTGTTTTGAAAAACAATGATATATGAGAGATTTGTTTGTTTTGATTTGAGCAAGCAAATTAGGAGGTCTACCCTGAGTTATAAGGTCTTTATCCTATTTCCTTTAAAAATCTATCCTTTCACCGGATATAAACAAAAGTTCGATTCGAAACAGTAGAATTTTGATTTTTTGATTTTTAAAAAGAATGAGAAAGGGATTACCTTAAGAGGTGCAAATGTGATTGTGTTTTGATTCAGATATTTTATCTTTGAAGTTGGTGGTCTAACGATTCAATTTTATCTTTGGCATACACGCAGTTTATATGTGCTGGAATTTGAAATGCGGAAATGTAAAATGCGGAAAGTAAATCTACGCTATTACATCGATTGTGCAGGAAATGTAAACTACGCTATTTACATGAATTTGACAACCTATACATTTATCTAGGAATTTAAATTGCAAGAAAATAAAATAAATGTTTTTGGATTTTTTATGATTGATTTTAATTATAATTAATGCATGATTAATTAAATTAAAATGACGAAAAAAGATGAAAATAAATTTCAAACCTAAAAATTAGGTTCAAAATATGTTCAAAATGCTTGTTAATTAATTTTAAAACAAAACTAATTTTTTTGGGATTTTTGAAATTGATTTGAAATTGATTAAGTTAATTAACACATAATTATATAAATAATTACACAAATAATTAAAACTTAAAGAGAAAATTATTCTAAATATGTACAAAATTAGTTTATAATATATAAACAATATTTAATATAAAGAACAATTTTTTTTATGATTTTTTGATTGGTGGAAAATAATTAAAAGACAAATATATGCATATTATCTAATTAATTATACAAAATATTTAAATTATGAAGAAAAATAAAATATTTTTATATCAGAAAATAAAATATTATTTTAGAAACCTAAAAATATTTTTTGTGGATTTTTTGGATATTTAAAACTATTTTTAATTAATTTTATAAAGAAATTAAAATAAAAATAGAAAATATAAAGATAATAATCAGATGTGATAATTAAATAGAGTCCATAATATGGTGCTTCGTTCTGATGCGTTGGATTGATGATTGGACGGATCTAATGGTTACCAGCATGAGGGACCATAGCACGTGACGTACCTGCAAAACACTGAATCCAAAGTCAATTTAAAAACACGCGCGCGCCCTCCAGCCAATCAGAGGACGCCACACATCATCTTCTTCCTCAGGATAGGGCTTTTACACCTTTCACTTGCAGGTGGTGTAAAAACTCTAACCTTTTACACCTGTTGGAAATAGCGAATACAAGCAAACAACAACATAAATTTGGCGCGATGCCATCATTTAGTTCGTCTTGTTCATGCGAGTTTAATGGTACTATTTAGAACTCGTAATTTTGCATTAATTGTAAAGCCCTAAATTTGAAAGTAAGAACCCTAAAATGGTGGTTCCTCGTATAGGTGTCCAAACCTCAATTAAGTCTCCAGAAATGATTAGGTCCTCAAACTAAACTTAAATATGAGTCTACATCTTGTTAAATATGCATGTGTTATGAGATTTTGGTGAGTTTTATTTCGAGCAAACCGTGAGGTCTTGTGGTCGAATCAGGATATTCCAAGGCTTGCAATTGGTCTGGTTATGTTCAATGATACTTGAGGGTTGTGTTTAAGTGTTTTGTTTGAATTGAAACAAGCTTGAATTCAAAATTCGAATTTGGAATTTCTTTGAAAATTTCAAGTGATTACAAGTATGGTACAAGCATTCTATTGGCTATGAATTCGTGTGTATCTTGTTACTGAAGTATTCAGCTTCATTTATAGGCCATGGAGTGCTTAAAATTGAAGCTAAAAGCATTGATTGCTTTTGTTGAATTCTTGATTTTTAAATATTAAAAATCTTTGAATTGTTGACCAAGTCTTGCTCCTCTTCAATTCTCTTGCCTTGTACTTCAATCTTCTGCAGAAAATCAAAGATTCTTTGATGACTCATGCTTAGAAACTAAGCTATGCATTATCCTTCCATTTTCCATTTTCATTTAATCTTAAAATAGGATAGAATTAAACCAAAAATGAATAAAAATGGTGTGGGCTTTGTCTTGGTCGTGGGAGGCCCATTATATCATGGCAAGCATGTTTGAACAATGAAAACATGGTCCCATTTGGAAAAAATACATTTTTGATCAATGTTGGTTTTATGCATTTTCCCAAAATTTAGCCAACTTCAACAAGGTGTAAATCCCTCAATTTTTTTCATATAAAGGAGATCTTGCACTTTTTGGAAACCTCAAAGAGTCCTCTAACCAATTTCCTTGGTCTCATGTCAAAATGATTTTTGATGCTCCTTGTGTGTCCTTTTGAAAAAAGTGTCTTTTTGTTGACTTTGAAAATGACCTGTAATGTATTTGTTCATATTTTTCAAATGGTGAATGTAATGACCATGGGATCAATTGCATTTTAAAGATAATTGAATTTCCTTCAAGATGAGCTTTGGTTTGAATTTTTTGGATGAAGGATGAGAGAGATATGACCAGTCAAAGTTCTGTTGACTTTTTGGTCAAACGGGTCGTCTGTTGACTGTTTGAGCTGCTGACGGTGCGTCTGAGTGAATTGAAGTTTGAAAATTTGTATGATGGTACTTTGAGATATATGGAGGTCCATTAAATCCATTTGAAGTCTCAAAAACTTGTTTCTCCTGAAAAAACAAGAAACCCTAATTAGGGATTGTTTGTGTAGGAGACAGTTAAGCGTACCTGATTTTTGTGCAGTGCTGAGTCTCTGCTAATCATGTGATATTCAGAAGACTTCTAGGACAAAAATCTTGGAATTTTGAAATGCAAAAGTTTGATTTGATTGATGGTACAAAACACGGAGAATTGTACTGTCAGCAGTTTGACTGTCAACTGACTGTTCGGGTATTAATGTAGCAGTTAGAGTGAAAAAATCAACAGTCAAAGTTAATTTTCTTTTTGTTGTTTTTGTTTTATGTGAAAGATGAAAGTTTATTTACATGACTTGTTAAAAACACAGACATAATAAATAACTAATATTTACTGTACGCGAGCAAAATTACCGATAATAGCCCTGAAAAACATTTAATGCACAGAAAAATAAATATTTGACTGGCAGAAAACACACAAAATATTATCTGAATAATTAAGCAACAGTATGACAAATAGTACAACATTTAATACTGACAGTACAAATATTACATACTATAATGAACAGTACGACGAGTAAACAGTACATTTAAGAAATAGGAGATACGACAAACTTTACGAATGACGATTAATAACCCATGCTACAAATAATAACACGTAGATGATTGGGAATGCAAGCATCCCAGGTCCACAGTTTTCAGGGCTATGTAGACAGAAGAAAGACATGATTACCACCACAACGGTGATGACCATAAGAAAACACGTTTCCATCCGCTTCGCCATTTTGTCGGGGAAGAAGAAAGAATGAATATGAAGTGGAAATTTGAGAGATGAGTTAGAATTTGATGTGAGATTTTATGGAAAAAATGAGAGGTATTTATAGAATGAAAAGAAGGATAGAGACGTTGGGGAATGAAGTGATTCCGTACAAAAGAAAATTTGAGTGGAAGTAAGATTTGAAAGAAAGTGTATGATAGTGTTGGGGAAAAAGAGATGTATAGAATAAAGTTTAGGATTTGATTTTTGAAAAAAAAGATTTGAAGAGATTTTGAAAATAATGGAATATAGTACAAAAGTTAGTGGGAAACAAAAATTAGTAATAATTTACTTGTTTACCAGTACAGTTTGAACCCTCGACTCTGCGCCTGCAAAAGATTTAGTTTTGTACCAATTGCGTTAGTACTATTTATCTGTAAATAAATATCAAATAAATAGCGTGTGTGAAGTAATAAACAGTAACTGGCGTTTGCGTAAGAATAATTTCAACAGCGAGCCAAAATACTGTATAAGAAAAATTCTAAAAACTAAGTATTTCATATGTCAGGATATTTATGAAATAAAAATCCGTGATTATATGAAACTCCTAATTTTTAGATTGGAGTTTTCTTGAAAAAAGATGCGGGCAAATTTTGGGGTATAACAACGTGTAACTTTAAACTGATAAATCTGTATGAAATATTGTCGTCTGATTTATTGAATGGTGCAATTATATGTATATAAACATACTTATTTATGAGGTATGATGATGATGAATGAGTATAGATGATGCTACTCCTAGAATGATGACGATGATAGTATGTTATATATATTGTTTGCATGCATTGAAAATCATTGTTGAGGTTTGTATCCTAAAGATGAAGGATTCAGTGAAGGGAAAGATTCCCATTGTGTGGAATCTGTGCTGGCAGGGCCGTATCTAGATGATGATAGATCGGTCGGTGGATTTTTCCACTAGTGATGTTTGGTACCACATGCATAGTGTCAGTTTCATACATATGCATGATATTTCTTATAACATGATTATATATGTTATGTGATGACTCGTTTGTTTATCTGTGAATGTGTGATGATGATTTGTCTGAATATGAAACAATTGGGTGAATGATATCACTATGATATGTTATTATGTATGATGCAATAACATTGGTTAACTGTGATGAGACTCACCCTTACTTGTTGTCATTTTCAGATTGAGGATAGCGGCGCGACTTGGTGAGGATTAGCTCATAAGTCGGTTTTTAGTTTTCATGTCGGTGTCATGCTCTGGTAGATGTAACACTGGGAACGCATTGTTTTGGAGTTTTGATTATAACTCTATTTGTTATGTTTGTTTGAAGTCTGATACATTATTGATGGATGTTGACTCGATAATTCAATTCCGCTGTGTAAACATGATTTTATTTAATGAGTTATAATTTTAGATGTCTCAGTGAATGCATGACATGTGCCGAACGTGTGTATCCTTTATTTTATGAATTGTGACACCTCTTGCCTGTTACTCTGATTAATATTTGTTTAAATTCCGCGGGTTATTAGAGGGGTGTTACAGATGTTAACCAAGAACCATGAAGGATGATGTCATAACAGATGTTACAACATCATCTCAAGATCTTCAGTTATTTGAAAGTATTTTATTGCCAAGAGGAAAGTATATAAGTTTGAAGAGGTAATCAGTCAGAATGATCTAGTGTGAGTAGTCAATTCTAACTGACTAACTAGGTGCTTTGACGGGAGACTAAGTACTTATTAGATGTGCAGCCTGAATGCAAGATTCTTATACTCTGTCGGGAGCTGAGTATTTGTATGAAGAATTCATGGACTAGTGTGAACTAAATGTTAATGTTCACTGTTATCTTCACAAGTTTAGGAAGTGTGACAATGGTATCTGGTAAAGCATACTGATACTGTTAAATATCTTGATGGGAACTGGATATTTGTAATAACTGTATGAAGAGAAGAAGTATGTGATGAAGAAAAAGCTCTACATGAAAATACATCATCACTACTGTTGAAGACACCAGAAAGATAAGGTTCAGGCTTATCTGCTGAAGATTAATTTATGGTTATACAATTAAAGTTTCTTCTACGTCAAGTTGAAGAGTGTGACAATCTGAATCTTGTGTAGCAAGCAAACCAGGGATTCTGAATTTGGAAACTGTGGCAAATTCCAAATCAAGAGTGCTTCAAGGACAAACATAAAAGATAACCTTAATTTGTATATCTCAGGGGGAGTAAGAGAGTATGAAGATCAGCAAGGAAAATGTTATTCTGCTTCTAATCAAATGGAAAGTCTCTCAAGGACTAATCTTTAAGCCAGAAGAACAATGTCATACAAGATGTCAGAACATAACTCAAGATATGTTTTATCCTTGAAAACCAACAAGGATAATTCTTTGTATTATCATATAAAACATATATCACTTGTTCTGATTTAGTGCATGTTCCAACCATTGCACAAGTCCACCTGATGCAGTTTTTTCTCAAATAACATCTCTTGATCAAGAAATTTTTTAAAGTCTAGGTATGTTATTTAAATTGCTTAGGTTTTTAGAGTCTTTTTCGTTTTGTTTGAGTCTTGTTTGAGTCTCTCGTGTCCTTCTTTCAGATATGAGTTAAGTCTAGAGTCTAGATTATGTTTGTCAAATTGTGACAAGCATAGTGTATAAGGGTAGTGTTCAGATATTATTATGTCTCAGGTCATTCTTTGCAGTTGTGTTGTAAAGAAATTTATTTTCATTTAGAGTTTTGTTTCGAGTCATGAACACAAATTGCTTCTTGTGTTCTAAGTCATCCAATATAGAAATCTGTTGTCTATTTGGATAAGTCCCTGTAATTAAGTCCTATCTAAAGTCATGAGCACTGACTGTCTTAGGTTATGAATTATCCAATATAGAGGTCTGGTTCTCTATGTCGGTAAATGGATAATCCAAGTGGTTAAATTTCCTTTAGTGAGTAACCTCTTATGCTCTAAAAGAGGATGTTGTGTCAATTTGTGTCGTAGCATAGTTCTCAGTTTGAGGGGGAGCTTTTAGTATTTTCCTTCTCATATGCATCATGGCTTCCATTTTCTCCTTCTCTATGAAAATGATACCTGTGATGTTATGTTTCCTATGCTATAGTGAGTTCTCCTTCAACAAAGCCTTTGTCTTATTATGGCTAAAAAGGGGGAGAAGTGGTTATGTTATATTATCTCTGAAGAGCAACTTTTAAGGGGGAGAAACTTTGTGTGATATGTGGGATCCTTAAAAGAGAGAGGTAACATTGGAGTTGGACCTGCCAAAAAGATGTCCTAGTATGATGTTTCAACATCGTAAAAGAAGACTGAAGACTGTCACTTGTAAAGTTTGAAATATCATAAATAGTGACTACTGAAGACTTCTAAATTGCTGCTATTGAATTGTAATGTTTAAGCCCTTGTATTTTTTATGCTTCTGTAATACAAAGGTTATGTAAATTAGTTTTAGCCAAAATAAGCCAAAGAGGGAGAGATTGTTAGTGCTTTTGAGGATTGGCTTTATGTTTGGTAAAACTAATTTAGCAGCAATAGGTTAAATAGAAGTATAACTTGTAAGAGAAAGCGGGTTGAAGTTCTATTTAATGAAGAAACATGTTGTGTTGAAATGTTTCAACATCTGGAACAACATGTCAAAGAAGATGTCGTGACATCGTAAATGACATTGTGTTTGAGCTGATAGTTTGGATTCCGTTATAACAGAAACATAATATTACTAAAACATCAGATCCTATGAGGAGCTATATCTAAGGAGAACATTTAAAAAACTAAATGTGAAAAGATTTTATAGGAAAATCTGTTGCAAAAGTGTAACAACTTATTGTTGTTACTTGAAGCATATTTTATGGAGATATTTGTTGAGAATATCTTGGAGCATATTTTATGGAGATATTTGTGGAGAATATCTTGGAGCTTATATTGTGGAATAATTTTAGTAATAGTTCGTTATGTCAGTTTGTTACGATTTAAAGGTCAAAAGAATCAAGTCAGAATATTGAAGATTGTGTAGTTTCTAATTGTGGAGACAATTTAGGAAACTTATGATTAAAGACCTTTCTTTTAGAAGAATATTTCTGCTGATTTGTAACAGCAAATAAAGCTATGATTGAAGGCCCAAGTCCAGTTGGGAATAGGTTATAAATAGAAGCTTTGTAACCTAAGTTTTGTACCAGCCATAATTTTAATAATGTAGTTTCTAAGGGCTGAGTCTGTTGAGTGAACCTCCCGGACTGCAGGAAGGTCACCATGTTTGGAGGAGCTAGCCGGTTTTAGAAAGATGTAGTCTTCAGGGTTAGCCGTGTAAGTGAACCACCCAAAATGTGGGATGCTCACTGATATGTGATTCTCGAAGCTGTTAAGCAAGATAAGTTTAGTGTGAATCTCGAAGCCTGTAGGTAAGAGATGTTGTGTTCTTGGAGGAAGTTGTTAAGCAACTCCAGTTTATGTTTGTGTTTGTATTTAGAATGTTGGTGATTAGGCCGTTGATGCAGTGGCTGAGTTGTCAAATGCTAGACATCATTGCTATGATTGGGATTGAGAGTGGTTTCTCATATCTAGGGAGAACCTAGGTAGAAGGGTCATTGGGTAGTGATTAAGTTAGAAGTTGTAAATGGGGGAGTTTAGCTTTGAAATGATACTACTGATAGTGGACTTCATCCCTGGCTTGGTAGTCCCCAAAGTAGGTTGGTTGAACCGAACTGGGTGAACAATTCTGTTGTGTTTTTATTGCTTTTCTGCACTGTTTTATTTGTACTCCTACCTTGTCTGTTTTACAATGTCGTATCAGATGTCACGACATCCTTATATGACATCTAAGTCTGTCATACTGTCATACCCCAAAATTTTCCCTCTTATAATGGTATATGTCATTTCATTTTATTCCGCTCCTTACCCTAATTTTTATTATAAATAAATAACTAACAACCCTATTTTAAAGGGGGGCCGATTGCTAACCATTGTTTTTTCTTCTCTCTCGCGGTTTCCAAATTTTGTTGATATTTTTCCACGTTTTCTAAACTTTGGTACTGCTAGTACCATGTAAACTCACACATACTTTATACATACTCTTCACCTTTGTATATAATACACATAAACCATGTAAAGTAGCAAAGTCAAAGATCTTTTTTTTTTTATTCACGTGTCCATTTTGTCAAATATTTCTAACCATCATTGATCTTTCAATAGTCAAAATTCTAACAACTAATATGTTCTATTAAAAATAGAATAACATTGGTTTTAATTGTTGTTTTTTTTGTTTTGCAGCAACTATACCATAAAGCATAAATAAAGGAGAAGAAGATGTGGGAACATGTTTTGGTCTATCTGTTAATATTGTTTGTTGTAGAATTAATTTGTGATGAATTCCAAACAACAACTACAAACAACAGTGGAGGAGCCAAACCAAACATCTAAATCAATTCCCTGGAGTTCTCTGAGTGTAACCAAATTACCGGCATCAATCTGAACACGCTCATAACGTACCTGGACATTCACGCTTATGCTTCAAAAACTTCCGATTCAAGTTCCATCATATACATGTCATAAATCAAGTTTTGATACATATTTGTGTTTTTAATTATGTTTACAATCTCCCTATGCCATTTGATTGGAGTTTTCTTGCAGGTTTTGTGAATCACCATGGTTAGGTTTCACAAGTTATGAAATTGGGATTTTCGGTTACGGATAATTTCGGACTAAATTAATGGTCCCATGGAGTTCGGGATGTTATATATGGTTAATCCGAGTTATTATTTGGTATGTTTTGACACTAATTTGTAGATTTGAATGGTGGAGACATGTAGCCATGAAAGGGAACCGTAGCCAAAGGACCCTGTGCTTTTCAGAAAAAATAAACGAAGAAGATGAACAAGAAGGGGGCGCGCAGGTTTCGTTGCAAGATATTAAAGGTTTGCGTTTCGTTTATATTGTTTGGCATTGGATTGTTAAACAGAGAAATCGTGAATGGCGCAGTGGCAAAGGTAACGTGTTAGACTCACGAAGCGCAGAGGCACGGGATCGATCCCTGCCTCCTGCGTATTGTTTTGTTAATTTTTCTGTTCATTTGAACACGGATCCGGTGCCACGCATCTCTGTTTGGCATGATGCACCCGCATCATCATAGCCATAAGATATTAACCAGAGGCAATCCAATGCCCTAGGAGCTAAGACCTCACCACGCTCCTTCAAGATCATACTCAATGTACAGGATTATAACCAGGTTTTCTCTATTTATTATTTATTTTTACTTTACTATTTAATTGTTTAGATTAAGAATTAATTAGTTATGTTTACTTTAATTAAATTATTAAAATTAGGATTAGAAGTATAAAATTAGGATTAGGATCTAGATTTATTGAGGATTATCCCGATTATTCGATTATGTCGATGGTTCGACTTAATTGGTTTAATTAATATTAAATCATAAAAACCCTAGATATATCTGAATATTAGGGTTTGTCCAATCCCATTGCCATTTGGCAAAACATTAACCCTTAATGAATTCTCTCATCGACCCGACTAAATCTATTAGTCGCATTAGACGAGGGATAAAAAATATATAAAACTAAAAATACATTTTAATTTGCTGCCCGCGACGATCAATCTATCGATCTGAGTAATCCGCAACGCCCCTTAATCCGTTAGCTATACTGACCAAATCTATTGGTCATCGCATCTAACGGTGCCATATCAAATCAGGGTAGTACGCCCAAATCTAAAACACACTAAACCACGACACTACGGATTTTTATCCTAGGCAACTCAAAATACCTTTCAGATCAAATTCAAACTACCATAGGCCATTCAAAAAGCCTTCAAACAATTTCATAATCAATTCTAAGGCGTACAACCTTGTGCCCGAACTACGTTGACTCTGATTCTCCGTAAGGAGATACGTAGGCACTTGGATTACCAAGGCGAGTCCCCCTCCCTAAAATCTCAATTTTTCCCCTATTCACTTCTTTAGCTATTAACCTTAACTTTTACCCATAAACTGTTACCTTAGAATCAAAGCCATAAGAAAGGGTTGAGGGTGCCTAATACCTTCCCTCGACCTGATTATAATAACTTACCCCGAATCTCTTAACTGCGTAGGGTTTCCTATTCGCCCTTCAGAATAGGTGGCGACTCTAAATTTAATTTTTTAGGGCAGGTTGCTACACATACCAGAATTTCAAATACTGAAGAGTCTCTTATGGGATTAGTATCTCTGATTGAACCTATTTCCATCAACAAATCTCTCATAGACATTGATTGGATACATGCAATGCAAGATGAACTGAATCAATTTACCATAAAGGATGTATGGGACCTTGTTCCTAAACCCAAAGGCTTCAACATCATTGGAAAAAAATGGGTTTCCAAAAACAAGTTGAATGTGCAAGGAGAAGTTCTCAAAAACAAAGCACGACTAGTTGTACAAGTTATAGTCAGCATGAAGGGATAGACTATATAAAAACCTTTGCACCAGTCTCCAGGTTAGAATCTATCAGACTCTTAATCTCTTTTGCTGTAACTAATGACATAACTCTATATTAGATGGATGTCAAAAGTGAATTTCTAAATGGTTACATTGATGAAGAATTATGTACACCATCCCCCTGGTTTTGAAGATTCAAAACATCTAGAATTTGTTTACAAACTCAAGAAATCATTATACGGTCTAAAACAAGCTCCAAGAGCTTGGTATTAAAGACTAAGTAACTTTCTTATAGAAAAAGGCTTCACCAGAGGTAAGGTAGACACAACTTTGTTTTGTAAGTCATTTAAAAATGATATTCTTATCTATCAAATTTACATAGACGATATAATCTTTGGATTAACTAAAGCCTCCGTGGGAAAAGAATTCGCTAAGAATATGCAGTCAGGATTTTAGATAAGCATGATAGGTGAACTCAAGTTCTTTCTGGGTATCCAAATTTAATCAAACACCAGAAGGTACTTACATACACCAAACCAAGTATGTTAAAGAACTTCTGAAGCAATTAGATATGTTAGAAAGTAATCCAGCCAAAACCCCTTTGCATCCGACTTGCATTCTAGAAAATGAAGAAGTAAGTAAGAAACTATAACAAAAGTTCTACAGAGGTATGATTGGCTCTCTCCTATACTTAACCGCTTTAAGACCTAATATTCTATATAGTTGGCGACTCTGCTGGGGATACACTATGGTGAATTATTATGCTCCTAGGTTTTGGCAGGGTTTAGGTTTTGCAAATTATTTAGGTTTATGGCTAGCTATTAGGGTTTGGCTAATTTGCCAAAATTAGGGTTTTGGAGCAGGATTTAGGTTTCATTTCTTTTCTTTTTATATTTAAATATTTAAATCTTTATTTATATATTTATTTATAATTTCTATGGATTAAGTGTTTTATATTTAAATATTTAAATTTTTATTTATTTATTTATTCACTTACAATCTCATTCATTTATATCAATTCGATTAAATATTTCTGTTAATTGAATATTTGGTATTTTTATCGCATTGTTGTTGGGATATTATAAATTGCGTTAAACCTAAGTGTGGGAATTATATTTAAGACCAGAGGGGAAATACATCGCCTACGAGTCTTATTATAATTCCACTCAAAGTGGGTTGAATATCCGGAAAGGTCTAATACGAGGCTTGACCTTGTTGAGGGCTGGACTTGGTATTTGGCTGATCTCTCTAGGAACCTACCCCTAAAACTCGAACCTCATGGATAAATGAGTTGTTCTAAAATCCAAAGAGACAAAAAGTCTCGGCGGCTACGGACGACCCCATGAGACCTTCTAGAACATACCAATGGGAAGGGTAGGCACCCTAAGCCGTTACGTCGAACCTATGAACCTAGGGCTTATGTGCTTATGTGCTTATTATATATGCAATTTATATACTGCGAATGTCTTACATGTCAATTTTGCAGGTACCCCTACGCGTTCCCTGGCCTGCAGGGACTCTATTTCCATGACCATGTCCTTCCCACGAAGGGCATCTACATTTATGCACGTTGAGTGGCCTCTCGATGGCCATGAGACTTAGTGACTGTCGTGAACGGTCACTCCATGCTGCATCTACGCACGTCGATTGGCCTCTGGATGGCCATGCGATTCGGTGACTGTTTCGAACGTTCACTCTGTGCCTACGTCTACGCATCCCTAACCCGTAGGGAGTTTCTTCTTAAATATTTTTATTCTTACAACTACGTGTCCTTCCAGCGAAGGACATCTTCGTTTACGCACGTCAATTGGCCTCTCGATGGCCATGCGATTTAGTGACTGTCCTGAACAGTCATCCCGTGCTTACTCTTACGTACTCCCTAGCCTGTAGGAATTTTCTGTTACACCCATGTGTTTTCACAACGACGCATCCTTCCCCGAAGCACAACTTCATCAGCATGCGTTCGATTGGCCTCTCGATGGCTATGAGATCTAGTGACTATCCTGAACGGTCACTCCATGCTTATTCCGGCGCACCCTCTAACTTGTAGGGTTTGGATTTCTATTTACGCATCCCATTCCTCGCCAATAGGGATTTCACTTCAACCAATATCGTCCTTATATAGGTTGTGTTCCGCATAGAGAACCTTCCCACGAGGGACAACTTCATTGGTACACGTCCATTGGCCTCTCGATGGCCATGAGACTTGGTGACTATCATGAACGGCCACCAGCCGCTACCTTCTGCATACTCCCTAATCTAAGGGATTTCCATTGGCGTGTTTCGCGATTAGTTCTGATTCTTCCATCGCAACAACAACAACAAACCTGAAGAAAAACACCACTGAATGGGATTCACGAAGAAGGATAAATCGGTGAAGTAAAGAAAGAATCACAGCGAGAAAAGGAGAGAATGAAGTACCTGGAAACCGAAGTCAATTTGTTCGTCCTTCATCTTCATCGAACTAGAACCGGATTTGTTTTCGGAGATTCGAGGACATTGAGACTGAAACGCGAGATGATCAAACGGTGAGGAAGAAGAGAAAGATGAGAGAGGTGGCCTCCATTCGTCGTGCGGCCATTTGATATCGGCACCACCATGTTTTCGTCGGAGAGGTTGAGTCTCGGCCGCCGTTCACAAGTGAGAGGAAGAAGACGCAAGATGAACGGTCATAATTTCTTAACCTAGCCCCTTTCTCAATTTCTTTTTTGAGTTAATATGCTTTAATTGACATAAGATTTTTATGTAGTATAAAGTCTGTATTAATCTAGGTTTAATGTGAATAATTAGTGCATAAAAGTCTCAGTATTAATTGTAATTAAGTAGTGATTAGGCCATTAATGAAATCTGATGGAAAAATCTGGATAAGTGTTTCAATTGATGTTGGGAAAAGATGTGGATCAATGCAGTTCCCTTAGGCCATCACCGAAATTCGGTGTTCACATCCCTTGGCCCATGTTAATTCTTTTGGCTGGCTGAATACTATGATAAAAAAACTCTGTTGGGCTAGCATCTCTCTGGGCCCAGCGCCTTGCTAAAGACAACCCAACATTCTACTTTAAACCCCCCTGATCATTTTTTTTTCTTATTAGAATTTAAGGTTTTTTGACATAGTTTTGATCTAATTTTTTTAGTTAATAAAATCATAATTTGGTTAGATTTTTAGATAGTTATAGACATAAAAAAATATATATATAGTTTTAGGATTAATAGATTTTTAGTACAATTTAGACTTGAATTAGAATTCAATTTCTCACAATAAAACTCATAAAAATAGTAGTATTTTTTAGACTAATTTTGTACTAATACTTGAATTGCTTCTCTTTATGTTTTTGTACCATTTCCATGCTATTTTTTGTATAATTGTTGTGTGATTTTGTTACTTTTTTTGGCCATATTCTTGGTCTACTTTGTTAATATCATTTGTATACTCTTTTTAGAATTTAGTCACCATGTTAGCATTAGACTTAGATTAGAACAATGACAATTAGATTAGAAAATTGGTTAGTTCCCTTTCTCATTTCTTTTCTTTTTCAACATTAAAAAACTTAATAAATACTGATAAGGATCATACCGTTACTTTTTTCTTTTCGTAGTAGGAAAGAAATGATTGTGGCATAGGCCCCGATGTATGTTCATTCCTACTCAGTGGAAGAGAAATGATTGAGGCGTAGGCCTCGGTGTATTTCTTAACCGCTATTTAGAGAAACGACTGTGGTGTAGACCTCGATGTGCATTCTCTAAATATTAAAAAAAAAACTCTTTTTTGGTATGATCTAAGTCGCAAATAAACTCCCTTAAAAAACACCAACCAAAAATACTCAAAATGCTTAATAAAAGGCTCAGACTTAAAACAAAGTAAGGAAGCAATGCGAAGCCTTGTAGTGGGTTTCGTCATTGTGGAATTACAATAAAAGACACAAACCCAAGATTCTTTTCTTTTGCCTTGTTAGGCACCTAAGAACATGTTAAGTCCAGTCCAAAAATAGGCGTATAAGTCTCCAAAGGTCGAGCATCGTGGACTGTAACCTTAACCTCCGTTCAACTAAAAAACACAAAACAAATGGAAACTATGGAGCCGAACTACGGTCGCTCTGATTCCTGAAAGGGATACGTAGGCATTGGGTCGCGGGGCCTAAGCGAGCACACTTGTAAATAATTCCTTCTTTTCCCCGTATTTCTTTTGCATGCATTCGCATTTAGGTTTTAGACATTAGACACCCTTTAGATAGAAACAAACATAGGTGGATAACATCGAGTACGATGGGCGTGAGGGGTGCTAGCACCTTCCCCTTGCGTAACCGACTCCCGTGCCCTGTTCTATGGTCGAAAGACCTTGTTCTTATTCCGAGTTAGGTTTCTAATATTCCTTTCTCGCGATAGGATAAATATATTAGTGGCGACTCTGATCCATTTTTCGCGGTAGCGACAGCGTGTCATAGCATTTATCTTGCAAGGATTTCACTAGGATCTAATGTCGCCTCTAAGGCTATCCCTAGGATTATACATCACACGCCTGCATTGCATACACGGAGTTACAATACAAGGAGTCCTGCATACCCATGCGTTTGCATTTTCATGCAGTCATACATTTGCATCTACATTTGCATTTCTATCAAAACCCGCATCCACACCTACCGCGCTAGCCGATTTCCCGAGACTCACAAAGAGAAAGGATCATAGACTATGGAGAAAGGAGAATAAATCATTGAGAAGGATCTTAGCCTCACTAAGGAAACAAGGGTGCCTTTCGCCATGCCGACCACATGTCCATGCCTTAACAGGTTTGTAAATATAACAAGGGTAATCGTCGAGCAAGGATTAGTTCAACAAAGAAGTCCCCCATAGATACACTCAAGATGTATCTAGTCATCAAGGGGTCCATCTTAGAACACATCAATTTTACAAAGACGCTCTACGATAACCTAGGGGCAAGGGTTTGTCCAACTGGGGCAATATCCTGAACAAAGAGGCATGACTACGATGGAGAAAAGGCGACGTGTGTTAACTCCCCACCAATGGGCAAAAGGGGTCAGAGATTTCCTCTATCAATCTACAAACCCTGAAGGTTGTAATTGTGTGATACTATCCTTAGGAAAAGCAAAAGAGGTTCAGTCAAAGGAAACTCATGAAGTTCCGATATGACGAAAACCCACCGCTAACAATTTATTCCCGACAGGTTTGACGTGCCCAAGGAAAATTCGAGGTTGCCCTTACTTCTACAAGTCCATCAACTAAGGAGTGAAACAAGGTCAATGGATCTACAAAGGAGATTGTCCCTAGGATCAATAGGTGTCTATCGTGTCAGAATTTCAATCCCTACGATCGTTAAGTGTTACTCAGGATAAAAGTTGTACCTTCGGATTAGCAATTCTAATGGGATGACCATGCAGGTTTTGGAGGCGATTCATTCACTCACTACTACGACTTTCCAGTCGCACACTTCTATTTTTAGGATTATTAACAAACTTAAGGGAGAATGATGAATACAAATAACTAAGTCCAGCTAAACATATGCTTTCAAGGTAAGACCGAGCCGAGGATGTACAGGCATTGCTTCAATTCCCAAACAGTGGAGATATAAGGACGTTTATCCCTCGTCACCCCCTCGAGCCAGGAGTTGGAGTTTTGTTTCTACTTTTCAAATAAACCTTGATTTCAACCAGGGGCAAGGTAGATTTCAATTAATTCAATGGTGTATTTTGGTTGTCAAGAGAATCAGTCAATACAAGCATAAAGATCAAGCATAAGGATCAAGCAAAGGTTCAAGCATATCTTCCTCACGTTCATCGAAGATTGAGGGAGCAAGGGAGATAACATTCACAATACCTTCTTCCTCAATATATCATTCAAGATCGAGGATGTATCAAAGACGAAGCTTACAAATCAAAATCAACATGGCAGTCACAACATTCAACATCCAAGGATCAAATCTCAAAAGGAGCTTTCAAAAAGAAAAAACGCCCGCTAAGTCAAAATGAAAATTTCATGAAAGAAAACAAAAACGACTTAGGCAAAAATCAGGGCATCCCGATGGACCAAATTCGAAGGAATTGGTTCATGCAAAAATAAGGGATAAAAACAAAGGCGAAATACAAAGGATAATCTTGTGACTGCTAAACCATCAAAGCTTCACATCAATGCTTGGATCTTCAAAACATTTTCATTAATGCTTGGATCTCTACTAAAGCTTCTGCTTAACATCGAAACTAAAATGATTCTCTTACAAACAAAACACATTCATTGGATTAGGCGAACTTTAGGATTTGGAGAACATCAAGGAGAAAGGGGTGGGTTAAATAAATTTTTGAGCCTTATATCCATTGTTTCTTAAAACATGAACCAGGCCAAGTTACAACACTTAAAAGTCCTAATTGAGGCAAGGTTAACTACGAAAGCATATTAAGCAGAATTTTGTTATACTGACTCCTTAAGTTTGTTAAAACTATTTCTGACCGCTACGCTTTTTCAAGCATTCATTTCTAATCATCCAGTCCTAATTCATAACGGACTTCGATTTCAAAACTTGCATACGCATCGCATTGGATTTACTTCTCAAAAGGGTACAACATCACCTGCGAGTATACACTTAGCATCGAGGATATCTCGAAATGGGTTAATCAAAGGAGATCACTTCTAATAAAGACTCTAGAATGGGGGAACCACATCTAGGGGGTTCTCCTAAACAGGGGCAAACTTTCAAGGATTACAGGGGCATACAATCAGAGATCCTATTAACTAGGGGCATTCTTCCTAAGGTCCAATCGACCTGGGTCACATCTCGAAGCAATCTCAATCAGGGTCATGTCAAACATGGGAAGAGTTCAAATTCAAAAGTATAGAACACTATGGGTAGCCCTCCATATCCTGGAGATCAAGGGTATACCCTTCAACCTAAACGTTTGAGTACATTGGTACGACAAGGTTATTCCTCGGGGCACTTCCTTCATGGCTTAGAGATCATGGGGATCCTTTCTCCACTAAACATTGGGGCATTGGGTATCAAACCCATAAGGTGTGGAGAATCTCCAGAGGTTAAAGGTGTGGAGAACTTCCAAAGGTTAAAGGCGTGGAGTATTTCACAAAATCAAACTGGGGCGCACAACAAAAGGGAAAGGCGTTTTCGCACTTTACAACATCCGACAAATCTTTCTTCTAACTACGATCTTCAAAAACAGGTATCGGGGAATCGCGCTAGCATCATGCAAATACATATAAATCATGCATTACATACATTGGTTGATACATTATACCATACCTTTTCAAGTAGTCTTCTTTAAGACAAGTCCCACGATCCTTTCAGGGAACCTTTTTAGGTAGTCTTCTTTAAGACGAATTATCGCCATTTCCAAGAACCTCTTTAGGTAGTCTTTTTCAATATATTCTTTTCTAAAAAACCTTTCTAGGTAGTCTTCTCTAAGGCAATCATCATCATTTCCAAGAACCTTTTTAGGTAGTCTTCTGTAAGACATTCTCTTTCTAAGAACCTTTTTAGGTAGTCCTTTCAGACATCTGTCAGCCTTTCCAGGTAGGCTTTTTTTAAGACATCCCTTATCCTTTGTTAAAAAAAAAAGAAAACCTTTCCAGGTAGTCTTCTTTAAGACAAATCTTATGATCCTTTTCTAAGAACCTCTTCAGGTAGTCTTTTCTAAGACATTCATCATCCTTTCCAGGAATCTCTTCAGCAGTCTTATTTAAGACGAATTGTCATTCTCTCCAGGAACCTCTCCAGGTGGTCTTCTTTAAGACATTCTTTTCTACGAACCTTTTCAGGTAGTCTTCTCTAAGACAATCATCGTCATTTCCAAGAACCTTTTTAGGTAGTCTTCTTTAAGACAGATCCTACGATCCTTTCTAGGAACCTTTTCAGGTAGTCTTCTTTAAGACATTATTTTTCTAAAAACCTTTTCAGGTAGTCTTCTTTTAAGACATTCTAAGAACCTTTTAGGTAGCTTTTTAAGACATCTTTCAGTCTTTGTAGGTAATCTTTTTAAGACATCTTTCGGCCTCTCCAGGTGGTCTTCTTTAAGACAAATTTCTATCCTTGCTAAGAACCTTTTTAGGTAGTCCTTCCTAAGACATCTTTCAGCCTTTTCAAGTAGTCGTCTTTAAAGACATTCCTCAATCGTTGCTAAAAATATTTTCAGATAGCCTTCCTTAAAACAAACATTCACATCCACTCCAGAAACCTTTTCAAGTAGTCTTATAGAAGACATTACTTCATTTCCATTTGTTACATCAATCAACATGTACATAAGCATAAGCATTATCGACATACAGAACCATTACCAAGTCAGCATAAGCATAGTCGTGGTATAGGTGCAAGCATGGATTAAACAAATTCAAGGGGTTAAGGAGATGAAATCTTGGGATTTGACATCAGCATCAGCATACATACATACGCATTAGCACATACATATCATCAAGTGCATTCACATACTACAAAAGCCTAGTTTCCAACCCTCGTGTTGTGATTGGTGTATTTTCCGACCCACGTGTCGTGAGATTTCAAACCCTCGTGTTATGATAGGTGTATTTTCCGACCCACGTGTCGTGAGTTTCCAACCCTCGTGTTGTGACAGGTGTGTTTTCCGACCCTCGAGTCGTGATTTTCTAAACATATCGTTTCCTTTCCGACCCTTGAGTCATGAATATTTGACATGCTATTTTCTCCGACCCTCGAGTCGTGAGTCTCCAAACAGGTGAGTCTTTTGCATGCAGGTAAGTTTGCTAGAACTATAGCAAATGATTCCTCATATGCAGGTACGCTTGTCAGAACCATGGCAGGCAATTCCTTTGGTGCAGGTAAGTTTGCTAGAACTATAGTAAATGATTCCTCTTATGCAGGTACGCTTGTCAGAACCACGGCAGGTAATTCCTATTGGTGCAGGTAAACTTGTCCGAACCAGGACAAGTGACTCCTAATGGCGCAGGTGAGCTTGTCAGAACTATGACAAGTGATCCTAATGGTGTAGGTGAAATTTGTCCGAACAAGGGCAAATGATCCTAATGGTGTAGGTGAAATTTGTCCGAGCCAGGGCAAATGATCCAAATGGTGTAGGTGAAATTTGTCCGAACCAGGGCAAATGATCCAAATGGTGCAGGTGAAATTTGTCCGAACCAGGGCAAATGATCCTATTGGTGCAGGTGAATTTGCTATAACCCTAGCAAATAATCCTAATGATGCAGGTGAGTTTGCGATAACGCTCGCAAATGACCCTATTGGTGCAGGTGAGTTTGCGATAACCCTCGCAAATGATCCTAATGGTGCAGGTGAGTTTGCTATAACCCTAGCAAATTATCCTAATGGTGCAGGTGAGTTTGCGATAACCCTCGCAAATGATCCTATTGGTGCAGGTGAGTTTGCTATAACCCTAGCAAATTATCCTAAAGGTGCAGGTGAGCTTGTTAGAATCATAACAAGTGATCCCTCTTACAAGTCCTCGCTATGTAAGACTCAGGTTTTAGCAGGACGGTTATTTTCTCTCACGCTCGAGCACAAGGTTTTACAAAAGGTTTCTTCAATTGGGTTTATCACGTGAGTCCCGCGGCAGTGATATTCTCCAAACATCATCAATAACACACAAAGGTTTTATCTTTCTTTTCAGAATTATTAACATACTTCAACTGACATAACTAACAATCATGCATCATTCAACTAACATAACCAATAGTCATGCATCATTCAATTACATACCTCATTCATACATAGTGCATAGACATACATGGCTCTCATTTATTTTGAGAAGCTCGCTGCATCATACATCGCATGCATCATAACAGTGCATAAAATTCAGGTTGCCTTTTCAGGCCATGCTACGATCAAAACACAGTGGTTCCTCTCGAAAGCATATGCTTCACACTCTAAAAGAAGAGGGGCATTTACCTTGGATGGCATCTTTTAAGCCCATCTTCCACAAAACTTCTTCCCAATAAAGGCAAATTTCAGGGCATTTTCAGTGTTCAATCATCTTCTACCTATAGATCATGATAGGCAGACGTGCCTATCTAACTCTTCAGGTTTAAGAAAATTGAACAGGGGCAGCTGTCATACCCCCAAAATTTTCCCTCTTATAATGGTTTATGCCATTTTATTTCGAATAATTGATATGGTGAAGTCGGTAAGAATTTAAGGATAAGAGTGTGCGATCGAGAGGTCCCGGGTTCGAATCCCACTTCTAACTTTTCTTCTTTTATTTTTATAATGTTTGCTTCAAACTTCTTTTTATTTATTTATTTATTTAGAAAAATCACAAAAAATATAGTTCTTTATATTTTTATTTTTTAAGTTTATATTAATATTGAGTTTATAGTTTTATTTATTTGTAGATTTATTAGATTTATAAGTTTTATTAGATTTAAAATAGGGAAAATATAATAAATCCAGGTCCGCTCCTTACCCTAATTTTTATTATAAATACACAACTAACAACCCTATTTTAAAGGGGGGCCGATTGCTAACCATTGTTTTTTCTTCTCTCTCGCGGTTTCCAAATTTTGTTGATATTTTTCCACGTTTTCTAAACTTTGGTACTGCTAGTACCATGTAAACTCACACATACTTTATACATTCTCTTCACCTTTGTATATAATACACATAAACCATGTAAAGTAGTGTGAGATATTGGATCAAACTCTAGTATGGCGAAAGGGTAACTTCTTGGTTCGACAGAGTTAAGCATGAAGTCGAAGGTTGTTCACATGCTTGTGTCGAAGATGCTAGGGTTGTTAGCATGTTAAATTAGGTTCTAGTGTTTAAACCCTAATTTGTTAAGTTAGCTTGTTTATTAAGTTGGCTTGTGCAATGGGCCTTGTGGAAAAAGCCCATTAGTTAGTATGTTAGGTTTTATTATAAATAGCATACTAGTCTCTCATCATTGCTAAGTTGCAAATCCTAATTTAGGGTGAGAGAGGTTATTTGTTATTCTTGTAAACTTGTAATCTTGTTCTAAGAGAAAGTAAAAGAATAGCAGTTATAACCAATTATTGTGTTCCTCTTCTTCCTTGTCCTTTATTCTTCCTTGGTTTATACTTTGTTCTTGGCATTGAATTCACAACAAATTGGTGCGGTGAGCGTGGAGAAGATGCCTTCAACAAAGTATGAGATTGAAAACTTCACTGGAGTGAATGATTTCGGTCTGTGGCGCTTGAAGATGAAAGCCCTACTGGTTCAGCAGGGTTGTTTGGAAGCGTTGAAGGGAGAGGCAGCCATGAATGCAGAATTGACGGCAGCGGAGAAGACAAATATGATCGAGAAAGCACACAGCGCAATTTTGTTGAGCCTTGGTGATAAGGTTCTCCGGCAGGTATCAAAGGAGACGACGGCATCAGGGTTATGGGTGAAACTTGAAAGTTTGTATATGACCAAATCGCTGGTAAATCGACTCTACCTGAAGCAAGCTTTGTATTCATTCAAGATGATTGAAGACAAAGTATTGGCTGAGCAGTTGGATATGTTCAACAAGCTGATTCTTGATCTTGAAAATATTGATGTGAAGATAGATGATGAAGATCAAGCGTTGTTACTATTGTGTTCTTTGCCTCGATCACATGCTCACTTCAAAGAAACTCTCTTGTATGGAAGGGAGTCCTTGACGTTTGAAGAAGTTCAATCAGCCTTGTACTCTAAGGACTTGAATGAACGAAAGGAGCATAAACCTTCGACTGTTGGCAAAGGTTTGGCCGTTAAAGGAAAACTCTTACGAAAGGATGGTAAGTTCGACAAGAAGAAAGGCAAAAGCCATTCGAAGTCTTACAGTGGGGAAGAATCTGGCATTCGATGCTACCATTGTAAGAAGGAGGGTCATACAAGAAAGGTGTGCCCTGAACGCCTGAAATATCATGGAGGTAAGGATAATGGCAACGCTGCCATTGTTCAAGATGATTTCGAATCATCTGATGTTCTTGTGGTTTCAAGCAGTGACTCTAAGAAGGAGTGGATTATGGATTCAGGTTGCACTTGGTACATGACTCCAAACAAAGACTTGTTCGAGTAATTATGTGATCAAGATGGTGGATCATTATTTCTGGGAAACAACAAGGCTTGCAAGATTGCAGGTGTTGGATCTGTGAGATTCAAGCTCCATGATGAGTCAATAAGGTTGTTGACTGAAGTCAGGTATGTTCCTGATTTGAAGAGAAATCCGCTTTCTCTTGGTGAATTCGACAAGAAAGGATATGTTTTCCAAGGAGAGAAAAGTATCCTAAGAGTCATGAAGGGTTCGAAGGAAGTCTTGAGAGGCGTGAAGAAACAAGGCTTGTATACCCTTGAGGCTGAAGTTGTAAGTGGTTCGACAAATGTTGCATCCACGAAACCTTTGTCGAAAACAGAAATCTCGCACATGAGATTGGGCCATGTCAGTGAAAGGGGTCTGGTCGAATTAGGGAAACAAAATCTGCTTGGTGGAGACAAAGTCGAAAAGCTGAAGTTTTGTGAACCCTGTGTACACTGAAAATCTTGCAGAGTGAAGTTCAACAAAGGCAAATCAAGAACACATGGATCCCTTGCTTACATCCATGCTGATCTTTAGGGGCCTGCAAGGTGTCCATCACATTCAGGAGCAAGGTATTTTCTATCCATAGTAGATGATTATTCCAGAAAATTATGGGTATTCATCCAGAAGACTAAGGATGAAACTTTTGAGAATTTCAAAAGTTGGAAGACTCTGGTTGAAAATCATACTGGCAAAAAGGTCAAGAGGTTGAGAACCGACAATGGCCTTGAATTTTGCAATGAGGCATTCGACAGTTTTTGTGCTGCCTCTGGTATTGCAAGGCATAAAACTACTGCAGGTACTCCACAGCAAAATGGTTTGGCTCAAAGGTTTAATCGAACTATTTTGGAGAGAGTCAGATGCATGTTGATTAGTGCGGGGTTAACGAAGGTGTTCTGGGCTGAGGCTGTTTCGACAGCAACATATCTGATAAACAGATGTCCTTCGATAGTGTTAGATATGAAGACACCTGAAGAAGTTTGGTCGGGACATCCACCATATCTCGACAAACTGAGAGTATTTGGCTGCGTAGCCTATGCTCACATTAGACAAGACAAAGTCGAACCTAGAGCTCTGAAATGCATGTTCATGGGATACCCAGAAGGAGTCAAAGCTTATAGGCTATGGTGCCTAGAGCCAGGTCACAGGAGGTGTATCACCAGTCGAGATGTTGTTTTCAATGAAGCTGAAATGGCTTTTAAGAAAACTGATTATGTTGTTCGAAGTACAGATAAATCTGACGAAGAGCTGGAACAGGTAGAGATTCCTGTTGAGGTGGAGCATGTTGATGCTGAATTGCATGTCCCTGATGAAGTCGAAGAAGAAGCAGAAGATGATGAGGAAGTTGAGGAAACTGACGATGACTACCTATTGTCGAGAGATAGGTCGAGAAGAGTCATCAAGCCACCTCAGAGACTTGGATATGCAGATCTTATAGCTTATGCCTTAATCTCTGCAAGTGAGGTTCTAGACGAAGAACCTAGAGACTATAAGGAAGTTATGAGGAGTCGAAATAAGACTGAATGGCTGAAGGCCATGGATGATGAGATGAAATCTCTTCATGATAATCATACTTGGGAACTGATCAAGAAACCTGTTGGGGCAAGGTTAGTCAGCTGTAAATGGATTTTCAAAGTTAAGGAAGGAATTGAAGGAGTGACGTCGAAAAGATACAAGGCAAGGCTGGTCGCAAGGGGTTTCACTCAGAAAGAAGGTGTCGACTTCAATGATGTGTTCTATCCTGTTGTGAAGCATAGGTCCATTCGAATGTTGCTTGCCATGGTGGCACAGTTCGACCTTGAACTGGAACAAATGGATGTGAAGACTGCGTTCTTGTATGGTGATTTAGATGAAACGATCCTGATGAGGCAACCTGAAGGGTATGTCGAAAAGGGAAAGGAAGATTATGTGTGCAAGCTAAAAATATCTTTATATGGGCTGAAACAATCTCCTCGACAGTGGAATAGGAGATTCGACAAGTTCATGGCACACATAAGTTTCATTAGAAGTCAGTTCGACCACTGTGTTTTACTTCAGATTTCGACCTGGTTATTCATTTGTTATTTTGTTGATTTATGTTGATGATATTCTCATAGCAAGCAACAGTGTCGAAGATGTGATGAGGGTGAAGGCTGAACTCAATAAGGAGTTCGATATGAAGGATCTGGGAGCTGCTTCCAGGATTCTTGGAATTGACATTCGAAGAGATAGAAAGAAGTCGAAGTTATGCCTATCTCAAGAGGCATATCTACGGAAGATTCTTGAAAAGTTTGGTATGTCGAATTCGAAGCCAGTTGTGACTCCAACAAACCCTCAATTCAAGCTGAGTATTGATCAGTGTCCCAGTACTGATGTGGAAAGAGTCTATATGAATAGCATCCCATATGCTAATATAGTTGGTTCTTTGATGTATGCTATGGTCTGTACTAGACCCGACATAGCATACGCAATAAGTCTTGTAAGCAGGTACATGGCGAATCCTGGAAAGGCTCACTGGCAAGTATTGAAGTGGATTTTAAGGTACATAAATGGGTCTCTGAAAAGAGTCCTAATTTATGGTGGAGCCTTGGGTGAAGATGGTAAAGCAGCAATTGGAGGATATGTCGACTCTGATTATGCAGGTTGTATGGATTCCAGAAAATCTATTTCTGGATGTGTTTTCACTATGTTTGGCACAACAATTAGTTGGAAAGCAACACTTCAAAAGGTTGTTGCTCTATCAACCACTGAAGCGGAGTATATTGCATTAACTGAAGCTGTGAAAGAAGCATTGTGGCTTGAAGGTTTTGCGAAGGAGCTGAAACTTCAAGGTCGAGGTATCACTGTTAAATGTGATAGTCAAAGTGCAATACACCTGTCGAAGAATTCAGCCTATCATGAGCGAACTAAGCACATTGATGTGAGGCTGCATTTCGTCAGAGGAGTAATCGAGCGTGGAGAAGTCCAAGTGCTGAAGGTTTCGACTAAAGACAATGCTGCTGATATGATCACCAAGACATTACCGAGTTGCAAGTTTTTCCACTGTATGCAGTTGCTAAAGCTGCATGAAGAAAGCTAGTTTGTTCCCTTGATGTTGTAGAGTTAGATCCAAGGTGGAGATTTGTGAGATACTGGATCAAACTCTAGTATGGCGAAAGGGTAACTTCTTGGTTCGACAGAGTTAAGCATGAAGTCGAAGGTTGTTCACATGCTTGTGTCGAAGATGCTAGGGTTGTTAGCATGTTAAATTAGGTTTTAGTGTTTAAACCCTAATTTGTTAAGTTAGCTTGTTTATTAAGTTGGCTTGTGTAATGGGCCTTGTGGAAAAAGCCCATTAGTTAGTATGTTAGGTTTTATTATAAATAGCATACTAGTCTCTCATCATTGCTAAGTTGCAAATCCTAATTTAGGGTGAGAGAGGTTATTTGTTATTCTTGTAAACTTGTAATCTTGTTCTAAGAGAAAGTAAAAGAATAGCAGTTATAACCAATTATTGTGTTCCTCTTCTTCCTTGTCCTTTATTCTTCCTTGGTTTATACTTTGTTCTTGCCATTGAATTCACAACAAGTAGAAAAGTCAAAGACCTTTTTTTTTTATTCACGTGTCCATTTTGTCAAATATTTCTAACCATCATTGATCTTTCCATAGTCAAAATTCTAATAACTAATATGTTCTATTAACAATAGAATAACATTGGTTTTAATTGTTGTTTTTTTTGTTTTGCAGCAACTATACCATAAAGCATAAATAAAGGAGAAGAAGATGTGGGAACATGTTTTGGTCTATCTGTTAACATTGTTTGCTGTAGAATTAATTTGTGATGAATTCCAAACAACAACTACAAACAACAGTGGCAGAGCCAAACCAAACATCTAAATCAATTCCCTGGAGTTCTTTGAGCGTAACCAAATTACCGGCATCGATCTGAACACGCTCATAACGTACCTAGACATTCACGCTTATGCTTCAAAAACTTCTGATTCGAGTTCCATCATATATATGTCATAAATCAAGTTTTGATCCATATTTGTGTTTTTAATTATGTTTACAATCTCCCTATGCCATTTGATTGGAGTTTTCTTGCAGGTTTTGTGAATCACCATGGTTAGGTTTCACAAGTTATGAAATTGGGATTTTCGGTTACGGATAATTTCGGACTAAATTAATGGTCCCATGGAGTTCGGGATGTTATATATGGTTCATCCGAGTTATTATTTGGTATGTTTTGACACTAATTTGTAGATTTGAATGGTGGAGACATGTAGCCATGAAAGGGAACCGTAGCCAAAGGTCCCTGTGCTTTTCAGAAAAAATAAACAAAGAACATGAACAAGAAGGGGGCGCGCAGGTTTCGTTGCAAGATATTAAAGGTTTGCGTTTCATTTATATTGTTTGGCATTGGATTGTTAAACAGCGAAATCGTGAATGGCGCAGTGGCAAAGGTAACGTGTTAGACTCACGAAGCGCAGGGGCACGGGATCGATCCCTGCCTCCTGCGTATTGTTTTGTTAATTTTTCTGTTCTTTTGAACACGGATCCGGTGCCACGCATCTCTGTTTGGCATGATGCACCCGCATCATCATAGCCATAAGATATTAACCAGAGGCAATCCAATGCCCTAGGAGCTGAGACCTCACCATGCTCCTTCAAAACCCAATGTACAGGATTATAACCAGGTTTTCTCTATTTATTATTTATTTTTACTTTACTATTTAATTGTTTAGATTAAGAATTAATTAGTTATGTTTACTTTAATTAATTTATTAAAATTAGGATTAGAAGTATAAAATTAGGATTAGGATCTAGATTTATTGAGGATTATCCCGATTATTCGATTATGTCGATTGTTCGACTTAATTGGTTTAATTAATATTAGATCATAAAAACCCTAGATATATCCGAATATTAGGGTTTGTCCAATCCCATTGCCATTTGGCAAAACATTAACCCTTAATGAATTCTCTCATCGACCCGACTAAATCTATTAGTCGCATTAGACGAGGGATAAAAAATATATAAAACTAAAAATACATTTTAATTTGCTGCCCGCGACGATCAATCTACCGATCTGAGTAATCAGCAACGCCCCTTAATCCGTTAGCTATACTAACCAAATCTATTGGTCATCGCATCTAACGGTGCCATATCAAATCAGGGTTGTACGCCCAAATCTAAAACACACTAAACCACGACTCTACGGATTTTTATCCTAGGCAACTCAAAATGCCTTTCAGATCAAATTCAAACTACGATAGGCCATTCAAAAAGCCTTCAAACATCTCCGTAATCAATTCTAAGGCGTACAACCTTGTGCCCGAACTACGTTGACTCTGATTCTCCATAAGGATATACGTAGGCACTTGGATAACCAAGGCGAGTCCCCCTCCCTAAAATCTCAATTTTTCCCCTATTCACTTCTTTAGCTATTAACCTTAACTTTTAGCCATAAACTGTTACCTTAGATTCAAAGCCATAGGAAAGGGTTGAGGGTGCCTAACACCTTCCCTCGACCTGATTATAATAACTTACCCTGAATCTCTTAACTGCGTAGGGTTTCCTATTCGCCGTTCAGAATAGGTGGCGACTCTAAATTTAATTTTTTAGGGCAGGTTGCTACACATACTAGAATTTCAAATACTGAAGAGTCTCTTATGGGATTAGTATCTCTGATTGAACCTATTTCCATCAACAAATCTCTCATAGACATTGATTGGATACATGCAATGCAAGATGAACTGAATCAATTTACCATAAAGGATGTATGGGACCTTGTTCCTAAACCCAAAGGCTTCAACATCATTGGAAAAAAATGGGTTTCCAAAAACAAGTTGAATGTGCAAGGAGAAGTTCTCAAAAACAAAGCACGACTAGTTGTACAAGTTATAGTCAGCATGAAGGGATAGACTATACAAAAACCTTTGCACCAGTCTCCAGGTTAGAATCTATCAGACTATTAATCTCTTTTGCTGTAACTAATGACATAACTTTATATTAGATGGATGTCAAAAGTGCATTTCTAAATGGTTACATTGATGAAGAATTATGTACACCATCCCCCTGGTTTTGAAGATTCAAAACATCTAGAATTTGTTTACAAACTCAAGAAATCATTATACGGTCTAAAACAAGCTCCCAGAGCTTGGTATTAAAGACTAAGTAACTTTCTTATAGAAAAAGGCTTCACCAGAGGGAAGGTAGACACAACTTTGTTTTGTAAGTCATTTAAAAATGATATTCTTATCTATCAAATTTACATAGACGATATAATCTTTGGATTAACTAAAGCCTCCGTGGGAAAAGAATTCGCTAAGAATATGCAGTCAGGATTTTAGATAAGCATGATAGGTGAACTCAAGTTCTTTCTGGGTATCCAAATTTAATCAAACACCAGAAGGTACTTACATACACCAAACCAAGTATGTTAAAGAACTTCTGAAGCAATTTGATATGTTAGAAAGTAATCCAGCCAAAACCCCTTTGCATCCGACTTGCATTCTAGAAAATGAAGAAGTAAGTAAGAAACTATAACAAAAGTTCTACAGAGGTATGATTGGCTCTCTCCTATACTTAACCGCTTTAAGACCTGATATTCTATATAGTGTCGGTCTATGTGCCAGATTTCAATCAGATCCTAGAGAATCTCACTTAACAACGGTTAAGCAAATTTTCAAGTATCTGAAAGGTACTTCAAATCTTGGTATTTGTTATAGTATAAATTAGTAGGTTACTACGATGCTGATTTTGCTGGAGATAGAATCGAAAGAAAAATTACATCTAGAAGCTGCCAATTTCAGGGAGATAACTTAATCTTGTGGTCCAGTATAAGACAATCCACTGTTGCACTATCAACTGCTGAAGCCGAATACATTGCTGCGGCTAGATCAGTACTCAAATGATCTAGATGAAGAATCAATTTGAAGACTTTAACATATATGAGAGTAACATTCCTATACTATGTCCAAAAATATCTCATCATATCAATCAGTTTCAAAATCATGGGGTATCGCAACTCATTACAACAATTAATCGTGTCTAAGCTTTTGAAGAAAAGCCACTAAGGGCAAAAGATATTTTTTAAAGAAAAAAATGTTTTAAAATGGTTGCAAACATAAGAAGATTCTGGAAAAGGGAGAAGATTTTGAAAATATAAGAAGGGGGCAAGAGATGAAGGGACTATCCTAGTGCATAAATAAAATCTAAGGAAAGAACGATCTAACCAAAAAGAAACCAACACTTGACATTAAGAATCAAGGTAGATTTCCCATCCTTTGGATTGGAAACACTAAACTGACGCAATACCACTTAGGGATCCAGATTAACTTACTATCTTTAGCACCACTTTTTATTAAGCACATTAAAATTATGACAAAAATTGGGCAGAGTAACGACTGTTTTTGGGTAAAATCAAGGGCTTTCGAGGAAATACCTACACACACAAACACACAACAATCCAATGCCAGACAGAATAACAAAAGAGTAATAGGGTTCAGAGATACTAAGTCGAAAAGTCCAAGTCTCCAAAATGTTCAGGATAGTAACCAATAGTCCATAGAGAGCCTTATGTGTTTTTTAGATTTTTGTTATTTATTAGTGTTTTAGCACAAAAATAGAGTATGGTCCAAATGGACAAAAGGAAAATAGCACAAACATAAACAAAACGTCAAAATGGACAAAGAGAAAATAATGGAATATAAATGTCCAAATGGACAAAGAGAAAATGGCGGAAACATAAACGTGATGAAATGATAAAATAAAGCATAAAGCGAAATATAAAGAACAATATAATAAAAGAACAATATAATAAAGTGCAAAAATTAAAGTTAATTGTTAGTTGTTAAAGATGACCATCTTGAAACTTGTCAAGTATGTCATCAAAGATTTAGTAATTAAGATCAATGGTGAGTGAAGGATGTTCTCGGATTTAAAGTTAATGGAAATTTATTAGAAGCTTGACAAAATCATGGAGACTACACGACAAATTTCCATAAGTGTTAAATCAACCGCATACAATTCTCTTCCATACTTGATCTTTTTATTCGGGAAACGAAATGTTACGCTATGTTAAGTAGATCGCCAAGTGATTTATGTAGAAATCACCCTAAAACGAGGCTGGTCAAAAATTTATGTGCTAATGCATGCGAGAGAAGCGATATATAGAAAACTCTCCGAAAGCAATACCGGACGAAAAGAAAATAGGTAGCGATATCGTCTTCACCAAGAATCCAGAAGAATTCTCAAGATATCAAAGACTTTCATCGATGAAAATAAAAAAGAAGTAAAAGAAGGAACCACATCCAAAAGCTCCTTCCATCTCTAAGCTCAATCACTTAATATTGCGGATTTGGATTCTCATCCTATCGACGCCCTAAGTCCATTGATATTAGAGAAGAATTAGGCCTCTAATTTGTGAATCAAAGAAAATATCAAAAGAATGGAGTAGAAGAAGAGTTAGAATTAAAAAAAGCTTTAAAAAAGGCAAAAAACAGAATTCTGTCAACGTGCAATCGATTGCACCATCGATTGCACTAATGGTGCAATCAATTGCACCTTCTTCAGTTTTCAAAAACAGCACATTTTTACAATTGTGCAATCGATTGCAGCAAGAGAGCAATCGATTGCACCGTGCATTTTTTCAAAAAAAACAGCAAAACAAAGGGAAAGAACTTGTTTAAACATATAACCAAACACCTTGTGATCTTGGATTAACTTGAGCACGAAAATACCATCAAATCACCATCAAATAACATCAATGTAGCACCAAAGGTGCATCACACACAAGAAACAAACAGATCACATCTTTGATTATGGAAAGGATCAAGAATTTTACCAAATCTTTCACAAACTTTGAGTCTCCTTCAAGAACACAACACCAAAGCTTGAATTGATTATGAACAACAAGAAAGAATAGTGAAAGGATGAAGGTTTAGCTCAAAGTTAGTGAGGTTCAAGATGGTACTCACTAACTTTTTGAAAGAAGAAGAGAGCTTTTTGGTAAGTGGATGTGGAGCCAAAATTATGATCCAATGGTCTGGATGTCATCATATGAGGGTTTATGATAAAATGATGTAGGAAATCAAATATAAGAACTGAGTCAGGCTTTCCATACTTGCAAATGTTATCAAAAGCTGAAAATTGCCTATATTTTTCCCATTTTCGCACTGGTGCAATTGATTGTTGTTTTAGTGCAATTGATTGCACTGCCTGCATTTAGTGAAAAACAAGTTGGTGCAATTAATTTCTCTGATGGTGCAATCGATTGCACAGCAGGCAGAATGCAAATCTGGTGCAAATCAAGTGAGTGCAATCGATTGCTCCATTGTGCAAATCGATTGCATGCTGAGAGATGCTGAAGATTGCCTCTTTTGAAGGATATTTTGACTTGGTACCTACAAAACACAAACATACAAAAGCACAAGGCAATATTTTTGGTATTTTGGTTAGTAAGAGATATACAAACTAAAAAAATATTGGTGCTCGATGATTCCCTTGCAGATGAATTGAGCCCAACACCACAAACAGAGTTTTAAGTTGAAACTCTTGATTGATGATTGATATGTGAATGATGTATGATCTTAGGATCAAAAATTGGGGTATGACACTATACTCAGAAGGGGATTCTATTTTTAAAATTTATTGATACAGACCATCAATGGGCTGATATCTTTATAAAACCCCTTGCAGAAGATAGGTTTAATTTCATTCTGAAGAATATCAGTATGAAATTATGTTAAGAATGAAAATTTAATTCTTATATGATTACTCCTAAGAAATTTGGCTGCTTTTATCTGTGGACATCTGATCAATTGTTCTTCTTAAGTCAAAGGGAAAATTGTTTCAGAATTTCTCCACAAGATCTGGAAGATGCTCAATATATAACATGCAGTTCACTACATTTATAATTGTCAACCCTAAACGCCGGTATACCTTTTGAGGCTGAACAACTGTCAGTATATGAAAAGCTGAAACATTTGAGTTGAGGTATTGAGGTTCGAGTCACATCGGTAACTGTTCTTAAGATTTATTACGCTATCCCTCTGTCTCTAAAATCATTATGGTACTCTTTAATGTTTTTCTTGTTTCCGATGGAATATGATATCATTCTTCTTCTCCCTACTCTCCCCTAGCGTCGCTTCTCATGATTATAGGTGCATTGAAAATCTTGCTATTTAATACCTCATATTTCTAAATCCTTTCTTACGTTATTTTATTTTTTATTTATATCTATCATTGTTGAAAGTTATGGTTATCACATTCCTTTGTTGTCATCTCCCTTGTATTCCTTCGTGTTTCTTCTTCTTTCCTTCTCTCTTCTTTCCATGGATGCTCAATGCTTTCGGGATAACTCAAATCTGCTTGAGTTTATCTATGAGAAACGCCTCAGTCTTGAAAATGTTAACGATCATTTTAACACATGTATAGAGAAACAAGCTTGGGCTGGGTACTGGGCCATTCTTCGCGGTCCCATTTTTCCTAACATCGTCAAAACATTCTAGATTCATGTATCAGTTAGTAGTTATGGCAATCGCACCACGCCTATAATCTATGGTATTCCCATTTGTCATCACTCATTCCTCCATTGCTGAAACCATTGAGTGTCCTTCTGATCCTGCCTCTACAAATCATGCAAAATTTAATTTCTGGAATGCCACAGTTGTTCCAAAGAACCTTAGCTGCTCCATCAGGCGTATTCTCAACAATTCAGATTCCCTGGAACCTTCTGTAAAAATATGGTTTAGGTTTATTCTTACAAACCTGCATCCTCGGGGCGATTTCCTCAATGTTGTGTCTTCAAGGGATTGGATTCTCATTCACCGTCTTCAAAAAGGGCGTCTAGTAAATCTACCAGCTATCATTTTCAATCATCTGAAGGAATCCATTATGGCTTCTAGATCCGGCCAGAACTTCTTCATTCCCTATGGACGTGTTCTATCCGTTTATTTGAATCTGCTGAAGTCATCAGAATTCTTCACAAAGCGGATTTTTCAAATGAAGATGTTCTGTTTGATTCTATCTGTGATGTTTTTACTTTCTAACTTATGTTCTTGTAATTCCTTTGTTTTTTTGTTTCTTGTACTCTCCTAGTTTATCAATGAAGGGGGAGAAACGTAAAATATTTTGAATTATAACAGTTCACTGGGACTAAGTCTCAAACATTTTAATATAACATAAAATATGACTTACTTGATTAAAAAGAACAGGAAAACTACTAGAAAGCGCCATCAGAACTTCCATACAAAAGCTATCAGGATTCCCAACTAAAGATATCAGAGAAGTATTAATTTTATAGGAGTATTCAACTCAGGGGGAGACTTTATGTTAATTATGTTCTTATTTATTTATTCATTCGAAATATATGATTTTTGTCATCATCAAAGAGGTGGAGATTCTTAGAACATAGTTTGGTTCTATTTCTTTGAAAGAGTTTTTATGATAACAAATATATAATTTTCAATAAGAACAAATATGCACTCTAATCGTATTGTTTAAATTGCAGAAATTTTTAAGAATTTAAAAGTGATTTCTCAGAAGCAGAAGGCTGCATTGAGAGAAGTTTACAAAAATAAGAAGGTCTAGACGTTGAGAGAAGTATACAAGAACAAGAAGTTCTAGAGATCGAAGGAAGTTTACAAGAACAAGATGCTCTAAAGACAAATGAGAAAAGTCGTAAACTCTGATACTTAAACGCTTCAAACACCAACAAGCTGCAAAGAAACTCTGATGATCAAAAGATCTAACACGTTACAATCGCCAATGTAAGATCATTTTGTAATGGCTGGAAATTAAATACAGCGGACTTAATCTTCACTTTTGGAAATAGCATCAATCAACATTTCAAAACAAGAAAGTTTGTATCTAAATGGATAAAAAAGTTCACCCTATATAAAGAGGACATCAATGAAGAAAAAGTTAACAACTTACGCACGCACGAATTTAAGAGCTCTAAATTTTTAGGCATAATTAGTCCCCCAGTCCCATAAGTTAATTTTGAGTGACGATATAGTCCCACAAGTAAAAAAAGTAACGTTTTAGTCCCTTAGTATTTCCTCCATTAACACATGAGATCCCATTCTGTTAGTCTAGGTCCACGCTGTTTCTTATTACCATAGAGGCACGCCAACTATTCCATGAGTCAGCAAACGACATAACGTTATTATGTCTAGGGTTTTAAGGTTCTAGTTTTCTCTTCAAGCCTTGGTCAAATTCATCTTATTCTTTTAGCGTATTCTTCTTCTTCTCTACAATCCTTGGTGTATTCATCTTCTTCCTTCATCTTTTTCTTTCCTTCTTGTAACAATTTTCTTTTAAGTTGGTTAGTTGTATGAGCTTAGTGTGTAATGTTATTTTGGTAACAATTTTCTTTTATGAGATGTATTAGTTTTCTGTGTTATGAGAAATATTAGTTATGATGTATAATTTCAATCCTTTTCATTGTTATGTATCAGTTAATTTGTTTTGTTTCCCTTAAGTTAAATAGAAATGAATTGTGCAAAAGTAAGTTAAATTGATAAGTCATGGTCATAGTCATTCATAGTACACAAAAGGTGGCATTTATAAGCCATAGTCATAGTACACAAAAGGTGGTATTTATAAGCCATAGTACATATACCATTCAACATTTATAAGCCAATGTCATATGTTTACATCAGTTAACAAACTTAATTTAAAACTTAGGGTTGGCTTGCAACTTGCTTTTTGGGACCCTTTTGAAGTCTCTTTTTCTTTTTGGGTTGTTACTGAGATGATGTTGTAACAGGTGTAGTAGAAGTTCCACTTGGTGTAGCAATATCTGGCCCTTGGCTTGATGGAGCAGTGCCCAAAGTTGGTTGGCTTGATGTAGCAGTTTTTGGTGCTTGGGTTGATGGTCTAGCAGAAACATTAGCTGGTGGCAACTTGCAAGTGGCCTTATTGTGGCCATCCTTATGGCACACACTACACTTGATACCAAACTTTGCTCTTTTAAGCTGTGTTGCACTTCTAACTTGTTCCCCAGCATCTTTGTTCCTTTTCATTTTGGGTCTACCAAGTTGCCTTTTTATAGGAGGTAGATGCAGGTCAACAGCATTTGTCTTGGTCCAAAGAGTGGTTCCATTGACTAGATATATCACTGAAGCATAGCATGCCTCATAACACTCTTTTTTGTAATACTCAGGAACAAAGTCATCTACTTCTAAACGTTGATCCTTCAAACATGCATATGCATGATAGCATGGTAGCCAAGTTAGCATCCACATTCTACATGAACACTCATACTTTGACAGATTGTTCTGCTGTCGCCCGCGGATCAAAACGAGTAGTTTTTCAAAAACGTAATACATCGACAATTTAACTCGAATATCGTCTCTCAAGGATTCTTAGTTATTACTAACTGAAATCGAATTGGGGGTTGGTTTGGTTTCTGATTAACAAAAAAAATGATTAAAATAAGTGATTATCAAATAAGCTGAAAAGTCAATTTGCTGATTCGGTTCCTATCTATCATCGATTAAAGTAATATTAATCTCCTAAGCGGATAATCTATTCCTATTCGACTACAAACTCACTGACAAGCGCGAAGAGTATTGTGTGATGTATAATCCTATTATCTGAATGAAGCAAACGGAGTTAAGCTTCACAAATTAAGCAAACGTGATAAATCAGACACGGTAACGAATTAAGCAAACGGTAACGTGATTATTTGTTAGGATCATACGATCAATTGAATTGAATCAGTATATTCTATGAAATTCAAATTAAGCATTCAAGAACATAGAACAAAATTGAAAGGAATAAATATTAGATTAAAATTAAAATAACCTCAAGGTCGGAACCTGAATACAATTATTTGACAATATTTGGTTAGTTCTCCATAGAAATTGTGCCCAGCTCTTCAATAATTTCGTGAATAGTGTATGGGTGAACAGTACCCGCGGCTAGACCTAGTAGGAATCAGCCAAAAAATGTTTATGACCCAACTGGGTCAAATTACAAAACCAGGCCCACTACTAACGACCCAAAAACCGAACAACAATAGTGTTGCAGCTTCAAACGCAAATCTGGGAATTATAGGCCCCGAATCTGACTTCGACTCCAACATGAAAGTCGTAGCTCTCTCTCTTAGCTTTCCGGCGATTATTAGAAAGCCTGAATCGAATTATGATCGTTTCCGTGAAAGTTGCCAAAGTTGGAAATAAAATACGAAAATCAAATAAGGCTAAAAATAAAATAAATTATGAAAACACATTAAAACATAAAAATAATCAAAACAAACCAAGGAAATACTTGAGTACATACATGGAAGGACGTACATAAAAATGCACTGACCACAGATTAACATAATACTTTTCTTCTATGATTGTTATGTGCCTAACCTCATAGTCTACTTCACTTGCACGCCTATTACAAATAAAGGAATAAAAGACATAATGGTATCAGTATAGTATCATATTTAATCCACTTCATGTGCCTAACCTCAAAGAAAGAATATTACCTAACCATCCAATAGTTAGTCAGCTGAGATTGTTTTGCCAACTGCTTTATGATATTGGCCATAATAGTGTCATACCCCAAAATTTGCCCGATCAGATCTACGTCTCTTAACACATCAAGAGTCAAAATTAAGAGCCATAGGGTTTGACATTTCTATTGTCAAACTCGCTCTCTTATAAATCAGGTTGAGTTAAAGTGGGGTGCGATTAATAGATGTTTTGGAATCCAAACCTTGGGCCCAATTATCACAAGGATCTTATCTTTTTCTGGGATTATAGTTCTTTTACTAACATTTGTTTTATTAATTTTATTATTACTAATCATTAGTATTAATATTATTAATTTTACTAATTAACTATTGTTAATATTATTAGTAGAATTGTCGTTAGGGATTTATAGTGCTATTATTAGGATTAGTATTAATATTAGTTTTATTAAGATTTATTTTTTAGTCTTTTTATAATTATTAGTTTAATTGGGTATTAGGCCCATTAGGAATAAAAAGAAACCTAATCTAAACATTATAAATAGGGTGTTTTTCTTGTCAGTTAGGGGAGACCGAAAAAAAGAAAGAACAGCAAGACTCTTTTCTTGACCAAACGAATCCACACCCTTGGAGATAGCCACACAGACAAAACCGGGGTTTCCTCAAGTGTTCTTTCAAAGAAAAAACTTCTCTTAAACTACTCTCTTTCTCTCATAGGGGTAGATTGTTAACAAAAAAAGAGAACAAACAACAACAATCGCATCATCATGTAGAAGCAAAGAAAAAGCAACGACAACAGCAATGGCAGAGGGGAGGCCGAAGAAAGTAGAGAGGATTCTGTTTTTTGTGACTAATTTTCTCACCTATTGACTAACTGGCACCGAGTCAAATTCTGGGAATTGATTAAAACCTTCCTCATTATTCATCAGCATCAAGAACACATCAATATTCACCATGGTTTGCTCTAATAAAATTCGTGTTCGTTTTTGCCGTTTTAATCAAAACTAATACACCCATCGAATGCGTGGCACCCAAATTGGTGGGTCTGGACATTTTGCTTTTGTTTTCCGACGAAAATTGCAGGTTGCCGAAGGTGATTTACCGGAGAAGAGGAACAGTACCGTCACCGGCGGTGGTTGGAATCTGTTTTATTTGAACTCACTATGAAAACGCGTTTCTAATATTTAATGTTTAGATATTGGCTTGTTATTGACTAACATGTGCAGTTCGGTTGGCAAGAGATATGGAAACATAACCACTAGGATATAGGTTCGAACCTTGGCGTCAACATGTTTTTTTATAAATTATCCAATGAGGGATCTCACGCATACAACTTGGTAAAGGCTCACCATGAACCCTCACCTCTCAACCCTCGGATTGCCACCCAGCCTAATCCAACGCTGCTGGAAACGCAGGCTCACTATAGACACTCAAAGATTCCTCACACAGGATTGCAGCCCAGGTTTCTTTTACCTTCTTTGTATTATAATTATTTAATTGTAAATATATTAATGTATATACAATCTATTTCATTTTATTTATTTAAATTAGGATTAGGGAAATATAATTAAATTAGGATTAGGATTATAATAATTATTTCTTTCGATGGTATTCTCGATTATTCGAGTAATTTGATTAATTAATTTTTAATTATAAATCACAACAACCCTAGGAAAGCTTATTAATGCATTAGGGTTTATCTAATCCCATTGAACACTTGGCTAAGGTTTTAGGATTCAATTTATTATTCGTTCCGACTAAATCTATTGGTCGCAATGGTTAATAATCGATTAATTATTTAATCAAATCCTATAAATTAAAATTCAAATAAATTTATTTTGCTAAACGGTTTTAACCATCTTATTGGTTATGATGATTAGCATATTTCCCCTTATCAATTCGTTATTATTTGTAATCGAAACTATCGGTTATGAGGGGTAACGATAAATTAATAAATTAATAATTAAAATACATCAATTTGCTAAAAGTGATAATCGAATCAATCGATTAGAATTGCCAGCAATCCTTTACTAATCTGTTAACTATGGCGATCGAATCTATTGATCGTTGCGGTTAATAGTGCCATATTAAATCAGGGCTGTACGCCCAAAACACTTAAAATACATCAAATCACAAACCACGGATTTTCATCTCTTCAATTCTGTGATGTTCACACTAGTACAAAAATGTTAATTTACACCCATTTTTTATTAAATTTACACCCATTATTTTTAATAAAAATCGGGTGTATATCCACAGGGTGAGAAATGTCTAACGAATTTACACCCGTTATTTTTAACAAAAATCGGGTGTAATTGGGCGTAATTACGTTTTTAATTACACCCTGTTTTAATAAAAATCGGGTGTAATTGGGCGTAATTACGTTTTTAATTACACCCTGTTCTAATAAAAATTGGGTGTAATTGGGCGTAATTACGTTTTAATTACACCCTGTTTTAATAAAAATCGGGTGTAAATGGGCTTAATTACGTTTTAATTACACATTGTTTTAATAAAAATCGGGTGTAATTGGGCTTAATTACGTTTTAATTACACCCTATTTTAATAAAAATCGGATGTAATTGGGCTTAATTATATTTTAATTACACCCTATTTTAATAAATATCGGGTGTAAATATGTTCTTAATTATCCCTTATTTTAGTAAAAATCGGGTGTAAATACGCCATTTATAAATGAACAATTATATCTATTTACACCCTATTTCATAAACACCATTTAGTTATATTTTATTTTCAGTCGTAATATTGTAAATACTATAAAATCATACACATAAAAATCATATTTTAACTAAGTCAAAATATTTTTAATATAAACCAAAAAGTTTACAAAATCATGTACAGTCATAATATTTCACGTATTATAAAATCATACACATAAAAATTATATTTTAACTAAGTCATAACACTTTCTTCATATATAATTTTACGTCATGCTTGACGGTTAGCTTCGGTGTTCTCTAGTCCAATTGAATCCAACCGCTTTCCACATGTAGCATTGGATTCATCCATGGCCAAAATACCACGTCCTGGAGAAGCAATTGTTTTCTGTATGCAAAAAAGCAAGACTCAAGAAATTATTACAAGAAAGAGCCACATGTATCAATGGTAACCATACCGAGCCGTTGATAGTGCCCCTCCGAGAATATGACGAAGATGCGCTAAAAGTATAAAAAGAAGAGACCTTATTTCATATCCATTTCAATGTCTGCTTCAGTAATTTAAATAAAAACCACAATATCGAGAGAAAAATTAGACAGTGCACAATTAAAACAGAAAAACAGAAAAACGTTAAAAACTTTTCTCTAGTTTTATGATTTCTATCAAGAAATGCATCATGATAACAAAGTCTATCGATTTAAGCTACATGGTACTCAATAGTGCTTTGCGCGAAGAGGTGTATTGGGAAAAATCCTAATCACACGTAGATTGAATATAGAACCCAAGAACAATTAACAACGGCAACAAGAGAAAGTTGAAGGTACAGAAAAGAAATTTACCTTTAGTGACATTAGGATGGTTAGTTTATACCAAGCAACAACTTCTTGTGTAAGTTCATGCCTGAGAGCAGCAATTTCAGCTTCTGTCCTGCACCCCCAGTCCATCATTTTAACTGATTCTGATTACCTTCAATCCGGACAGAAGTTGAAATTCAAGTTCAGATTCAAACTCAAATTATAGTTTCGAAAAAATCTATACTTGACACTTCCAACCATTGCTCCTGTGATGTTGTTAGGATTTCTGTTAGGGGTGTCGCGCCACTTCCAACCACCATTGCATGAGTAATTTTTGTGATTATTTGGAATTGATGCACCTCTGTGATGAACATGAGTTGAAAACTTCTTGCCATATCCAAATATGTAGCTCATGTTCATTGGATTTTGACCCATGATGTAATCCATCTGTTTCATGCCAATATGAAAATCACATTTATTGTTAACGAGTTATTTGAACTTTGACGAACACTTATGAATTTGTGGCAAAAATATATGAATCAAAACCAGAATGACGAATATGGTACCTGAGAGGTTGCAAATGACTTGAGATCAGACCTTGGAATGTAATTAGGGCCACAATTCCATCCAGGAACACCTATGGCTTCCACATAACCAGCAAAAAGTGATGCCATAAAAGCCGCATTGACAACATATTGAAGAGATTGACCTTGTCCATGGTTCAGTTGTATCAAACCTCCTGCAAATTTTCATGTTAACACGCATCTCCGTAATAGTTTGTACATTAGTACTTGCATAATAAGTGCTTATGCTAAACGTGCTGAATGAAGATGAAAATAGTCATACCTTTAGACCATTGAAAGACTTTGAATTGATGAAGATAAGAGCACATGGTAAGACTAGTAATATTATGGTACATACTCAACATATCTTCATAAGGGTAACCAGGATTAAGAAACATCCTGAACCTTGTCAGCAACAACATTGCAGCAGGTAACTTATTATCCCAGCTCAATACACTCAAATCAGGTTTCATATGGAATGGATTGGCATTCATCGGTAAATCAGGATTCGTCGCCAATGAAATGTAGCTAGTATTTCCAGTAGCATAAAACAACCAAGCACCGCCCCACATATACTCATCATAGTAACCACTTGAGTTATAATAAGGCTCAATGTAAGGTTGTCCGCGACTGTAAGACGCTCTTTTACCACTGTCTCTTGCAAATGAAAACAATGTTTCAGCTCCTTTGACGAGTTTCTCGGACTAAGCGGATTCGTCTTGGAAAACAATAGACGCTGCTGCTAATGCTGCTGCCATTTCTCCTGCAAGATCAGGCTCTGCAAATACAGTTATCATCATACGCGGATAGTTCATGTATTCTGGTTTTTGCCAACAAACAAATTAAGCAGTTCAATAAGGAATAAATGTAAAGTAACCCTGAGAACATTTTTGTTGAACCATTTATGATAATTCTCCTAAATGTAGGTCTGAAATTTCAAAAATCAAAACAAGAATCAACATACTGAAAAATAAACATAAACTACAACTTCAAAATGAGCTCAATTATTCAAACTTCTTACATGGGAGATACAAATAACCCAAAAGAAAATTCAAAATGAGCTCAATTATTCAAAATTTGTACTTAATGCATTGTTCCTCATCTCATTGAACCACTCTTCAGATATCACCCCTGTATCACTTCATAAAATGAGCCAAAGTAATGAAACAAGATCAAACAAAGTGAACCAAACCAAATAACTTCAATTACGAAACACAAAACTAAAATAAACTCTAATGAACAAATGTCAAAAACTTACACAAAGCAGAGTTTCAAAAGCATGTCATTTACCTTTAGAACGTCATTTATGGCTTCAATAATGTGATTAAAAATGCCATTTACCTTTAAAAATGCCACTGACGAAGACATTTGTGTATGATACAAGTTGCAATAGGTTTACCATTTTTGAATCCTAGATTCTTTTTGATACACCTAGAGAGGAAGTTAAAGTTTTACTGCAAAACACATGATATCTATCAGCTTGGCATGTACATTAAATGCCAAAATAATAGGATATTAATAAAACTATATTTTATGAATTACGTACACAAATTTTTAAGAAAAAAATGAAGTATGTTTTAAATACTTTTCTTGCATGCACTTCTTCGTTTATTTGATTTCTTTTGTCCAAGTGCTGCACGATAATTAAATATAAAATTGTCACATAATGAATTAACTCCGGAAAAGATCAATTTAAATGTACCTTGATTTGGGCAGTCGTGTTATCTGCAACGTCTAGTTTTTCTGGATGAACTTTCTGCTCTACAGCCACTATTGCTGCCTGGCTCCGAAGAACTTCATTTTCGGATTCTAGACTTGCTATTTGATCCTTGAGGCTGGAAACGAATGTAATATCACTCTAGCCGAAAAAATAAGTAATAATAAATGAAGAAAATAAGTAATAATAAATGAAGAAAATATCTTCCGAGATCTTCGTTTTTTGATTATACTAAAGCCTGCTGTCAAGGAACCTGGTTCTCTGAATCAAGGTTTGACAAACTCGATTCTAATCTGTAGTAATAAAGAATCGATAATCAATGCATGCTAGTTTATGATAGTTTATGATTGAAGCTAACTATTTTCTAAACAACCTTTCGATAGTTTCTTGAAGTTGTGTTGCTTTAAGATGTGCTTCTTCCACCTCTTTCAGCCTTTCTTGATTTTCCTTTTCGATTTCCTTATACCATCTTTGGTACATGGTTCAATGACCCAATAAATCAACTGTATCCAAATGGGTTGATAATTTCCTAATAAAAGTGTTGTGTCTCTTGAACCATAATAGCCGGGGAACCCTTAACTTGTTCAGCTACCGCCTTAGCACGCACACCCATAACTCGACAAACCAATGCATCCAAATTAAAACAAATAATCAAATTGCAAATCAAAAAGTAAATAAAACAAGTAAGAGTTACGCACTTCAGTTCCTCACGGATCACGTCATCGATCGAGTCATTGATCGAGTCCTGATCTCTAGGATTGCGCAGCAACCTACTGGCCCAACATGCAAGTAGTACATTCCTAGTAAACGAATACCATTATGGACACCGACTGCATCCACTTGCTGGTGGAGCATCTCCGCTCCAAATTCTTCTTCATACCATTGTGCAACATTACGAGCTCTCAGATAGTCGATCAAAATCATATAGTGCAAAGAATTGACTTCTCCAATTCCTGTTTCTGAGATGTGAGACAAATAACAAGAGAGAACAGTCATTCGAGATAATTTTAAAAACTTGTTAAACAATCAGTATTGATCACTAAAATATAGGTCATAAATGATTCAAATTAGAAACCAATTTCAAACAAGCATGTACTATAAGAAACCGATCAAGTAAGACATAAACAAATAATAATAATAACACCATCAAAGAAACCAAAAATATAATTTAACTAACAATGGGCAAAAACGTAGTAGACCACAAAGAATAGGAGTGGTTTGCGGGAGAATAGGAGAATAATAACATGCAATATATATGCATATAGATAAACAATTGCAAGAAATTTTGAACCATCACTATAGTCAGCACAAACAAATGAAGCCTAGATGGTAGTGTTAGTTAGCAATGGAAAAGAGTTCCAAATTGTATCTCAGTGTCACTCAAAACTGGTATGGAAGAGTTTTAAAGTGAGGCAGACAGGTAGGTGAGAAATATTACTTCAGAAAAAACAAAGGGCATGAACATAACATTCAAATTATAATCGCTCAGTTGGCATCTTAAAGTTATCTTGTTCAATTAAAAAAAACAAATTGTAGCATAGCATCCTCTGTACATAAGCAGATGCAGAGCTAAGTTTATAGCACATGCCAGTGTAATCCTTACACAACTAAGAAAACTTAGACTAACCAACACACAGATCACCAACACCAGCAAAATGTTTAAGGTTCTGCAGTAAACTCAAAACAATAACAACCAACAATCAAGCCTTATCCCATTAAGTGAAGTCGGATATCAGTAAAACCAGAACAAGCACACAAAAAAAAAGCTTAGCCTTACCAACATCATTTCTGTATATAATAATCTACTTAAATGTGCTATACTTAGCATGCATTTTAAAGCCATTACCATTTGACATCTCAATCAACCAAGAAATACAATAAAATAGTATAAGAGTGTGCTTCTAGGGTTTCCATATTTCGGGGGAAAAACGGGACTCACCACAAGAAGAAGCCATGGCAGAACAAATGTGAATCTTGTAGCGTAGTTTTTCTACAACAGTGAAAGGATAAACATTGTTAACTCGCAATGGGAAAAAAATGTTGATCGCAGTTGAAGGATATTTCTTACCTTGACGAGAGGGAGACGCTCGGAGAAACTGGGATTTTTCGTTTTGGCTTGACAGTGGTTTAGTTAAAAATTAAACCCCTTTTTTATTATACTTCTTCCCTATCTCAATATAAGCATTAAATAAATTTTGACTCATTAATTTTAAAAATATTTAAATTATATATTTTAAGTTATAAAATTAAATAATATTTTTTAGTTTATATGAATTTACACCCTTTTTTTAGTTTAAAGGGAGTAAATGAGATTTGATTATAGTAATATTTTTAATTTAAACCTGTTTTTAGAAAATCGGGTTTATATTATCACCTGCTAATAATTAAAATGATACTTTATTTACAAAATTGCCACTGAATTTCTTATTTACACCCGTTTTTGATATATTGGGTGTAAATTTTAAAATTATATTGTTGTTTTTGTACTAGTGTCACAACTACGATAAGGTAATTCAAAATACCTTCGAACATTCGCATTTCAAAAACAATTTCAAATCAACTTCAAACCATTCAAATCAAATTCTAAGGCGTACAATCCTGTCCCCGAACTACGTTGACTCTGATTCTCCCTAAGGAGATACGTAGGCACTTGGCAACAAGGCGAGTCCCCCTCTTCCAAACTCTAATCATGTTCTAATAATTAGCCTTTAACTCTATTTACTGTCTGTCATCTTTCTTTATCTCTTGCCATAAACCTTTATCTTTGAATGTTAGCCTTTAGGAAAGGGTTGAGGGTGCCTAACACCTTCCCTCGACCTGAATATAGTATCTTACCCTGATCTCTATACTGCATAGGGTTTCCTATTCGCCCTTCAGAATAGGTGGCGACTCTCTAAGTTATAAATTTTAGGCAGGTTGCTACAGCTGGCGACTCTGCTGGGGATAACTATAATGGTGAATACTATGCTCCTATATGTTTTGGCAGGGTTTAGGTTTGACAACTTTTTAGGGTTTGGCTAATTCGCCTTTTTTAGGGTTTGCAATTATTTTTTGTTTTTTTTGTTTTTTGTCTAAAAATATTTAATTGTTTATAATATGTTTATATTTAATTGTTTATGTTAATATATTTATATTTAATTGCCTAATTGTTATATTTTTATATACACTGCTGGCATTATGTAATGTTAAAACCCTAAGTGTGGGACTTAGGGAGTTAACTTTGAGATCAATAGGGGAGTATGAATCGCCTACGAGTCTCATTGATAACTCCACTCGGAGTGGGTTGAGTATTCGGAAATGTCCAAAACGAGGCTTGACTTTGTTGAGGGCAGGACTGGATACTTGGCTGATCTCTCCGAGAACCTACCCCAAAAATTCGAACCTCATGGATAAAAGGAGTTGTTCTAAAATCCGAAGAGACAAAAAGTCTCGGAGGCTACGAACGACCCCATGAGACCTTCTAGAACCCCTACAAAAAGGTTGGCTCCCAAGGGCCGCTACGTCGGACCTATGAACCTAGGACTTTTGTGCTTTTGTGCTTGATATATATTTGCGATTTATATGCCACGAATGTATGCGTTGCAATTTTGTAGGTATCCCTACGTGGTCCCTAGCCTGTAGGGACTCAAATTTCTAAGACTACGTCTTTCCCACGAAGGACATCACCATCTATGCATTCCCTAACATGTAGGGATTTTATTTTTATATCCTTGTATCTACAACTACGCGTCCTTCCCACGAAGGACATCTTCGCTTACGCACGTCGATTGGCCTCTCAATGGCCATGAGATTTAGCGACTGTCTCGAACGGTCACCTCGTGCTTCCATCTACGCATTCCCTAGCCTGTAGGGATTCTATTTATAAAAATCACTTCCTTCGTACGAAGGACATCTTTACTAATGCGCGTCGATTGGTCTCTCGATGACCATGAGATCTAGTGACTGTCTAGAACGGTCACCCCGTGCTTACATCTTTCGTCCTTAACCTGTGGGGGTCTCCCTTCACCCGATAACGTCCTTATATAGGTTGTGTTCCGCATAAAGAACCTCCCCACCAAGGACCACTTCATTGGTACACGTTGATTAGCCTCTCGATGGCCATGAGACTTGGTGACTGTCTTGAACGCTCACCAGCCGCTACCTTCTGCATACTCCCTGATCTAAGGGATTTCCATTGGTATGTCATAACATTTATCCTGCAAAGATTCCACGAGGGTCTAATGTCGTCTCTAAGGCTATCCCTAGGATCATATGTCACATGTCTGCATCGCATACACGGAGTTATATTGCAAGGAGTCTCTCGCATACCCACGCATTCGCATTTTCATGCATTCATTCATTTACATTCACATTTGCATTTCTACCTTCACCCGCATCCATACTTACCATGCTAGCCGATTTCCCGAGACTCACAAAGAAAAAAGGATCATAAACTATGGAGAAAGGAGGATAAATTATTGAGAATGACCTTAGTCTTACTAAGAAAAAGAGGATGTCTTCCAATATGCCAACCACGTGTTCATGCCTTTTTCGAAACAAGATTATAAATACAAAAAAGGCTATCGTCGAGCAAGGATTAGTTCAACAAAGAGTTCCCTCATAGATACACTCAAGATGTATCTAGTCATAAAGGGGTTCATCTTAGAACATATCAAACTTTCGAGGACTCTCTACGATAACCTGGGGGCAAGGATTAGTCCAACTAGGGCAAAATCCTAGACAAAGATGCATACTACGAAGGAGGGAAGGTAACATATGTTAACTCCACACCAAGGGGCAAAAAGGCCATAGGTTTTTCTATCAATCTATGAACTTTGAAGGCTGCAAATGGTGTGATGCTATCCTTAGAAAAAAGGGCAAAAGAGGTTCAGTCAAAGGAAACTCATGAAGTTCCGATACGACGAAAACCCACCGCTTACATTTATTTCCGACAAGTTTGACGTGCCCAAGGAGAATTCGAGATTACCCTTTTACTTCTACAAGTCTAGGAACTAAGGAGTAAAGCAAGGTCAACGGACTCACAAAGGAGATTGCCCTTAGGATTAATAGGTTTATCTTTCTAGTTGTAATTCCTACGATCACAAAATGCTATTGGATGTAAAACGTTGTACCTTTCGAATAATAATTCAATAAAATAATCATGCATGTTTCGAAATCAATTCTTTCGCTCCGCTTTTGCATTACTACGACTTTCTATTTCAAATTATCTTTCAAATTATCATTCCCAATCATTAACAAACTTGAGGGAGAATGACGAATACAAATAACTAAGTCCAGCTAAATATATGCTTTCAAGGTAAGACCGAACCGACGATGTACAGGCATTGTTTCAAATCCCTAAACAGTGGAGGTATAAGGATGTTAATCCCTCGTCACCCCCTCGAGCCAGGAGTTGGAGTTTGCTTCTACTTTTCAAATAAACCTTGATTTTAACCAGGGGCAGGGTAGATTTCGATTAATTCAACGGTGTATTTTGGTTGTCAAGAGAATCAGTCAATCCAAGCAAAGGTTCAAGCATAAGGGTCAAGCAAAGCAATGGTTCAAGCATATCTTCTTCCTCGCGTTAACCCAAGATTGAGGAAGCAACGGAGATAACATTCACAACATCTTCTTCCTCATTACGTCATTCAAGATCGAGGAAGTGTCAAAGGTGAAGCTTACAAATCAAAATCGACATGGCAGTCACAACATTCAATATCCAAGGATCAAATCTCAAAAGGAGCTTTCAAAAGAAAAACGCCCGCTAAGTCAAAATGGAGAATTTCAGAAAAAAACAAAGATGACTTAGGCAAAAATTAGGGCATCCCGATGGATCAAACTCAAAGGAATTGGTTCATGCAAAAATAAGGGATAAAAACAAAGCAAAGCAAAACACAAAGTACAATCTTGTGACTGCTAAATCATCAAAGCTTCTCATCTATGCTTAGATCTTTACAACACTTTTACCATCAATGCTTGGATCTCTACTAAGGCTTCTGCCCAACATTAGAACTGAAACGATTCTCTTACAAACAAAGCATATCCATTGGATTAGGCGAACTTTAGGATCTGGAGAACATCAAGGAGAAAGGGATGGGTTAAATAAAATTTTGAGCCTTATATCCATTGTTTTTTAAAACATGAACCAGGCCAAGTTACAAAATTTAAAAGTCCTAATTGAGGCAAGGTTAACCACGAAAGCATATTAAGCAGGCTTCTGTTATACTGACTCCTATGTTTGTTAAAACTATTTCTAAACACTACGCTTCTTCAAGCATTCATTTCTAAAACATCCAGTCCTAATTCATAACGGACCTCGATTTCAAAACTTGCATTTGCATTGCATTGAAGTTACTTCTCAAAGGGTGCAACACCATCTATGAATATACACTTAGCACAAAGGCGATCATTTCTGATAAAGACTCTTGAATGGGGAAACCACATTTAGAGGGTTCTCCTAAACAGGGGCAAAATTTCAAGGGTTACAGGGGCATACAAGCAAACATCCTATTAACTAGGGGCAATCTTCCTAAAGGTTCAATCGATTTGGGGCACACCTCGAAGCAATCACAAACTGGGGCATGTCAAACATAGGAAGAATTCAAATTCAAAGGATAGAACACTATGGATAGTCCTCCATATCCTGGAGATCAAGGGCATACCCTTCAATGCAAACACTGAAACATTTGAATCACATTTGTATGACAATGTTACTTCTTGGGGCACTTCCTCCACATCTTGGAGATCACAGGCATCTTTTCTTTGCTAAACATTGGGGCATTGGATATCAAATCCATAAGGCAAACAATTCAAAGGCTAAAGGTGTGGAGAGCCTCAAAAGGTTAAAGGTGTGGAGAACCTCGAAAGGTTAAAGGCGTGTTGAACCTCAAAAGGTTAAAGGTGTGGAGAACCTCAAAAGGTTAAAGGCGTGGATTATTTCACAAAATCAAACTGGGGCAAGGCGCACAACAAAAGGAAAGGCGCCTTCACACTTTACAACCTCGAATCAATCTTCCTCCTAACTACGATCTTCAAAGTTCAAAAAACAGGTATCGGGGAATCGCGCTAGCATCACACCCCATCTTATCAAACAAACCTGCAACTCCAGCAAGCTATATACGCTTTGGTTATCAACAGCCTATCATCGGAGTATCATGCAAATACATATAAACCATGCATTACATACATTGGTTGACACATTACACCATACCTTTTTAGATAGTCTTCTTTAAGACAATCATCGTCATTTCCAAGAACCTTTTAGGTAGTCTTTTGTAAGACATTCTATTTCAAAAAACCTTTTCAGGTAGTCTTCTTCAAGACATTCCTTTTTCTAAGTTCCTTTTCAGGTAGTCTTCTTCAAGACATTTCTTTTTCTAAGTACCTTTTCAGGTAGTCTTCTTCAAGACATTCTTTTTCTAAGTACCTTTTCAGGTAGTCTTCTTCAAGACATTCCTTTTTCTAAGTCCCTTTTCAGGTAGTCTTCTTCAAGACATTCCTTTCCCTAAGTTCCTTCTCATGTAGTCTTCTTCAAGACATTCCTTTTCTAAGCACCTTTTGAGGTAGACTTCTTCGAGACATTCTTGTCCTAAGTACCTTTTGAGGTAGTCTTCTTCAAGACATTCTTTTTCTAAGTACCTTTTAAGGTAGTCCGCTTCGAGACATTCTTGTTCTAAGTACCTTTTCAGGTAGTCTTTTTCAAAACGATTTGGCATCCTTTTCAGTCTTCTTTAAGACATTCTACGAACCTTTTTGGGTGGTCTTTTTAAAGACATTCCTCATTCTTTCTAAGAACCTTTTCAGGTAGTCTTCTTCAAGACAAATGTTCATATCCATGCCAGAAACTTTTCCAGGTAGTCTTATAGAAGACATTACTTCGCTCCACTCGCTACGTCAATCAACATATACATGAGCATAAGCATTATCAACATACATAAACATTATCCACCCGCTTTCCGGTAACCTTACCGATGCCAGTAACCTTACTGATGGTTTATTTCCAATCACCTGATTGACGTTTCCCGGTAACCTTACCGATGATAGCAACCTTGCTGTTCATTTCACTCATAAAACATATACATACGCATTAGCATATACATATCATCTGGGGCATTCACATACTACATATCACAGAGGTCCAATTTTCATTAGCAATTCAAATCCTTACAAAGTCCAGTTCCCGTCCTGGCAAATCATTGCAAAGTCAGTTCTCGTCTGACTGTTACATTAAATCCAGTTCCCGTCTGGTAGTCAGTTCTCGTCTGACTGTTACATTAAATCCAATTCTCGTTTGGTAGTCGGTTCCCGCCTGACTGTTACAAAAACTCAGTTTCCAACCCTCGTGTTGCGAAAGGTGTATTCTCCGACCCTCGAGTCGTGAGTCTCCAAACAGGTGAATCTTTCTTATGCAGGTACGCTTGTCAGAACCATGGCAGGTAATTCCTAATGGTGCAGGTGAACTCGTTCAAACTAGGGCAAGTGATCCTAATGGTGCAGGTGAAATCGGTCCAAACCAGGGCAGATAATCCTAATGGTGCAGGTGAGTTTGCGATAACCCTCGCAAATGATCCTAATGGTGCAGGTGAGTTTGCGATAACCCTCGCAAATGATCCTAATGGTGCAGGTGAGTTTGCGATAACCCTCGCAAATGATCCTAATGGTGCAGGTGAGTTTGCGATAACCCTCGCAAATGATCCTATTGGTGCAGGTGAGTTTGCGATAACCCTCGCAAATGATCCTAATGGTGCAGGTGAGTTTGCGATAACCCTCGCAAATGGTCCTAATGGTGCAGGTGAGTTTGCTATAACCCTAGCGAATGATCCTAATGGTGCAGGTAAGTTTGCTATAATCATAGCAAATGATCCTATCGGTCCAGGGATTTATTTTCCCATATCAGGATTTTCTACACGGAGTTATCATTACAGTTCAACCACGTAGTGGTCATTCTACAATCAAATGAATATTATCAGTCCTTTTCAGGAACCTTTCCAGACAGTCTTCTTTAAGACATATTCCATCCTTTTCAGGAGCCTTTCCAGGCAGTCTTCTTTAAGACGTATTCCATCCTTTCTAGGAGCTTTTCCAGGCAAACGGAGTTTCACAAAGAATTTTACAACAAAGGAGTTTACAAAGGGGTCTACAAAAGTTTCTCAATTGGGTTTATCACGTTGGTCCCTCGGCAGTGATCTTCTCCAAAACATCATCAATAACAATCGAAGGTGTAATCTTTCTTGTCAGAGCTACTAACATGCTTTAATTAACAATCATGCATCATTCAACTAACATACCTCATTCATACATATTGCATATACATACACCGCTCTCATTTATTTTGAGAAGCTCACTGCATCATACATCGCATGCATCATAACATTGCATAAAATTCAGGTTGCCTTTTCAGGCCATGCTACAATCAAATCATCTGGTTCCTTTTGAGAGCATCTGCTTCAAATACTGAGAAATGATATTTACCTTGGGTGGCATCTGTAAGCCCATCTCCCACATAACTTCTTCCCGACAAAAGCAAATTTCAGGGCATTTTCAGTGTTCAATCATCTTCTACCTTTCAGATCATGATAGGCAGACGTGCCTATCCAACTCTTCAGGTTTAAGAAGATTGAACAGGGGCAGCTGTCATACCCCAAAATTTGCCCGATCAGATCTACGTCTCTTAACACATCAAGAGTCAAAATTAAGAGCCATAGGGTTTGACATTTCTATTGTCAAACTCGCTCTCTTATAAATCAGGTTGAGTTAAAGTGGGGTGCGATTAACAGATGTTTTGGAATCCAAACCTTGGACCCAATTATCACAAGGATCTTATCTTTTTCTGGGATTATAGTTCTTTTACTAACATTTGTTTTATTAATTTTATTATTACTAATCATTAGTATTAATATTATTAATTTTACTAATTAACTATTGTTAATATTATTAGTAGAATTGTCGTTAGGGATTTATAGTGCTATTATTAGGATTAGTATTAATATTAGTTTTATTAGGATTTATTTTTTAGTCTTTTTATAATTATTAGTTTAATTGGGTATTAGGCCCATTAGGAATAAAAAGAAACCTAATCTAAACATTATAAATAGGGTGTTTTTCTTGTCAGTTAGGGTAGACCGAAAAAAAGAAAGAACAGCAAGACTCTTTTCTTGACCAAACGAATCCACACCCTTGGAGATAGCCACACAGACAAAACCGGGGTTTCCTCAAGTGTTCTTTCAAAGAAAAAACTTCTCTTAGACTACTCTCTTTCTCTCATAGGGGTAGATTGTTAACAAAAAAAGAGAACAAACAACAACAATCGCATCATCATGTAGAAGCAAAGAAAAAGCAACGACAACAGCAATGGCAGAGGGGAGGCCGAAGAAAGTAGAGAGGATTCTGTTTTTTGTGACTAATTTTCTCACCTATTGACTAACTGGCACCGAGTCAAATTCTGGGAATTGATTAAAACCTTCCTTATTATTCATCAGCATCAAGAACACATCAATATTCACCATGGTTTGCTCTAATAAAATTCGTGTTCGTTTTTGCCGTTTTAATCAAAACTAATACACCCATCGAATGCGTGGCACCCAAATTGGTGGGTCTGGACATTTTGCTTTTGTTTTCCGACGAAAATTGCAGGTTGCCGAAGGTGATTTACCGGAGAAGAGGAACAGTACCGTCACCGGCGGTGGTTGGAATCTGTTTTATTTGAACTCACTATGAAAACGCGTTTCTAATATTTAATGTTTAGATATTGGCTTGTTATTGACTAACATGTGCAGTTCGGTTGGCAAGAGATATGGAAACATAACCACTAGGATACAGGTTCGAACCCTGGCGTCAACATGTTTTTTTATAAATTATCCAATGAGGGATCTCACGCATACAACTTGGTAAAGGCTCACCATGAACCCTCACCTCTCAACCCTCGGATTGCCACCCAGCCTAATCCAACGCTGCTGGAAACGCAGGCTCACTATAGACACTCAAAGATTCCTCACACAGGATTGCAGCCCAGGTTTCTTTTACCTTCTTTGTATTATAATTATTTAATTGTAAATATATTAATGTATATACAATCTATTTCATTTTATTTATTTAAATTAGGATTAGGGAAATATAATTAAATTAGGATTAGGATTATAATAATTATTTCTTTCGATGGTATTCTCGATTATTCGAGTAATTTGATTAATTAATTTTTAATTATAAATCACAACAACCCTAGGAAAGCTTATTAATGCATTAGGGTTTATCTAATCCCATTGAACACTTGGCTAAGGTTTTAGGATTCAATTTATTATTCGTTCCGACTAAATCTATTGGTCGCAATGGTTAATAATCGATTAATTATTTAATCAAATCCTATAAATTAAAATTCAAATAAATTTATTTTGCTAAACGGTTTTAACCATCTTATTGGTTATGATGATTAGCATATTTCCCCTTATCAATTCGTTATTATTTGTAATCGAAACTATCGGTTATGAGGGGTAACGATAAATTAATAAATTAATAATTAAAATACATCAATTTGCTAAAAGTGATAATCGAATCAATCGATTAGAATTGCCAGCAATCCTTTACTAATCTGTTAACTATGGCGATCGAATCTATTGATCGTTGCGGTTAATAGTGCCATATTAAATCAGGGTTGTACGCCCAAAACACTTAAAATACATCAAATCACAAACCACGGATTTTCATCTCTTCAATTCTGCGATGTTCACAACTACGATAAGGTAATTCAAAATACCTTCGAACATTCGCATTTCAAAAACAATTTCAAATCAACTTCAAACCATTCAAATCAAATTCTAAGGCCTACAATCCTGTCCCCGAACTACGTTGACTCTGATTCTCCCTAAGGAGATACGTAGGCACTTGGCAACAAGGCGAGTCCCCCTCTTCCAAACTCTAATCATGTTCTAATAATTAGCCTTTAACTCTATTTACTGTCTGTCATCTTTCTTTATCTCTTGCCATAAACCTTTATCTTTGAATGTTAGCCTTTAGGAAAGGGTTGAGGGTGCCTAACACCTTCCCTCGACCTGAATATAGTATCTTACCCTGATCTCTATACTGCGTAGGGTTTCCTATTCGCCCTTCAGAATAGGTGGCGACTCTCTAAGTTATAAATTTTAGGCAGGTTGCTACAAATAGTATCATCATATTTGGCAATCCTTTTCCTGTTAGACTCCCACCTCATCATCAGGTACACCCTAATCTCTTCAAGCATAGTCACAATGGGCTTGCCTCTTGCAGTTACAAAGACGAAGTTAAATGCTTCAGACACGTTATTCACCAAAGTGTCACACTTTGGACCACTTTTAAACATTGATGTACTCTAGAACCTAGGTGGGATCTTCCAAATGTGTCTAAAGGCATCTGGATTCTCATCTTTAATTTGTATCATAATTTTTCCCAAGCATGTGGATGACTTGCATATGCAGCCTTCCACATCAACTCCTTTAATTTGACACTAGGAAACTTCTTATTGAAATTGATATATAAGTGCCTACACAAAAAATGGAATAAATACATTAGCATCAAGAATCCGTTTCCTAGCACTCAAAAGGTTGAATAAATACGTTAGCACTTAATAAAATATGTTTACCTAACACAAAACCTTTGATCAACTCCTGGTAGCAACTCATCTAGTGCAGGTAACAAACCCTGTTATCACATAGGTTAGTACTAAATAATTCAATACAAAATAAACTTATAAATGTATTAGTACTAACCTTTTGTTGATCACTTATAAATGTGTATGTCTTGTATATTCTAATACCTCCCAAATCAGTTGTCAATAAATCCAAAAACCAGCTCCCAGAATCTTTGGTTTCTCCCTTAACCACAGCATATGCTATGGGCAGCATTTGATCATTAGGATCCCTCTCAATTGCTGCATGAACTTGTCCCCCATAGTAGCCTTTCAAAAAACATCCATCCAAACCTATAATAGGTATACACTTGAAGAAACTGTCCTTGCAAGCTTTGAAGTTGATATAGATCCTTTGGAAGTGTGGATTCAAAGGCTTATCATGATTCTCAGTATTGTCCTCTCCACCTTGACTTGGTTAACATGGTTGACTAGTGATAACCACAGTTGAACAAGGATTAGACCTTAACAGCTCATGTCCATTGTAATACGGTGAACAGACTTTTAAAGAAATGTCGCGGTAAGCAAGAGTCGCCACCGACTTTTATTTTATCCAATTGGAATGGCTAAAAGAACAGGAAAAGACCTTTTAAAAAGATTTTGAGTTCGGGGGGTAAGTTATACAAAGGGAAGGTGTAAGGCACCCTTTGCATCCATGGTTTTCCATGGGCTCTTAATTGCTTAGCTCACTTGTTTGTTTGAATTGTTTGAAAAGATTTTCGAAAAAGAACTTTAGCTTGTAAGTAAGCGTAGTCTTTTTGAATTTGATTTTCAAAAGGAGTGGGAAAAATATTTTCAGCAACGGGTTCTACCGAGTTACCCAGAATTGTCAGTTCCTTCTAAAGCACCCTCGAACATGGTACATGCATACCACGCAATGATACTTTAGGAAGAAACCTATCTGAGCTGTAGTATCGGTTCGGGACCATAACTTGGCATGCACCAAGAATAGCCCTCCCACTACGTTCATAAAAGTTAAGATGGGTTAAAGGTGACTAAAGGTCCTTGAGCTCCGACGCACCCAAAGATACATGCGTAAACCTCTCTCATGCAAAAGAGGTACAGAATAACCAGTGGAAGCCTAACTCAAGTGCGAACTTCATTTTGACCAATCCCAAGCATGCACAAGGGAGGTCTCCATGACTATGCCACTCCTATCTTAAGTGTACTTGAATCCAGTTGTAGGATTCGTCCTTCATTTAATTCCCAAAACAGCCCTGAAAAATAAAGCAAGCAAAGTAAACAATAGAAAACATTTTAAAGTGAACCCTAAACTTTAAGGTAACCCCTCTTTTATTCAAAAATCCCCAGCAGAGTCGCCAGTTTTGTAATACGGTGAACTGACTTTTAAAGAAATGCCGCGGTAACTAAGAGTCGCCACCGACTTTTATTTTATCCAATTGGAAAGGCTAAAAGAACAGAAAAAGACCTTTTAAAAAGATTTTGAGTTTGGGGGGTAAGTTATACAAAGGGAAGGTGTAAGGCACCCTTTGCATCCATGGTTTTCCATGGGCTCTTAATCGCTAGGCTCACTTGTTTGTTTGAATTATCTGAAAAGATTTTCGAAAAAGAACTTTAGCTTGTAAATAAGCGTAGTCTTTTTGAATTTGATTTTGAAAAGGAGTGGGAAAAATATTTTAAATTTGAATTTTAAAAAGAGCAAGCAATTAATAGCAACTACCCTAAGTTTTAAAATTTGTTCTTTTAGCTTTTCAGGGCAAAAGGGTCTATCCATACCTTAAGAGGGCAGGAAGTCTTTCAATTGGATATTGAAGGGTCATCGAAAAAGCATCGTTCGCCATAAGACTGTCCCTTGCCATAAAGAGGGCACGTAGTTTAAGGGAAGGATATAATAGTCATTAATCTTTTTAGGCATCATGCGAGGATACCTTAGCAATAGGACAATCATCTAATTTTTCCGAGGCAGTATCGAGGGACTAGATGATTTTCATTCTTTAAGGCAACCTTTCTTTAGGTATCCTCGGAATCGAGGTACTTGACTATTTAGTAAACTTAGAGGCAACAGGCAACAATTAAGGCAACAGTATAAGGCAACAAGAGGGATTACCCTAAAGGTGTGTGTGTGGCACAATCATATGGTTAACTTCGATGACATTTATCTTGTAATTAGTGAGCTATGTTAATTCAAGGCTTGCACTCCTTAAGATTACTAACCACAGCAGAAAAGTAAAGCAGTTTAAATGTCCTACGCTATTACAATAAACACATGCGGGGATGGGGGAATTAAAGTAGAAAATAAGAGAGATAAAAAATCAATTTAATTATCTTGAACGCCTTGATCTTCCTCGAATCCTCAATTGACTCTGAACATCTGAGAATTAAACGAAAAATAATAGGGGTAAGTGTAGGAGGAATATTTAAAATGATAATAAGAATCAGGGACTTAGTTTCTCGATTGGCGTGGCGCATAGTCGAAGGGAACCCGATGATAACCCTGAAAAGCTGCACAAGGAAAAGGAAATTTTAAGTGTATGACAGATTCATCACGAACCCTATTCTAACCAAAAAGGCGAACAAAATATAAAATGATATTAAACAAACCCTAAAAGGTTAATGGAATCGAAGGTTCGACTAGATAGATAAACCAAAACAAAATTTAACAATTACGGGTTAAACCCTGATATCTGAACTAATTAAATGTATAAACAAATAAAATTAAAGGATTATAAGGAAAATCGAGTTTCAATTAAATAATTAATAATTAATTAAAAAAAATCTTAAGGAAAACAAATGGTGATATGAAATAAATTTAATATCTATTATATAAAGAAAAATAAATAGAAACTAAAATAAAAGAAATCAAATAAAAAAATAAAAAAACAAGAAAAGATAAGAAATACTTAGCTTTTATTCTATGTGGTGAGGCTCTGAAGGTGTACGGTGCACGTCATGTTTCCTGAGTGTTAGATCAACATCTGGGATGATCAAATGGTTATCCGTTGAGGGCACATGGCATACTTTTGTATGAGCATCGCGTGGAATCTGTAGTGAAAGAAAATTAAAACAAAACGTCGTGGGGCTGGATCGAACCAGCGTCCTTATGAGCGAATGCCTCAAATGCGCCCCTCTTCCACTGAGCCAATGCTTGTTCGTTGAAAACAAATTAACTGATAGACATAATATATTAAAAAACGATTCAAATTTTATAAAGAACAACATTCACGCGCCCCTGAGTTGTCTTCTTCGTTGGGATGGTTCTAAAAAGACCACGCTTTTGGCTACAGATTTTAAGCGTGGCCATATCCCTTCCATTTCAAGACCTACGAAACATCATCAATAAACACGAAACAGTAATCCCAGCCACCTATACGTTAGCCCCCGAGTCAGTTGAGCCCTTCAATTTAGCCTAATTTCGCCTGGTTTATAAAACCCCAATTTAAAACCTCTGTGACCCAACAATGGCGGACGGGGTTCCCTGCACCTAAACTCCAATCAAATAGCACCAGAAGTTTGTAAACATCATTCTTAACACGAATATGCATTCAAATATAATTTATGATGAGTATAAGAGCTTAATCGAATTAAAAAAAGAGAGGTATAAACCGTGACTTGTAAGAGCGCTATACAGGGTGATTTAGGCTTCAACAATGGTGGTAGTAGCTTCAGAGTGTTCCCAGGAGTATGTTTTGACCTTCAATTTGGCCTGAGAACGCCGGCAACTTCCAAACCGAATTTGAATTCTTCTTGACTTTTTTGAAATCTTTTAGGGTTCTTTCAGGCAGAGAAAACCGTCCCCTTGTCATATGGAGTGATTGTATATATATATATGTGATGCAAATAGGGTAACAAAAACTCCACCAATCTTTATAGAATCAAAGATTGGAATTTGATGCAATTTGATTTTCCACTCTTTCTATTTTGGTCCAATTTTAATCTTTTTATTTCAACCTCCAATTGCACGAAATTGGTATCAAATATGGGGCATTATAGTGATTGATTCTGATTGGAACCAAAATCAAATCCAATAATTCTATTTTTATCCAAATAATTGATTTAACCATGATTTAAATGAATAAAAATTCATATAAAATCCAATAAATCTTAAAAAATCGTGGTAATTGGAATGGATGTCTTGGATAACTTGTGGAACAAGATTGGGCCAAAAAATATTGGGTCCCTTTGCAAGAAAGTTCAATTTGAAGCCTTCTATTCTACATTTTCCTACTTAAAATTGTCCAACTTCGACAAGGCATATCTCCCTCAATTTTTAAGATATGGAGGAGTTCTAGGATTTTTTGGAAACTTCAAGATGTCCCATACAAGCCACTTTGGAAGCCTTTTTCCATTTGAGGATTTTATCTTGATGATATGGGCTTTGACAAAAAATTGCTTTTGATTGACTTTCAAAAAGGACCTATAATGTTTTGATCCATATCTCTTAAATGAAACATTTCTAGCCTTGGCATGTCAGAGACAAAGTTGTAATGAATTCAATTTCCTTTACGATGAGCTTTGGATGGAGAATTTCTGATGTTCCATGTGAAAGTTATGGCTGGTCAAAGTTCAGTTGACTTTTGATCCAAAAACCCTAATTTTGAAACTTTTGGAATTGTTGATTTCTGATCTTTCCTTGATGAACCATGATCAATACTTGATCAAATTATGAATGATACTTCATAATGAGGATGTTGACAAAAAATCAGAATTTTGACTATGTTTTGACCATAGTTTAACTTTTAGGTCAACCAGTCGATTATTGATCGTTTGGGCCATTGAGTGAGCAATCTTTTGAATCAGAGCTTGAAAATTGGCACGAGGATCCTTTGAGGCATATGAGAGGTTATGAGGTCCACTTGAATTGTCAGAACTTGATTTTTCTTGCAGAGAAGCAAAAGCCCTAGTTATGGGTTGTTTGTTTAAGAGAGTGTGCATCCCCTTAGATGCTGTTGATACTCGGATGAGCTTGAGTATAAAAATTTGGTGGGCAAATTTTGGGGTATGACATCCATAATCATGGATTCTTGTATATTGATCCCTAAAAGAACCATCTACAATGTCAACTGCAATTGACTTAGCTCTGTATGCATGTGTCTTATTGATCCCTACATTCCACTTTTGTTTTGTTTTCTACATTATATCCCTCAACTTCAAGTCAGGATTCTCTCTTACATTTCAGGTAATTTTTGCTAGAACAAGATTTGTTCTGATCAATATTCTTAGTTTTGATGATAACAATGTATATGAATTTTGCTTGAGACAATGTGGTACTTTAATACTATGCAATTTCCATTTCAGGAAATATATAAAGAGTATGCACAAAATCAGCGCAAGAAGCACTCAATCAGAAGGTTCAAGTATGCAACATCAAAACACGCTCTCGCAAGACATCAGAAGATGGTCAAGAAGAATCAGAACATGGTCTATTGAAGCATCAGAAGAACTTGAGATCAGAAGCAGAAGCACTGAAGTTCTCATGGTATCACACTAGAAGCTCTTCAAGGTCAGAAGAAAAGAAGAGGCTCTGCACCAAGTTGTTTGACTCTGATGATATTCAAACGTTGTTTACACAAACATCAGATCAGAAGCAAGTACAAGATGGCAGGCTACGCTGACTGACAAAAGGAATGTTAGAAGCTATTAAATGCAACGTCAGTTAAAGCAGGAAAAGCAAGGCTCGAGGTAGTTGACAAAAGAGTGAAACATTAAATGCAATGCTGTACGGGTCACGCAATGCATTAAATGCTCCCAACGGTCATCTTCTCAAACGCCTATAAATAGAAGTTCTGATGAGAAGCTGAATACAACACTTTTGCGTAAACTTACAGAAACACTGTCAAATTCAAAAGCTCTCAAACTTCATCTTCACCCTCACTTCATTACTGTTGTAATAACTTAGTGAGATTAAGCTTAAAATTTAAGAGAAATATCACAGTTGTGATTATAGCTTTTAAGAAGCATTTTAATACTCTTGTAAGAATTTGTTTACATTCATTTGTAAGAACTAGAGGAGATCAAGTTGTGATCAGATTCTCTAGAAAGTCTTAGAGTGTATCTAAGCATTGTGTTCCTAAAGTGATCAGGTTGTGATCAGAATACTCTAGAAGACTTAGAGGTTGTCTAAGTGGAAAACCATTGTAATCTCGTGTTATTAGTGGATTAAATCCTCAGGTGAGGTAAATCACTCCAAGGGGGTGGACTGGAGTAGTTTAGTTAACAACGAACGAGGATACAAATCTTTGTGCAAATTGTTTTTATCTTAAGAGTTTTAAAGCTACAGTTATTCAAACCCCCCCCCCTTTCTAAGTGTTTTTCTATCCTTCAATTGGTATCAGAGCGTCGGTTCTAAGGTGCAAGCACTTAACCGTGTTTAGAAAATATTCAGGAAGAGAAAAACGCTTAAGTCAAGATGGCTGGTAAAGATCCAACACCTACATCTACATCTGGCTCTGCTGAGCAATACAATGGAAATGGTAACAATGGTTACACCAGACCACCAGTATTCGATGGTGAAAACTTTGGATATTGGAAAGATAAACTTGAAAGTTACTTTCTGGGTCTAGATGGTGACTTATGGGATCTTCTGGTGGATGGTTACAAACATCCTGTGAAGGCTAGTGGAGTAAAGCTGACTAGACAAGAAATGAGTGATGTTCAGAAGAAGCTATTCAAAAATCATCACAAGTGTAGGAATGTTTTGCTGAATGCTATCTCTCATGCTGAATATGAGAAGATATCTAACAGGAAAACTGCCTATGATATATATGAATCATTGAAAATGACTCATGAAGGAAATGCCCAAGTCAAGGAGACCAAAGCTCTTGCCTTGATCCAGAAATATGAAGCCTTCAAGATGGAGGATGATGAAAACATTGAGAGAATGTTCTCAAGATTTCAAATTCTAACTGTTGGATTAAGAGTTCTTGACAAGGGATACACCAAGGCTGATCATGTCAAGAAGATCATCAGAAGCTTGCCTAGAAGATGGGGTCCTATGGTGACTGCTTTCAAGATTGCCAAGAATCTGAATGAAGTCTCTCTTGAAGAATTGATCAGTGCCCTGAGGAGTCATGAAGTAGAGCTCGATGCTAATGAACCTCAGAAGAAAGGTAAGTCTATTGCATTAAAATCAAATTATAAAAAATGCACTAACGCTTTTCAGGCTGAACAAGAAGATTCTGAAGAATCAGAATCAGAAGAAGAAGATGAACTGTCCATGATCTCCAGAAGGGTAAACCAACTCTGGAAGAGCAAGCAAAGGAAGTTCAAGAACTTCAGAAGTTCAAAGAAGCCTGAAAGAGGATAATCTTCTGGAAGTAAAAGATCTGACAAGAAGAATGTCATTTGTTACGAGTGCAATGAGCCTGGACACTTCAAGAATGAATGTCCAAAACTTCAGAAGGAGAATCCCAAGAAGAAGTTTCATAAGAAGAAAGGTCTTATGGCAACGTGGTATGATTCAGATTCAGAATCAGAATCAGACTCTGAAGGCGAACAAGCAAACATTGCAGTGATGGCCACAGTTGATGATGGATCAGAACCTACATCAGAATCAGATTCTGACGAGGTATTTTCTGAACTATCTAGAGAAGAGTTAGTTTCCAGTTTAACAGAACTTTTGGAACTCAAGGCTCATCTTAGTATCAAATACAAAAAGCTGAAAGAGCTATTTGATTCTGAAACTAAGAAGCTGGAAGTGGAAAATTCTGAACTGAAGGAAAAAGTTTTAAAATTATCCAAAGATATTGGATCTTCTTCTGAATCAGAAAAATCCATTCCTAGTCTTAATCATATTCTGAAAGAATGTGACTCGAGCTTCAGAAAGTTTTTATCTAGAAGTATTGGCAGAAGTCATCTTGCTTATATGATATATGGTGTTTCTTGAAACAAAAGGATTGGCGTTGGCTATGAGGGTGATACCCCACACAAATTTGAACCTATAGATGATATGAAAATCACATACAAGCCATTGTATGATCAGTTCAAATATGGCCACTCACATGATATTAGGCTCACTTCACATGCTAAAAGCCTTCATGCTACACACACTAAGAAGCATGTGACACAACCTAGAAAATATCATGCTGCTAAACCTAAAGAATATCATTATGTTCCTCCTATTGTTTATTATGCTAAACCCAAGTTCAATCAAAACTTGAGGAAAACTAACAAGAAAGGACCCAAGAAGTTGTGGGTACCTAAGGAGAAGATAATTTCTGTTGCAGATATCCTTGGCAGCAAAGAAGACAAAGCACAACATGTCATGGTACCTGGACTCTGGGTGCTCGCGACACATGACGGGAAGAAGGTCTATGTTCCAAGACGTGGTGCTTAAGTCTGGTGGAGAAGTCAAGTTTGGAGGAGATCAGAAGGGCAAGATAATTGGCTCTGGAACCATAAGTATTGGTAACTCTCCTTCCATATCTAATGTACTTCTTGTAGAAGGATTAGCGCATAACTTATTGTCCATAAGTCAATTAAGTGATAATGGTTATGACATAATCTTCAATCAAAAGTCTTGCAAGGCTGTAAGTCAGAAGGATGGCTCAATCCTATTTATAAACAAGAGAAAGAACAACATTTATAAGATAGATCTTTCTGATCTTGAGAAGTAGAAGGTGACTTGCCTTATGTCTGTTTCTGAAGAGCATTGGGTCTGGCACAGAAGATTAGGCCATGCTAGTTTGAGAAAGATTTCTCAGATTGACAAACTAAATCTGGTCAGAGGACTCCCAAATCTGAAATACAAATCAGATGCTCTTTGTGAAGCATGTCAGAAGGGCAAGTTCTCCAAACCTGCATTCAAATCTAAGAATGTTATCTCTTCCTCTAGGCCGTTAGAACTTCTGCACATTGATCTGTTTGGCCCAGTCAAAATAGCATCTGTCAGAGGGAAGAAATATGAATTAGTTATCGTAGATGATTATAACAGGTGGACATGGGTAAAGTTCTTAAAACACAAGGATGAGTCTCATTCAGTGTTCTTTGAATTCTGTACTTAGATTCAATCTGAGAAGGAGTGCAAAATCATAAAGGTCAGAAGAGATCATGGTGGCGAATTTGAGAACAGATTCTTTGAGGAGTTCTTCAAAGAAAATGGTAATGCCCATGATTTCTCTTGCCCTAGAACTCCACGGTAAAATGGAGTTGTAGAGTGAAAGAATAGGACTCTACAAGAAATGGCCAGAGCCATGATCAATCAAACCAATATGGCTAAGCACTTCTGGGTAGAAGCAATAAATACTGCATGTCATATTCAAAATAGAATCTCAATAAGACCTATTCTAAATAAGACTCCTTATGAATTGTGGAAGAACAAAAAGCCCAACATTCTGAATACTAAAGATCATCTTGGTAAGATTGATTCTAAGGCACAGAAATGTTTCCTTCTTGGATATTCTGAACGCTCTAAAGGCTACAGAGTATGATATACTGAAACATTGGTTGTAGAAGAATCAATCAATATCAGATTTGATGATAAGCTTGGTCTTGAAAAGCCAAAGCAGTTTGAGAATTTTGCAGATATAGATATTGATATATCAAAAGCTGAAGAACCAAGAAGAAAAGTATCAGAAGCTGAAGATCTCAGAATCAAAGGATCAGAAGATCAAGTTGATGCGTCTTTAGAGAATCTCAGAATTTCTGAAGAGCCAACGGTCAGAAGATCGTCAAGACTAACTTCTGCTCACTCAGAAGATGTCATTCTCGGGAAGAAAGATGACCCTATCAGAACTAGATCTTTTCTAAAGAATAGTTGTCAGAACCATTGATCAGAATCAGAAGATGAGAAGTTCTATCTTTCATCAGAAGCAAATTCTGTAACAGCTGTCATCAAGTGCTTTCTGATGGTGAACACGTGTTCACACGATAGGTAAAAGCGTGCGTGAAACTGATGGGACGCCGCCCTAGGTAACTGTGTAAATCATTTCGAATATAACGTTCTCTCACCTAACGTCACTCATCATTTAATGCATTTGATTTCAATTGATTCTGTAACTGTTCATTCTCATAATTTCATTGCATTCTTTTTCAAATCCGCCCCTATATATACATTTCAAATCATAACTTTTATCTTTTTCGCTCTCATTCTCTCTCTTCTTGCATGCATTTCTGCAAATTGTTAGCCCTTTTCTCAAACCCTAAACGCAAACCCAGAAAAGTATCCAGTAATCTCAGGTCTGCTTTAATGGCTGCTTCATCATCTCTCCATGTTGGTTCCTCTGTTCCTCTACATCTTCAAGAAGAAAAACAACAAATTGTTCCAGTTATCTCTTGCTCCATTCCCAGAAATGAGTTAGAAGTAATCTGTGAATTAACAGTGGACTTTGATAGTCTTGAAAAACACGAGTTCCATCTAAAAGAGGATATGTTGTTTCAAGGATGTACTTCTCTGTTCTCTGAGTTCTGTGGACCTGTATACCCAGAACTAGTAAAAGAATTTTGGGTGCATGCTGTCATAGCCCCTAAATCAATCTTGTCGTTTGTTCATGGAAGGTTTATTGTTGTTACTGAGAACATCCTAATAATGATGTTTGATCTAAGAAATCCTGAAGGTGTCTTTGAAATGGATCAAATAGCAGATTGGGATGCCGTTCTGGCTAAGCTATATACTGATGTGAAGAAAACAAATCGTGTCAGAGACATGAAGGATCTTTACAAAGTCTGGACCAAGATTCTTCTAGGGTGCTTTTATCACAGAAAAGCAACTCATTCTCCAGATTTCGTCAACAAAGAGCAGCAGTACATTCTGTACTGCATTGCCACTCAGAAGAAGGTTGATATTATCTATATAATTTTCAACCACATGTGGAGTGTTGTAAGGGACTCCAGAAATTCTTTCGGAACGAAGAAGGGAAATATTATTCCTTTTGGAAGAATAATTACAAATCTTCTGATTCATACCAAGATTGTTGAAGACTTGGAAGCTCAAGGAGTTATCAAGGATCTAGTTACTGATACATGAAGCTGCTTGAATGCTCACACCTTGAGAAAGATGAATCTTATTCAAGTTGTTAGAGTCAATCCTCAACCTCTCCCAGAAGCAAGAAGCAAAAGAAGTCCTGTTCTTGCTGAGTTTGAGTCATTCTTCAGAAGTGAGCTTCCAGAAGTTATGACTAAATATCTTAACTCTCTCAAGGAAGATAAAGCCAAAGATGTTCCTGCTAAAGTTAGTCAGAAGAAAGCTTCCACTTCCAGACCTGCAGTTTCAAAAGTTGCTTCAGATTCTGCTCAAGAAGTTGTTGTTAACAAAGAAAGAAGGACAAAGCGTAAATTTGAGCATCCTTCTGTTAACCAAGAGAAGGAAATCCAAGAAGAAGCTGCTGCAGTAGTTGATGAGAATGCTGATGTAAAAGAAGTTATTGCAGAAGAAATTCAGGTTGTTTTAGTTGAAAATAAAAATACTGAACAAGAAGGTGCTTAGAGGAAGAAGAAGAAAAAGAGAAAGTGGAAAAATAAGAATGTAGAAGATGGAAAGGAAGTAGAGAAGAAGAAGAAGAGGAAAAGAAAATTAATAATAGAAGACTCGGATGAAGAAGAAGAGATCCCAGAAGTTGTGAATCAGCAAGAAGAAGTAAATCAAGAAGCATCAACTCAAGAAGTTGAAGGTCAAGAAGCTGTGGATAAAGAGAAAGAGAGACTGGAGAATGCCAGAAGAAGGGAAATTTCTCTTGGGAAGACGAAGGTTGTGGAAGAGAAGAAGAACAAGAAGTAGAAAAGACTTGAGGCTGAATTTGAAGCTATTCAGAATATATCCAAAGGTATACATCTTTCTGAACCTGTCTCTGTATCTGTTTTACATTCAGAATTTGTACCAACAGTAGTTCCGGTTAACCCTAAACCACAATTTCTACCAGAAACAGCCCCAACAAAATCACCTAAACTCACACATGTTCTTGTCATACCCCAATTTTTGACCTAAGATACCATCTTATATCATTGCATATGCATCATTTGCATCTCTAACAAAATTGCATAGCTTGTGTTTGCTACTTGTGACTCAGCAGGATTTAATCAGGAAATCACTCATCAGTACAAGTAACAATCAATTAGGGTTTTGTTCTCCCTTCATCTCAAAAGAATTATCTTCATCAATAATCAACATTTGGTCCTCAGAGATTCATTTCAACAATCTCAAAGACTTTGAATCAACCAGATTAAGGTTTTGACTGAAGATAGCACACCCCTGACTTTTGCTCAGGATTTGACCTAATGACTTGGGACATGACCTCAAGACCACAAGTGCATCATTTTGACCTAATCCATTGGCTCATAACATCTCCTACACAAGGATTGATCAACAGTGAAATCTCAAATCCTCAGATCAGGATTTTGAACTATCAGGGACTAAAATCAGGGATCACATTTGGGAAACCCTAAAAACCCCCAGGAAGTCAATCAAAGGTTTCAATCATCCTCAAATAATCCCTATGACAACATCCAATGGAAATTAAATTTCAATTCAAGATCCACAGTCACCAATTTCATCAGGTCGACAATTAGGGTTTTTGACCTAATTCACTGAACAACTGACTTTTTAATCAGGACATGGTGCCACAACTCAAACCATGGCTCAATATCCTCTAATGCTTCAATATGATCCATTCATACCATTCATTTGGTGAGGATAACCTGTTTCATTTGAAATCTCCAGAAACGCGATTCGTTTGAAAAAGTCAACTGTACAAGATCACCATTGACTTTTGGGGAATTTTGGTCAACCATGACTTTTGAAGTTAAAAATCATCAATATATGATATATGAAGTCATTTGATCAAGAAAAATCAAGAAAATCAATCAAGAATCAAAAAGTCAAAAGTTTGATTTTCATACTTAGAAAATTTTTCTAAGTGTTTTTCATGGTTTTTTCCAAACTTTTAAAGGGAAATTCTCAAAATTTCACCTACAAACTGAAAAAAACTTCCAACATGAAAGTTGTAGATTTTGATCCAATAAACAACTTTGACACATATAATTTTTTTCCATAAGATCAACCATTTAAGAGATATGGAGCTTCAAAGTTGGTATCTTTTGAAAACTTCACTTAAAACCTCATTTTTCTCAAAGTTCATGGAACTTTTTCACCCATTTCCTTAAGAGACTTGAGGAAACTTTCAAATAGGATTTTGAAGTGTGTAACATGAGCTTTCCAAAATGTCCAAGAGCATGAAAAAAATTGAAGTGTAGCTATGGTTTTGAATTTTGCCATTAGTGAACTTTTCACTTGAAATTTCAAGTCATTTTGCCAAAGTTATGAGCCAAATTGCCAAATGGACCAAGTAATGATACATAGAGGCAATAATTGGAAGATATTTTCTGATTTGAGACAGATGGGAAAGAGATAAGAAGCATAGCCAATTTTAACCATGGTTTAGTAACTTTAACCATATGCATTTAATGGTAAGATTCCTTTCTATCCTTTAAGTGCCAAATCACCAAAGAAGAAGCAAGTTGCAAAGCTCTGAGTTCAGAATGTTTGGCCTATAAATAGAGGTGCAAATCACTCTTCAATTCACACCAAAACCTCACAATTATAGGTTTTCTCTCTTCTTTCTTGAATTACAAGTCATGTGTTTCAAAGTGAGTTAGAAAACTCAACCTCCAAACCTTGCAAGTTCTGAACAAAGTGATGCTTCCCACAACTCATAAACATCATTTGAAACTTGTTTGAACCACTCATACACCCCAAAAACACCTCAAGCTCAAAATCACTACCTCACTTCTCAAATATGCATAACCATGGCCTTATCATGCCAAAATCCATTCAAGATCATTTCTGTCCAAACTAACACTTCCAACACCTCATATATATCACATATGAACTATCCAAACACTCACATATGATCTGAAACATCTCCATCTTCAAATTCGATTCATACTTGAAGCAACTGCAGATCGGGTGCCATGGCCATGCTCAGATGAATTCAACTTGTTCCAGACATCCAGACACCTTCCATAATCATCATAGAAGCTATTCAGATTGATACAAAGCATCTGTAACACCTCCAGATCAAAATCCAATTCTCAGTTTGGCCGTTTTTGAGGTAAGTGCTCATGAACTTCAAATTCATACTTCCACGCATCATAAATGAAATGTGAGCATACCATCTTGTTTCTGCACCTATGAGGATCATTAACCCTCAATCAATTGCATCATAACTTGCACATACACGATTTCACATTGAATTTCAGTTCTAGGGTTCTTCATGTTCATGCGAAAATTGACCCCTTTAGAGCAAAAATAAATGAATTCTGAGATCACCATCATGTTCCTTGTGAAAAACCGAGTGAGATAGACCCTTTGCTTGATCAAAACAACACAGTTTTAGAGATTTTCAAATTTCAGTTGGAGGGTTGTTCTTGGCGCGTTTTTGGTTCAAAGGATTTCTGGAAATTGATTTAAAATATAATTAATTCAACGCGTGTATATTACAAGCCACAAGCGTGGCTCAGTTGGCTTTTGTTTTGAGTAGTGACCTCAGGGTCACGAGTTCAAGTCCCTATGGGACCAAACCCTTCTTTTTTATCACTATTTCTCTTCATTTTCTTCACAACTTCAACCATTCATTTAACCAATCAAATTAACTCATTTTTTATTCATTTTTTACACACTTTTTATTTTATATATGTATTTTATGAATATCAAAAAAAATCACAAAAATATATTTGTTTAATACATTTTTAATTAAGTTTAAAATAACATATTTTAAGTGTTTTTTATTACTTTTAAATATTGTTTTTCACTTGATTTCTCAAATTTAATCACTTGTAAATATTTTTTGAGCAAACCCTAATCATCTAAGTGTCAATTTAAGACAATCTTTTTGTTTATCTTGATTAAATTAACTTCTTTCAAAATTCAAATCATTTTAAATAAGCGATCGCGATTCTTTTCAAAAAACGATAAACCATTTTCTTTTGATTTTCAAAGAAAACTATTGATTAAATCTTTTTAATTGATCATTTGATTTTCAAAACGAAGTGGGGCCTCTCGAATATTAGAGAGTGTAAGTCCCATTTCTTTTCTTTTTGTACAGTTTTCAAAACAATAAAACTTCTTCAAAATAAAATCTTTTCAAACAATTTTCAAATCATTTTCAAAACAACAAAACTTCAAAGAAACTTCAAAACTTTTCAATATACCATGGGCCTCCATGTAGGTATAAGCCCCAAGCCCTTTTGTACATACCCACTCCAGTACATGAAATTAGGTATTTCATTGTACGCCTTTTGTACATATCTCGATCAGTTGTTTTTTAACTTTGAAATACAAACCAAAAATGAAGGTTTCTTTAAATCTTCCCAAAAATATCATGGGCCTCCATGTAGGTATAAGTCCCAAGCCCCTTTGTAAATACCTGTTTACATAGCTTTGAATAAATTCAAGTGGACCTCTCCCCGAGTGTGAGTCCCGATCCCTGTGTATACAAATGGATCAAGCTTACAGGTATATTTCCTTCATAAACTCCATTATATACACACACTTTGTCATATATAACTGTTCATATAACTGTTCATACTTGTTCATGTACTTGTGCATATTTATTTGTACTTGTTCATATGTGTGATTGTGTTATTATACTTGTTCAACTTAGTACAACACTAGGTTCCCCATAGCCTCCTATTGGGCTTCGTGCAAAGAATCTCCCTAGTTTAGGTTAGGACATAGAGTATGGTTTCCCGGTGAAATCGCTCTAAGAGCTCAAACCAACTATACCACGCCTCCCCTTGGGCTTTGTACAAACGAGTGACCCTCCCATAGCCTCCTCTTGGGCTTACAATGCAAGGACCCTGGATTGTCCCTCCCATAGCCTCCTCTTGGGCTTACAATGCAAGGACCCTCGGATAGCCTCCTCTTGGGCTTCGTACAAGGACCCACGGGCTTCTTATAAGCATCCCAAATATCCAACACAAATACCCTAGGAGATTAGACATTTTTCATCTCTATGCTAGGAGTATCTCTTCTATATCATCACAAACAATCAATCAATCAATCAATCAAACTTTTTTGCCACAAGGCTGGCTAATCAATCAAACTGTTTTACCACCGTACTGGATGATTAATCAAAGTTTTTGTCACAAGGCTGACTTCATTGAAACTTTTGCCACAAGACTGGCTGATTAATCAAAGTTTTTGTCACAAGGCTGACTTCATTGAAACTTTTGCCACAAGGCTGGTTAAACAAACAAAAACATCTTTATCATTCTAAGCACCCTAAGTGGCATGGCCCCGGGCTTATAATGAAAAGATTTTCAAACAAAACAAACAGATGTATGTGATGATATAGATTAGATACATCTAGCATTTAGACGACATTTGTCTATTTTCCTTTGCTTCCACTAGCATAAGTGGGAACTACGATTGCTCTGACTTTCTCAACATCCCTTTGAGAATACGTAGGCACAAGGTCGTATCCTTGGCGAGCAAAACTTCTCTCTCAAACCACTCAAACCTTAGCACCCGTAGACCCCGAGCTACAGATGCTCTGATTCCCTCTAAGGGATATGTATGCAGAGGATCGCGATGATCTTTGCGAGCATAATCAAACAAACACCTTAGGTCCCACCTATTTCACAACAGAACCTCTCAATAACATGGAATGAAAAACAAAGCAAAGAAACCTATAGAGTACTATAGATACGTTGGGTGCTAATACCTTCCCTTCGTATAACCAACCCTCTTACCCAAGATCTCTCCCCCCACTTTTAGGTTATTGCAGCTTTTTTCCTTTTCCTCCTTTGGAAATAATAAAAAGTTTGGTCGAAACAAAGAAAAATCATTTTTTATGAGCACTCGAGCCCAAAGAAGGCATCAGGTGTCTCATCCCACGAAAAAGAGGAACAAAACGATTTTTCGCCCGCGACAGAAAAATGGCGACTTCACTGGGGACCATCTTTTTATTGTTTCCAAAGGAAGGGTTAATTCTATTTGCTTTATTTTTCATTTCATTTTTTGTTATATGTGTGGTTCTGGTTCTGTTACTTGCGTGGTTCTGTTACAAGTGATACATTATGGACAAATCCTAACCCGGATTAAGTACACATAAGAAATTAGGTGGAGGGTATAGTCATGTGCAGGCGCACGTGAGAATCCTTCCGCTCAGTGGAGGTTCCTTGTTAGTAATATATGTTTAGCATGTTTCGTAGCGAAGACATTATTACTTTCATTGAACTGTAGAAGCTGAGAGACCGTAGAACCCCAACCCATCCTGGCCTTATTAGGTTGTGGTGCAGAAACTATTCAGGTGAAGACTTGGATTAGTTGTCATGCGGAGAACCACACTCAGACGAGTTTTTCTTGAGAATATTACTGGCTCATGAGTTTAATTGTGGAAGGCCGGTAATATCCGAAAGAAAAATGTAGACTCTGACGTATCAGTAGAACATGTCATGCAGGTGATTAACTAGATCTATCCCATTTTTGGTTCTCTGACCTCATGCTCGTGACGCTGGACCGTTGAACTTATGCGTTACCATGTTTGCGTTACCATGTTTGCGTTACCATGTTTGCGTTACCATGTTTGTATACCATGTTTGTAGTACCATGTTACCATGTTTGAACTACCATGTTTGCTTTACCATGTTTGAATATGTGGCATCCATGCATCCATGCATCCATGCATTCATACATTCATTAAAAAACCCATCTTTTTCCATAAAAAACATGATTTTTCCAAAAAATTTAGAGAATTTTCTTTGCAAACATTATAGGATTAAGTTATGGAAAAAAGGTATACCAAAAAGTACGGTTTCAAAGCGCCTGATGTAGAAAGACTGATAGAGTTAGCATCTTTTGTACAAGATCCTTCTAATTTTAGGAAAAGTTATGGAAAGCTTTTGCCTATCCTGAACACTCATGTTGATGAAGGACTTCTCAAAACTCTGGTTCAGTTCTATGATCCCGTCTACCGGTGTTTCACCTTTCCAGACTACCAGTTGGTACCGACCTTGGAAGAATATGCCAATCTTTTAGGTATCCCTGTGTCTGACAAAATACCCTTCAATGGTTTGGAAGCCATTCCTAAGTCACACGTCATTGCAGCAAGTACCCATTTGAAAAGTCTGAAGTAGAGAGTAATTGGACTACCAAAGGAAACCTCTCGGGATTAACTTCACACTTCCTGATAAAGAAAGCCTTTGATTTCATCGAAACTGGTAGCATGATAGCCTTTGAAGCTGTACTAGCCTTGCTCATCTATGGGTTGGTTCTGTTTCCCAATGTCGACAACTTTGTTGATATCAATGCCATAAAGATCTTTTTGATTGGAAATCCTGTTCCGACTTTGCTTGGTGACATGTATTTCTCTGTCCATCATAGGAATCGCCAAGGCGGTGGAATCATTGTATGTTGTGCACCTTTGTTGTTCAAATGGATTGTTTCACACTTACCTGAGTCTCCTATTTTCACGGAAAACCGAGAAGGTTTGCGTTGGCCTCGAAGACTTATGTCTCTTACTAATAATGATATTCGTTGGTATACCTTGGCTCGCTGCGGTACAGAAACCATTGAAAGTTGTGGAGAGTTTGCCAACGTACCCCTCATTGGTACGCAAGGAGGAATTAACTACAATCCGGTCCTGGCCCGACGACAACTCGGGTATGCAAATTCAGTTAAACCTGTTGGTCCCTCAGTGGAAGGATACTTTTACCGAGAAGGGGATAATCCTAAAAGGTTGAAAGCGAGAATGGTGAGAGCTTGGTACGACATCCGATGGAAATAAAAAGGTGAGGAAAGAAATTGCATTGCCATGGACGCCTACACCTGCTGGGTAAAGAAAAGAGCAAAAGAGTTCCAAATGCCTTATGCTTATGAAAAACCCATGTTTCCTGCAGTGTCTCGACGACCCAACATTCCAGCTATGGAGGAATACCAACGCACTTTGGCCAAAATGAGGATAGAAAAAGATGCTTGGGAAGAAAAGTTTCGTAGCACTGAGGTGGAAAATAGAAAGTTGAAGAAAAGAGTGAAAGATCACGAAGAAACTCTCTACTGTCAAGATGGATGGCTCATGAGCAAAGATGAGAAGATTCGCCAGAAAGACGCTGCAATCAAGAGGTATATCAAAGAAAGCAAAAGAAATCTCGGAGGCTCAACAAGCAACGCTCCGACTCCTGATGATTGGAAGAATGTTGTTGACAAGCTGAGAGCTGAAAAGGCCGAATTGAAAGCTTATTATGGGAAAGAAATCATGAAGCTCAAGCTGCACAATGCATTTGGTTCTTCGTCTGATGAAGATGCTTAGGATTTGTTTAGCTTTTTTTTATATCATTTGCTTTTGTAAGGAGCTATGCTCCAATGTTGTAACATTTTCCATTATTGCAATAAAAAAAAAATGAATGAATAAAAGATTTGTTTGTGTTCAAATGTTTGCAAGAAAGTAATCTTTAAAATATTTGGAAAAATCATAAAATTTCTTTTTGCATACATCATTCTGCATATCGAGTCTGTTGTATAGAGTCTCATCTTTTGGATCTTTCTCCAATAGATCGTCAAGCTGTCGCGTCTCAAAGTTTCTCGACCGCGCTCGCAATCAGATCACAGATACAATACTCGTTCGAGTAGAACAAGAGTAATGGAACACTCTGAACAAGAGAATATTGAGCTTCGTGGTACAGTGACCACTCTTCAGGAAAAGTTGGAAAGTCTCACTACTTTGGTTGACTCCTTAATGGCCGCACAGAATCAGCCGCCACCACCCAACAGCCAAGCGACGGTAACATCTGAAGTCACTACTCCGGTTTCTACAGTTGCGTTCGGTATTCCATCTTTCTCCATGCCAGAAGGTTGGGGCCCGCCTTTTAGCTTTGGTACAGGTTTCCGCCATAATTTTTCTGGGGTTCAAACATCCACAACTGAAGCACCTGCTGCACAGGGTTCGGCGTTTATTCCACATTCAGGGGTAACTTTTTCCCAAGTCACTATGGCACTTTCTCAACCCACTATGACAGTTCCGACCCCTATGGTTCACACTGTTCCTTACGGAGACAATGAGATTTATCATGATCAGGGTGATAGCACAAATCCGCGTAATCTTGTGGAAGATCTCCAAGAGCAATTTAACAAGATGCAGTTGGAAGTTAAAGCTATTCGGGGAAAAGATTTGTTTGGAAAGAATGCCCAGGAGCTATGTTTGGTTCCCAGTGTACAAATACCTGCTAAATTCAAGGTCCCTGACTTTGAGAAGTACAAAGGTAGTTCTTGTCCACAAAGCCATCTTGTGATGTATGCCAGGAAGATGTCTACTTATGCAGATAATCATCAGTTGCTTATCCATTACTTTCAAGACAGTTTGACTGGTGCCGCACTGAAATGGTACACAGGCTTGGATAGCACTAATATTCGAACATTCAATGACCTAGGTGAGGCCTTTGTCCGACAATACAAGTATAACTCGGATATGGCTCCAGACAGAGATCAGCTTCGATCCATGGCTCAGAAAGACCATGAAGCTTTCAAAGAGTATGCCCAACGATGGAGAGAAACTGCTGCTCAGATAAATCCACCGTTAAAAGAGAAAGAGATGACAAAGATCTTTTTGAATACTCTCAGTCCGTTTTATTATGAACGCATGATTGCTAGTGCTCCAAGTGATTTCACCGAAATGGTAAACATGGGGGTGCGTCTAGAAGAAGGAGTCCGAACCGGACGTCTAACTAAAGAAGGTGGATCTTCAAGCGGAACCAAAAAGTTTGGAAGTGGTTTCCCAAAGAAGAAAGAACAAAGTGTTGACATGGTATCCCAAGGGAGGCCAAGAGGAAACGTCAATCGTCAACGACAGGTTGCTGCTGTCACGCCAGTCGTTAATACCGCACCGAATCCGGGGTTTACTCCGCAGTTTCAACAACAACAGCCTCGACCACAGGTTCAGCAGTTTAACAATAATCAGAATCGTGTACAAAGAGCTCCACAGTTTGATCCGATTCCAATGACCTACACAGAATTGTACCCTGCTTTGATTGAAAGAGGTCTTGTTCAAACTAAAGCACCACCACCCGTACCTGAGAAACTCCCATGGTGGTACAAAGCTGAGGTCTCATGCCCTTATCATCAAGGAGCACCTGGCCATGATCTTGAGCATTGCATAGCTTTGAAATATGAAGTTCAGAGGTTGGTTAGATCTAATCTCCTCTCTTTCAGAAATTTGAATCCTAATGTGCAAGCAAATCCGCTGCCCAATCATGGAGGGCATGTTGTAAACATGGTGTATGGATGTCCTGGCCAATACCGAGTCTATAATATCAACTTCTCAAGAGCAGATTTGGTACAAATGCACGCCACTCTCTGTCGAGGGCCGAGTTTTCGCCAGCATCAATACGGTTCCTGTAGAATATGTTGTGTGGATCCTCACGGGTGTTCGATTGTGAGAAGAGATCTCCAAGTTTTGCTAGATAATGGTACTATTGAGATCTACAGAAATAGGGATGAAAATGAAGTTAACATGATAGGATGTTATCCGCATGAGCTTTTAGTCTCAGATATCAACTCGGAAATGCCTACAGTTAACGTCATCGTTCCTCATTTCAACATGCCTGAGCGCATGGAAGTTACTTACAACAAGCCGAAGGTTCCTGTTGCTCCTTTGATCATTTGTCTACCTGGACCTGTTCCTTATGACTCTGACAAGGCAGTTCCATACAACTACAATGCCACAATGATAAAGGACGGACAAGAAGTTCCTTTGCCTACTCTCTCATCTGTTGTAAACATTGCTGATGTAAGTCGTGTAACAAGAAGTGGACGTGTGTATACTCCACTACCTTCAAAGCAGCCTGTTGCTCCTGCAACCGGACAAAATCCTATCAATACACCAGTAGGGAATCCCGAGGAAACTCCTGTCAGTAATACGAACACTGATGTTGGTCAATCCAGTGGAACCAATGTCAATCCTGACTTTGATGAAATTTTGAAGCTCATCAAAAGAAGTGAATACAAGATTGTGGATCAGCTTATGCAGACTCCTTCGAAGATCTCGATACTTTCATTGCTTTTAAACTCAGAAGCCCACAGGGAAGCCCTGATGAAGGTCTTGGATCAAGCTTTTGTAGATCATGATGTGACTGTTGATCACTTTGATGGGATAATAGCCAACATAACAGCTTGTAACAATTTAAGCTTCTGTGATGAAGAACTCCCCGAGGAGGGTAAAAATCACAATCTTGCTTTGCACATTTCTATGAACTGTCAGTCAGACTCTTTGTCCAATGTGTTGGTAGACACCGGATCTTCCTTGAATGTGATGCCAAAGACGACTCTTGCTCGCTTGTCTTACCAAGGAATGCCTATGAAATTCAGTGGTGTGGTTGTCAAAGCATTTGATGGATCGCGAAAATCAGTTATCGGCGAAGTCAACCTTCCCATGACAATTGGTCCACATACATTTCAAATCACCTTCCAGGTCATGGACATTCAAGCTGCTTATAGCTGCCTGTTAGGACGACCATGGATCCATGAAGCAGGGGCAGTAACTTCTACGCTCCATCAGAAGTTAAAGTTTGTAACAAATGGAAAATTGGTAACGATAAGTGGAGAACAAGCCTTAATGGTGAGTCATTTATCCAATTTCTCTTTCATTAGTGCTGATGATGTGGAAGGAACACAGTTCCAAGGTCTCTCTTTAGAAGACGAATCTTCCATGAAGAAAGCATCGATCTCTTCTTACAAAGAGGCGGTAAAAGTAGTGAAAGATGGAACTACCACTGGCTGGGGGCAAGTTGTGATCCCTACCAAGAATGAAACTAGAACAGGTCTCGGATGTTCACCAACATTCTCAAACTGCACCAAGAAGGATGAAACCCTTCGTCCGATCAAAGAAACATTCATTAGTGGAGGATTCCTTAACCCAATTCCTCAAGAGGTTAATGTCCTTATCGAAGAATGCATCGAAGAAGGTTTACCCGATACTGAAGAAGAATGGAAATGTTATCTCAATGACTCGGGATACGTATCTCAGGAAGAACCATATCCTCCGTCACAGAAATCCAAAGGCAAAGAAACTGAGCCTGTTCCTGCAGAAATATGGGACACATTAGGACAACCAAGTGGAAAATTTGATTACATGGTGAAGTATACTGCACCTGAAAGTTACAAGATTGCGATTGAGGATATCCAACCAACTGGATGGGGAGATTCCTTTGAATATGATAGTCAACCAGAAGAGGCCTATCAGCCCTGTCAATTTTCTCAGCAGCCTGAAATTACTGAAGATTTCAGCTTCAATGCATCTGCCAAGGTTTATAATCCTGAAGATGGTTACTATCACATAAATGCCATTTTTGAAGATGAAGGGGAAAATGGTCCCGCAGTTGACTCAGAAAGTGTCGCTGACAATGAGTCTCTTCATCCTGAAGACTGGGAAGAACACCCTGAAAATTCTGAAGATTGTGACTCATCATATGCTCTTCAAGAAGTAGAAGAAGACCGTTTCAACTCTACAAAGAACAAGGGTGACAAACCAGGACCTTCAAATCCTGCTCGACCAGCGGTCAATGTCAATACTGAAGACAACTCTGGGGAGAATTTTCCTGAATACATAATACACAGAGGAGTTCGTTGCTACTGGAAAGCTGTCGACGTTCCGAATGTTGTTCGCCGCTCAAAGTAATCACCTCGCTGTTATTTTGACCTCCTGCCTTGCCCAAAGCAGAGAGATGTTTTATAGGGCTTTGCTTTTAAATGTTCCGCCCAAATAACTTTGTGTATAGGGCTTTGTTTTAAAATTTTCCCTCTTTGTCCTGCCCAAGACAAATGAGTTTGTGTTTAGGGCTTTGTTTCAAAAATGAATCATAAATAAAGCGTCATTTTGAATTCCCTACATTATATGTTTTATTTTTGCTTTTTTCTGGAAATGGTAATCCTAAAAAACCAAAATAATAAAAAAAAAAAAAAAAAACTTTTTCAAAAAAAATCTGCATACACTCCTGCATTCATAAATTTTCTGAAATAGATATAAATCACATGTGCAGATTAACTATTGATAAACCCATTGAATGCAATAACCCTATGCCCTCTCCCAACTTTGAGTTTCCTGTGTTCGAAGCCGAAGAAGAGGAGATCCCGGACGAGATCTCTCGATTACTTAAGCACGAGGAAAGAGCCATTCTGCCTCACAAAGAGCCTCTAGAAAAGATCAATTTGGGTTCTGAAGAAGACAAAAAAGAAGTGACCATTGGATCGCTGCTTGACGCTGATGTCAAGAGTAAGTTGACAGACCTTCTCAAAGAATATGTTGACGTATTTGCCTGGTCCTACCAAGACATGCCTGGGTTGGATACCAATATTGTTCAGCATTACTTGCCATTGAAGCCAGAATGTCCGCCAGTTAAGCAGAAATTACGAAGGACTCACCCTGATATGGCTAACAAGATCAAAGTGGAAGTTCAAAAGCAACTCGACGCAGGTTTTCTTGTCACCTCTGAGTATCCTCAATGGTTGGCTAACATAGTGCCAGTTCCGAAGAAAGATGGCAAAGTCAGAATGTGTGTTGACTACCGTGACTTGAACAAGGCCAGTCCAAAAGATGACTTTCCATTACCACATATCGACATGTTGGTTGATAACACCGCTAAGTTCAACGTCTTTTCCTTCATGGACGGGTTCTCCGGTTATAATCAGATCAAGATGGCTCCCGAAGACATGGAGAAGACATCTTTCATCACCCCATGGGGTACCTTTTGCTACAAAGTGATGCCGTTTGGATTGAAGAATGCAGGCGCAACTTACCAAAGGGCAATGACTACTCTCTTTCATGACATGATGCATAAAGAAATTGAAGTATATGTGGACGACATGATAGCCAAGTCCAGCACAGAAGAAGAACATATTGAATACCTTTTGAAGTTGTTCCAACGACTAAGGAAATATCAGCTTCGCTTGAATCCGGACAAATGTACTTTTGGGGTTAGATCTGGAAAACTCTTGGGTTTCATTGTCAGCCAAAGAGGTATTGAAGTAGATCCCGACAAAGTCAGAGCTATTCAAGAGATGCCTGCACCAAAGACTGAAAAACAAGTAAGAGGATTTCTCGGACGATTGAACTATATCTCCAGATTCATCTCTCAAATGACTGCTACTTGTGGGCCAATTTTCAAGCTTCTCCGCAAAGATCAAGGGGTTGTATGGACTGAAGATTGCCAGAAAGCGTTTGACAGTATCAAGGAATACCTGTTAGAACCACCAATATTGATTCCTCCAGTTGAAGGAAGACCATTAATCATGTACCTTACCGTGTTGGAAGAATCCATGGGTTGTATGCTTGGACAGCAAGATGAAACCGGTAAGAAGGAGCATGCCATCTATTACTTGAGTAAGAAATTCACAGATTGTGAGTCTCGTTACTCCATGCTCGAAAAAACATGTTGTGCTTTGGCTTGGGCTTCAAAACGTCTCCGCCAATACATGATCAACAATACTACTTGGTTAATCTCCAAAATGGATCCGATCAAGTATGTCTTTGAGAAGCCTGCATTAACAGGAAGGATTGCCCGATGGCAAATGCTGTTATCCGAATATGACATTGAATACCGTGCTCAAAAAACGGTCAAAGGAAGCATTCTCGCCGATCATTTGGCGCATCAACCAATTAATGAATATCAATCTCTCAAGTTTGACTTTCCTGATGAAGATGTCTTGTACCTGAAGATGAAAAATTGTGACGAACCGTTACCTGAAGAAGGTCCTGAGCCTGGATCAAGATGGGGCCTAATTTTCGATGGAGCAGTAAACGCTTTTGGCAATGGAATTGGGGCAATCATCATCACTCCCAAGGGTACTCATATCCCATTCTCCGCCAGATTGCTATTTGATTGTACCAACAACATCGCAGAATATGAAGCTTGTATCATGGGTCTCGAAGAAGCCATTGACTTAAGGATCAAAATCCTAGACATATATGGAGATTCAGCCCTCGTGATCAACCAAATTAAAGACAAGTGGGAAACTTACCATCCTGGCTTGATTCCCTACAGAGATTATGCCAGACGTCTGTTGACTTTCTTCAACAAGGTTGAATTGCATCATATACCTCGAGATCAGAATCGAATGGCAGACGCCTTGGCTACTCTATCTTCCATGTTCAAAGTCAATCATTGGAATGATATGCCTACAGTTAGAATTACGCGCCTTGAAAGGCCCGCCTATGTGTTTGCAACTGAAGCAGTCATCGATGATAAACCGTGGTTCCACGACATCAAACGCTTCCTTCAAACTCAAGAGTACCCGCTTGGGGCATCAAACAAAGATAAGAAAACTCTAAGGAGACTTTCTGGCAGTTTCTTCCTGAACGGAGATGTGCTATACAAAAGAAACTTCGACATGGTTTTGCTCAGATGCGTGGACAGACACGAAGCAGACATGTTAATGCATGAAGTGCATGAAGGGTCCTTTGGAACTCATTCAAATGGGCATGCAATGTCCAAAAAGATCTTAAGAGCAGGATACTATTGGTTGACAATGGAATCTGATTGTTGTAAACACGTGAAGAGATGTCACAAGTGCCAGATCTACGCAGATAAGATCCATGTGCCACCGACTCTACTCAACGTTCTCTCATCTTCGTGGCCTTTTTCCATGTGGGGTATCGACATGATTGGAATGATCGAACCGAAAGCTTCAAACGGTCATCGTTTCATCTTGGTGGCTATTGATTACTTCACCAAATGGGTCGAAGCAGCATCTTACGCCAATGTTACAAGACAAGTGGTTGTGAGGTTTATCAAGAATAACATCATTTGCCGATATGGTATTCCCAGCAAGATCATTACTGACAATGGTTCAAACTTGAACAATAAAATGATGAAAGAATTGTGTGAGGAATTCAAGATTGAGCATCATAACTCTTCTCCTTACAGACCAAAAATGAATGGCGCCGTCGAAGCTGCCAACAAGAACATTAAGAAGATCATCCAGAAAATGGTCGTCACTTACAAAGACTGGCATGAAATGCTGCCATTTGCTTTACATGGGTACCGTACTTCAGTGCGTACTTCGACAGGGGCAACTCCCTTTTCTCTAGTATACGGCATGGAAGCTGTGCTCCCCGTAGAAGTTGAAATCCCATCAATGAGAGTCCTCATGGAGACCAAGTTATCAGAGGCTGAATGGTGTCAAAGCAGATACGATCAGTTGAACTTAATCGAAGAAAAACGTATGACTGCTCTATGCCATGGACAGTTATACCAAGCAAGGATGAAACAAGCTTTCAACAAAAAGGTTCGACCTCGTGAATTTCAAGAAGGTGACCTCGTGCTTAAAAAGATCTTGTCTTTTCAACCAGATTCTAGGGGCAAATGGTCTCCTAATTACGAAGGCCCGTATGTTGTCAAAAGAACATTTTCTGGCGGCGCCATGACTCTTGCAACCATGGATGGTGATGAACTCCCACATCCTGTGAATGCTGATGCAGTCAAGAAATACTTTGTCTAAAAAGTTACAAAAGAACAGCTCGGTAAGTCGAAAACCCGCAAAGGGCGACTTAGGCAAAAATGAGCGTCTCGGTGGACTGAAAACCCGAAAGGGCGGTCCAGGCAAAAATTAGAGACAATAAACAGAAAAAATTCATCCTGGTAGATTGAAAACCTGGAAGGGCAATCTAGGCAAAAATTAGGGATTCATGACAAAGTAACTGGATCAGTCCATACTTCGTCACCTGAAGAGTCTGTACTTCATCAAAGGATCTTCGATCAAATCATTGCCAATCTGAAGCAACAAGCACAGTTGGAACTCAAAGTTGTTAGGAGGAATAGTGGTTATTGCTTTCAATGTAGCCTTTTCCGCATAATTACCATTTCCAACTTTTGTAAATACTCCATGGAATCACGCCTTTAGCTGATTTCCATCCTATTAAATAAATTTGAGCCTTGTGCCCATTTGTTTGCAGTCTTTAATTTCTTTCAGCTTGCAAAATGACGCTTTAATTGTGTTATTCACTTTTGAAAAAAAAAATGAAAAAAAGTTTTAAATGAATTTACTTCACTTTTTCGAAATAAAAGCGAAACTTTCCTTTGAGTTGTGAACAACAGAAGGAACATCAGCAGTCGTCTCCATAGGATGAACAAAAGGATTCTCCCGGAAAAATTGTTGAGACAACGGTATTCTTGTCCCAGAAAAGAATTCTTGAAGCAATTATCCCTCGAGGTAAAGAAGCTCTTCTATCCCCAGTGAAGAAGGTCTTCTATCCCCAGTGAAGAAGGTCTTTTATCCCCAGTAACGAAGATTTTCTATCTCCAGTGAAAAGGTTCTTCCATCTCAATGAGAAAAGATGCTCATCTTCCCCAGAGAAGTTTAAAGCACGCAACACCATTCATCACCTGTGTTATCTACACCGTGTTGAAGAACATTTGCCAAGTATCTGGTTGTATTGCGACATCGGTCCTTCTCCAGTATATATTTCTTTGTCTGTCAGTTTCGTCAGCATACATGCTACATTCATGACATTCATCATTCATACATATTTGCATCATTTATGCATTCTTGCATTTTTCAATACTTACTTGTTTAGGATATATCTATCCCAAAAAAAAAAAGGAAAAAAAAAGAAAAAAAAGAGAAGAAAAAGAAAAGAAAGAAAAGAAACAAGTATGGGCGTGTCATCTCTCCAAGTAGGTTGTCACCCATAAGCAGAAAAGAACATATTCTTTCTCCAAATCCCCAGTTGAGTTCATTCCTCATGGGTACAAAGTCTTGTTTGACTGTCTCTTTCCAATTCATTCTTGGTTAGAACCTTGTCCTTACCAGAGATTCAAATTCTGATTCCCCAAACAGAGTCGTGAAAAATAGACAATAAGCAATAGCCTCATCATCCGAGCAGCTTATGTCTCTTCCAAAAGACTTTTCCTCTCAAGGAAATCAATCATGAAGACCATTCGACAATCAGGGCCTTATTACTGTTCACAAGGCTGAATATCCAGTAATTTCCCTAGCAAAGTCTCCAGAATCATTTTATCACTCGGCTGATAATTGATCATGTCTTCAAAACCACTATCACAAGGCTGGTAGTCGGTAACCCTTTTGTTCTGGTTATATTATTTAACATGTCTATCACAAGGCTGATAGTCGGTAATATTAACCAAACCTTTGAAACTCTTTTTACCTTGTCAAGTCTATCCCCATGCTGATAGTCGGTAATACAGTTTCATACCTTTCACCTTCGCATTATTAACAAGTCTATCCCTGTGTTGATAGTCGGTAATGTAGATAGGTAAGCTTTTCTTACAAAGCTATCATTCCCCGGTGAAGCATACACTTGCTTTCCCAAAAAAGACAAAAACAGATTCTCTTCCTAAAACGGATGGAGACATCCTTCCCGGTCTCTTCTCCCCAGTGGAGTCAGTTCTTGATATCCCCTCGGTAAAGATATCCTTGCATCATTCGCAATTTTGGTATCTTAGGTCCAAAATTTGCGTCTTCTGATATTTAAGTCTCTTCCACCCTATCAAAACGAAGATTTTCAATCTTCATATCTCAGGTTGAAGAAACTTAAATAGGGGCATCTGTCATACCCCAATTTTTGACCTAAGATACCATCTTATATCATTGCATATGCATCATTTGCATCTCTAACAAAATTGCATAGCTTGTGTTTGCTACTTGTGACTCAGCATGATTTAATCAGGAAATCACTCATCAGTACAAGTAACAATCAATTAGGGTTTTGTTCTCCCTTCATCTCAAAATAATTATCTTCATCAATAATCAACATTTGGTCCTCAGAGATTCATTTCAACAATCTCAAAGACTTTGAATCAACCAGATTAAGGTTTTGACTGAAGATAGCACACCCCTGACTTTTGCTCAGGATTTGACCTAATGACTTGGGACATGACCTCAAGACCACAAGTGCATCATTTTGACCTAATCCATTGGCTCATAACATCTCCTACACAAGGATTGATCAACAGTGAAATCTCAAATCCTCAGATCAGGATTTTGAACTATCAGGGACTAAAATCAGGGATCACATTTGGGAAACCCTAAAAACCCCCAGGAAGTCAATCAAAGGTTTCAATCATCCTCAAATAATCCCTATGACAACATCCAATGGAAATTAAATTTCAATTCAAGATCCACAGTCACCAATTTCATCAGGTCGACAATTAGGGTTTTTGACCTAATTCACTGAACAACTGACTTTTTAATCAGGACATGGTGCCACAACTCAAACCATGGCTCAATATCCTCTAATGCTTCAATATGATCCATTCATACCATTCATTTGGTGAGGATAACCTGTTTCATTTGAAATCTCCAGAAACGCGATTCGTCTGAAAAAGTCAACTATACAAGATCACCATTGACTTTTGGGGAATTTTGGTCAACCATGACTTTTGAAGTTAAAAATCATCAATATATGATATATGAAGTCATTTGATCAAGAAAAATCAAGAAAATCAATCAAGAATCAAAAAGTCAAAAGTTTGATTTTCATACTTAGAAAATTTTTCTAAGTGTTTTTCATGGTTTTTTCCAAACTTTTAAAGGGAAATTCTCAAAATTTCACCTACAAACTGAAAAAAACTTCCAACATGAAAGTTGTAGATTTTGATCCAATAAACAACTTTGACACATATAATTTTTTTCCATAAGATCAACCATTTAAGAGATATGGAGCTTCAAAGTTGGTATCTTTTGAAAACTTCACTTAAAACCTCATTTTTCTCAAAGTTCATGGAACTTTTTCACCCATTTCCTTAAGAGACTTGAGGAAACTTTCAACTAGGATTTTGAAGTGTGTAACATGAGCTTTCCAAAATGTCCAAGAGCATGAAAAAAATTGAAGTGTAGCTATGGTTTTGAATTTTGCCATTAGTGAACTTTTCACTTGAAATTTCAAGTCATTTTGCCAAAGTTATGAGCCAAATTGCCAAATGGACCAAGTAATGATACATAGAGGCAATAATTGGAAGATATTTTCTGATTTGAGACAGATGGGAAAGAGATAAGAAGCATAGCCAATTTTAACCATGGTTTAGTAACTTTAACCATATGCATTTAATGGTAAGATTCCTTTCTATCCTTTAAGTGCCAAATCACCAAAGAAGAAGCAAGTTGCAAAGCTCTGAGTTCAGAATGTTTGGCCTATAAATAGAGGTGCAAATCACTCTTCAATTCACACCAAAACCTCACAATTATAGGTTTTCTCTCTTCTTTCTTGAATTACAAGTCATGTGTTTCAAAGTGAGGTAGAAAACTCAACCTCCAAACCTTGCAAGTTCTGAACAAAGTGATGCTTCCCACAACTCATAAACATCATTTGAAACTTGTTTGAACCACTCATACACCCCAAAAACACCTCAAGCTCAAAATCACTACCTCACTTCTCAAATATGCATAACCATGGCCTTATCATGCCAAAATCCATTCAAGATCATTTCTGTCCAAACTAACACTTCCAACACCTCATATATATCACATATGAACTATCCAAACACTCACATATGATCTGAAACATCTCCATCTTCAAATTCGATTCATACTTGAAGCAACTGCAGATCGGGTGCCATGGCCATGCTCAGATGAATTCAACTTGTTCCAGACATCCAGACACCTTCCATAATCATCATAAAGCTATTCAGATTGATACAAAGCATCTGTAACACCTCCAGATCAAAATCCAATTCTCAGTTTGGCCGTTTTTGAGGTAAGTGCTCATGAACTTCAAATTCATACTTCCACGCATCATAAATGAAATGTGAGCATACCATCTTGTTTCTGCACCTATGAGGATCATTAACCCTCAATCAATTGCATCATAACTTGCACATACACGATTTCACATTGAATTTCAGTTCTAGGGTTCTTCATGTTCATGCGAAAATTGACCCCTTTAGAGCAAAAATAAATGAATTCTGAGATCACCATCATGTTCCTTGTGAAAAACCGAGTGAGATAGACCCTTTCCTTGATCAAAACAACACAGTTTTAGAGATTTTCAAATTTCAGTTGGAGGGTTGTTCTTGGCGCGTTTTTGGTTCAAAGGATTTCTGGAAATTGATTTAAAATATAATTAATTCAACGCGTGTATATTACAAGCCACAAGCGTGGCTCAGTTGGCTTTTGTTTTGAGTAGTGACCTCAGGGTCACGAGTTCAAGTCCCTATGGGACCAAACCCTTCTTTTTTATCACTATTTCTCTTCATTTTCTTCACAACTTCAACCATTCATTTAACCAATCAAATTAACTCATTTTTTATTCATTTTTTACACACTTTTTATTTTATATATGTATTTTATGAATATCAAAAAAAATCACAAAAATATATTTGTTTAATACATTTTTAATTAAGTTTAAAATAACATATTTTAAGTGTTTTTTATTACTTTTAAATATTGTTTTTCACTTGATTTCTCAAATTTAATCACTTGTAAATATTTTTTGAGCAAACCCTAATCATCTAAGTGTCAATTTAAGACAATCTTTTTGTTTATCTTGATTAAATTAACTTCTTTCAAAATTCAAATCATTTTAAATAAGCGATCGCGATTCTTTTCAAAAAACGATAAACCATTTTCTTTTGATTTTCAAAGAAAACTATTGATTAAATCTTTTTAATTGATCATTTGATTTTCAAAACGAAGTGGGGCCTCTCGAATATTAGAGAGTGTAAGTCCCATTTCTTTTCTTTTTGTACAGTTTTCAAAACAATAAAACTTCTTCAAAATAAAATCTTTTCAAACAATTTTCAAATCATTTTCAAAACAACAAAACTTCAAAGAAACTTCAAAACTTTTCAATATACCATGGGCCTCCATGTAGGTATAAGCCCCAAGCCCTTTTGTACATACCCACTCCAGTACATGAAATTAGGTATTTCATTGTACGCCTTTTGTACATATCTCGATCAGTTGTTTTTTAACTTTGAAATACAAACCAAAAATGAAGGTTTCTTTAAATCTTCCCAAAAATATCATGGGCCTCCATGTAGGTATAAGTCCCAAGCCCCTTTGTAAATACCTGTTTACATAGCTTTGAATAAATTCAAGTGGACCTCTCCCCGAGTGTGAGTCCCGATCCCTGTGTATACAAATGGATCAAGCTTACAGGTATATTTCCTTCATAAACTCCATTATATACACACACTTTGTCATATAAAACTGTTCATATAACTGTTCATACTTGTTCATGTACTTGTGCATATTTATTTGTACTTGTTCATATGTGTGATTGTGTTATTATACTTGTTCAACTTAGTACAACACTAGGTTCCCCATAGCCTCCTATTGGGCTTCGTGCAAAGAATCTCCCTAGTTTAGGTTAGGACATAGAGTATGGTTTCCCGGTGAAATCGCTCTAAGAGCTCAAACCAACTATACCACGCCTCCCCTTGGGCTTTGTACAAACGAGTGACCCTCCCATAGCCTCCTCTTGGGCTTACAATGCAAGGACCCTGGATTGTCCCTCCCATAGCCTCCTCTTGGGCTTACAATGCAAGGACCCTCGGATAGCCTCCTCTTGGGCTTCGTACAAGGACCCACGGGCTTCTTATAAGCATCCCAAATATCCAACACAAATACCCTAGGAGATTAGACATTTTTCATCTCTATGCTAGGAGTATCTCTTCTATATCATCACAAACAATCAATCAATCAATCAATCAAACTTTTTTGCCACAAGGCTGGCTAATCAATCAAACTGTTTTACCACCGTACTGGATGATTAATCAAAGTTTTTGTCACAAGGCTGACTTCATTGAAACTTTTGCCACAAGACTGGCTGATTAATCAAAGTTTTTGTCACAAGGCTGACTTCATTGAAACTTTTGCCACAAGGCTGGTTAAACAAACAAAAACATCTTTATCATTCTAAGCACCCTAAGTGGCATGGCCCCGGGCTTATAATGAAAAGATTTTCAAACAAAACAAACAGATGTATGTGATGATATAGATTAGATACATCTAGCATTTAGACGACATTTGTCTATTTTCCTTTGCTTCCACTAGCATAAGTGGGAACTACGATTGCTCTGACTTTCTCAACATCCCTTTGAGAATACGTAGGCACAAGGTCGTATCCTTGGCGAGCAAAACTTCTCTCTCAAACCACTCAAACCTTAGCACCCGTAGACCCCGAGCTACAGATGCTCTGATTCCCTCTAAGGGATATGTATGCAGAGGATCGCGATGATCTTTGCGAGCATAATCAAACAAACACCTTAGGTCCCACCTATTTCACAACAGAACCTCTCAATAACATGGAATGAAAAACAAAGCAAAGAAACCTATAGAGTACTATAGATACGTTGGGTGCTAATACCTTCCCTTCGTATAACCAACCCTCTTACCCAAGATCTCTCCCCCCACTTTTAGGTTATTGCAGCTTTTTTCCTTTTCCTCCTTTGGAAATAATAAAAAGTTTGGTCGAAACAAAGAAAAATCATTTTTTATGAGCACTCGAGCCCAAAGAAGGCATCAGGTGTCTCATCCCACGAAAAAGAGGAACAAAACGATTTTTCGCCCGCGACAGTTCTCACACCTCCTTTTTCTCCCCAAACCAATGTTCTTACCACACCTTCTTCACCTATCACAAATGTTCTCATTCCTTCCTCTCCACCCAAAATCAATGTTGTTTCTGACCATCCTCTTGAAACCCTCATTCTTGATATCCAACCCCTTCAAATCCTCTTGTCTCCTCACTCAAATATCTCCACTTCTCAACCTCCTCCTCATGCTAACTATGAACCCATTCCATCCCCCACTCAAAATAATCCCTCCATCTCTGACCTCCCAGATTCTGCATCACATGAGCAATTGCTTCGTGATTGCAACTATACACCCAAGCCTCGTCTTGAACCTGAGTTTGTTGTGTTAGACTCTGAGAATGAAGCAGAATTATCTCTTTGTCTTGATAGAGAACCTCAACCCTACTTCCTTCTGAAACCAGACTCGGCCAAACTAAAATTCAAATTTCGTAAGGAACTTTCTGTTGGTGTACATTTTGGAGTTGTAAACATTAGGATGCAGGAAGGGTTAGATGTCTTGAAAGCTGCATATCAAACTAGGATGGATGATGTGGCTTTCGGAAATCTCTGGAGAATCTTTAGAAGAAAGATGAACTCTATGTTTTGGGAGCTTCAGAAGAGGTGCATAGCAATAGCCCCAGGTCCTCGCAAGATTCTCAGACCTTATGAAGACTTCTGGAACAGTCGTCTTGGAGGCAGGCATTTTTTTGAAGAGAAAGATTTTGTTGATGAACTGGCAGAAGCTGAACAAGAAGCACATTCTTGGGAGATGGTGGTTTGGTAGCCTCAATATCCGATTTTGACTGGAGACTTCCAATGGTTATTCAACTGGCTAAGGGTGAATCCTTCTGAGGAAGCACCAGATATGGTCATTCCTGAAGTGGTCTACCCTTCAGAAGTTGCTTCTCTAATTCCTCCAAAGAATCTGGATGAGATTCTTCAAGCTCTGGAGAATGAAGATTCTGTGATTCCGGATCCAGAATATGTTGAAGTTGCTTCTGAGTCAGACTCAGATGTTGAGATGGAAGATGCTGAGAATCATCCTTCTGAGAAAAGTCCTGTTCAGGAAGATGCTGAGAATCATCCTTCTGAGAAAAGTCCTGTTCAGGAAGATGCTGAGAATCATTCTTCTGCTGAACCCTCCGTTCTGGTGAACCCTCCGTTCTCGCCTGGATAAGCATGATGTAGCACATGAAGAGTTCAGACACTTCATCAAGGAACAGAAGGAAAGCAATGCTGGGATTCATGAACTTCTGGCCAAGATAGTTTCCAAACTAGGCTAGTCGTAGTCTTTTGTGTCTTAGCTGTCTCTTTTGTTCTTGCATTTGTTTCTATGCATCTCTCTTGTATCTTCTGATAATCTTCTTTTGAAATCAATGGATATTATCTTCTTCTCTCATATTGTTTGTTTTTCATCTTGAATTTTTTATGCTTTTTGATGTTATGACAAAAAGGGGGAGAAAATGTGATAAATGATCTGATTTATATTATCAGTTGCTGGGAGTAAGTCTCCATATTTCTAACCGAATTTGCAAGTTCTATGCTTGAGATTTTTTTGCAGGATTGAAGACATTATGAAAAAGCTCAACATGAGAAGCAAAGACATGGGGAAAAGCAAATCTATATAGAAACATGCTCATGGAATCTGAAGCTAGCTTAGTGCTGTGAAGCTTCAAGATCAGAAGCAAGAAGGAATAATGTTCTGATATTCTCGTGGCAGAATATGCTCTAACACATTCTTATCCCTTATATGTTCTGATGCATTTTTATGTGATTCTGATACACATTATATGCTCGGATACATTTTTGTTATGCTTTGATACTTTTTTTTGTGTGCTCTGATACATACTATATGTTTTGATACATATTTTCTGTTCTAATTCATTCATGCTCTGATTTTTGTCGTTTAGTTTGTTCTGAAACATTTTAGGATGTAGAGATGCTCTGATGATGCTCTGGTACATTCAACAATGTTCTGATACAATATAGCATGCAATGATTCATAAAGAAATTCAAAGCTCTAAAGCTGTCCTATGGAAGCAAGAAGCAGAAGCTCTGAATGTTCTAAAGATCTAAGCATATGTGAACGTCTCAACTGAAAAGGAAAATACTCAGGGAAGTCCTTTATTTATAAATTTCTTCCAGTATTTATTTCAGAGGGAGATTGTTAATCTCAGGGGGAGACATATTCACGCACTATGTTTATATGCTTACGCTATAACTGTGTATTTGCCTTTAGCCATCTGATATTCTGATTGCAAATTCATATCATTTATACATGTTTTTGTCATCATCAAAAAGGGGGAGATTGTTAGAACAAGATTTGTTCTAATCAATATTCTTAGTTTTGATGATAACAATGTATATGAATTTTGCTTGAGACAATGTGGTACTCTAATACTATGCAATTTCCATTTCAGGAAATATATAAAGAGTATGCACAAAATCAGAGCAAGAAGCACTGACTCAGAAGGTTCAAGTATGCAACATCAGAACATGCTCTCGCAAGACATCAGAAGATGGTCAAGCAGAATCAGAACATGGTCTATTGAAGCATCAGAAGAACTTGAGATCAGAAGCAGAAGCACTGAATTTCTCATGGTATCACGCTAGAAGCTCTTCAAGGTCAGAAGACAAGAAGATGCTCTGCACCAAGCTGTTTGACTCTGGTGATATTCAAACGTTGTTTACACAAACATCATATCAAAAGCAAGTACAAGATGGAAGGCTATGCTGACTGACAAAAGGAACGTTAGAAGCTATTAAAGGCAACATCAGTTAAAGCAGGAAAAGCAAGGCTTGAGGTAGTTGACAATAGAGTGAAACATTAAATGCAATGCTGTACGGATCACGTAACGCATTAAATGCTCCCAATGGTCATCTTCTCGAACGCCTATAAATAGAAGTTCTGATGAGAAGCTGAATACAACACTTTTGTGCAAACTTACAGAAACGCTGTCAAATTCAAAAGCTCTCAAACTTCATCTTCAATCTCACTTCATTACTGTTGTAATAACTTTGTGAGATTAAGCTTACACTTTAAGAAAAATATCACAGTTGTGATTATAGCTTTTAAGAAGCAATGTAATACTCTTGTAAGAATTTGTTTACATTCATTTGTAAGAACTAGAGGAGATCGAGTTGTGATCGGATTCTCTAGAAAGTCTTAGAGGGTATCTAAGCATTGTGTTCCTAGAGTGATCAGGTTGTGATCAGAATACTCTAGAAGACTTAGAGGTTATCTAAATGGAAAACCATTGTAATCTCGTGTGATTAGTGGATTAAATCCTCAGGTGAGGTAAATCACTCCAAGGGGGTGGATTGGAGTAGTTCAGTTAACAACGAACCAGGATAAAAATCTTTGTGCAAATTGTTTTTATCTTATGAGTTTTAAAACTACACTTATTCAAACCCCCCCTTTCTAAGTGTTTTTCTATCCTTCAATTTTGTTGCTCAACCATTTGGAATTTATAAACCTAACCCTATATTCTCTGCTACATGTGTGCTTGTCAACAATCTTTCTCAACTGCCATGTATTTTTGTCTGGTAACCTAGCACAGTATGACTCCCATGGACATCCTTGCTTACATATGACTCTCATTCTCTTCCTATCATTTTTCTTAAATTGGAGGTTTCTACCTGAGTGTATGGCAAAAGTTCTAATTCCTTCTTTAAAGTCTTCATTAGAAGCAAAATAAGTCCCTAATTCCCATTTTTAATCATCCATTTTTTTGGGAAGTTTGAAAGTTGGAAAATCATTTCTTATAACCTCATCATATTCACTATCATAGTCAAGTGGTAACTCATCAGTATCATACTCCTCAGAATCACTCAAACCTCTAAACTTCTGTTTATTAACCTCAGTTTCACTCTCATCATCAAATAGACCACTACCTTGAACTTCCTCTTCCTCCACCTTTTGTTTTCTTGGTCTTCCAACCTTGGGTTTCTTAGCACCTTTCCCCTTCTTCTCAGCTTCCTTGTTACTATCTAGTCCCTCTGCAGCACTTTGGTTACTATCCAGTCCCTCACCTATTTAGTCAAATTCAACAGCTTCAGTGGTCCCATCTAAAGTGATATCCATTATAGCATCAATAGACACAATGCCCCCCTCAAAGTTAACATTCTCATTGGAGTTCTCAGTGGTCCCATTCACATTAAATTCCCCAAAAGGATATTCTTGGTTGGCTGATTCTTCTACACTAGTGGGCCCTCCTTCCTCAAATTTGTCACCAAGATTATTCAAGTCTTCAATGGTCCCCAACTCATCAAAAGTTCCTACTATAGTAGCATTTTTCTATTCATCCACATTCCCATTAATCAGTTCAGTTACTGCTTCCACTTGATGCATTACATATAGATGCACATTCCCATTAATCAGTGCAATTACTTTCATTCTAGTTGTTCCTGCTTCGTCTTTCTACATCACTAACTCATTATCATCCATTGCATCAGAATACCATAAGTTATCTACTTTTGGTTACCCTAGTTATTTTAACCCATCCATAACCTCTAAATAACTCCAAAAATCGGGGTCTACCCCCCAAATCTCCTCTAACCCATCGTAACCTAGCCTATTAAACTCTCTAAACACACCCCCATGATGTACAACACAATCAAACCGATCACTCATGACCTGATCACAACGAATAAGGAATAGGTGAGACTACGGAGTAAACAACAATGTTATAATGACAACTATTAAAACAAAATGGAGAAATGATCCACGTACCTTAGCCTGGAAATGAGATGCTGGAAACAATCTTCGTCTTCAGTCTGAGGGTTTCTTCACATCTGCTAGGTTTTTTTGGACAAACGAAATGGAGAATGCTTGAAATAATAAGATGACACATCAGTATATGCAAAAATAAAATAAAATGTGACAATAAGCATCACAAAATGACACATCAGTTTACTAAATGCCACATAAGCTTTTTTTAACGCTTTTTCAATGAAACTTGTCAGAATGGATTTAACTACCTAACGGAGACTGATTGAAGGACGCTAATGAAACGTTTTAAATTTGTGGGACTACATTGAAACAATAAATTAACTTACGAGACTAAAAGAGTAATGAAGCCAAATTTTTATTATCATTTTTATTATATTCATATTTGTATATTAGGCTTAAAATTGTGTAAACATCACAGTTGTGATATAGCTTATTTGAAGCAAGTCTTTAAACATACAAAGTTCTAATCGTATAAGTGTTACCTTGAGAAAACGGGATTGTGGTTGTTCTTGAGAATACTTAAACAGTAGTTTAAGTGATTTTTTGTAATCATCGTTTTGATTAGTGGATTAAGAATTCATACGAGAGAGGAAAAATCACCTTAACATGGTGGGCTAGAGTAGTTTGAGTTCAAACGAACCAGGATAACCAAACGTGTCATAAGTTTTAATTCGTTTAAAAACCCAATCTAATCCCCTTATTATGTTTTTCGTTTCTTCAAAATATTTGTTTAAGATAAATATTAGCGTATGTGAATATTGCACTTTTGTGTCAAATCCTTCTTCGACTGCACTCGAGGAATTTTTAGGAATACCAATGGTATTTTCATTTATGCCTTTGTTGAAACTTTGGTGTGGAAGAAGTCTATGATCACAAAATTTAATGGAGAGGTAAGAATAATTTACATTGCTAAAGAACATTTATGCAACAAGCCTTTTTTATGGTTAACAATGAGGGTAAGGAACTGGCATGGTTCGGGACAAATAGGAGGGGAATTTCTTATGCTGGAGATGTGAGTAATGATTCTAAGTTTGTTGGGAAGAAGGTGGAGATAAACAGTTTGCTACGTCTTCAGCCGTGTGAGGAACGGAGATGGAGATTTGGTAAAGCTTATGTGGGAAAAGTTTGTATTCCAGGTTCGGCCTATAATATTCAAACTCATCTAGAAATGAAAGGCGTTTTCGCAGTAAAAGTTTCCCCATTAGGTGGTAGCCTTTGTTTACTCGAGGAGAATCACGAGGGCTTTATTGAAGAGTTGATTAGCGAAGGCGAATGTCGGTGGATGAATTGGTTTTCGGAGATTAAGAAGTCGGAAGAGGGGATGGTGGAGGAGAGAAGGGACATGTGGATCAGAATATACGATATTCCGGCGCTTGTCTGGCAATCTGAATTCTTTGTTGCCTTGGCGGAATTGGGGGGATATTCATTTATATTGACGAGAACACGGCTAGATGAGAAGCATTCGATGTGGCAAGATTGATGGTGAATGTTCCAATTTCATTCAAGATTCCTGATACTGTCACAGCTAGTATTGATGGCAAGTGTTAAGCTTTTCTAAAGGGAAGATACTATGGGGAAAATCATGTTCAATTCTAGTAAGCTTAATTTTGTCTCAATAGGATACTCTGAATCAGAAAGAGGCTGGACTGAAGACTTGGTTGGTACCGAATCCATAGAGGACAGCATCGAGCAATTCACGAGCAACGGTGTTACGGTGGCTGTTTTGGAAAAAAAATTGGCTGAAGCATTATCGCAGGAAGGAGGTGAAACGAAGATAGGTTCCTCTTTGGGCTGTAATGTTGTCTCGGTGGAAGAGGAGGGTTTGGATAGCTCGTCGATCGGAAACAGTATGTTCGAAAACTCTTTATCCTTGCTTCGTGGCGTTTTTGCCAACGGTAAAGGAGGGTGCTGCATGGCTGGAACTGAAGGTATCGTGGCTGAACCATGTGTGGATGAACAGCATAAGCATTGGAAGAAAATGTTTTCCGGTTGTGTTATTTTGTTGGGGGCAGCTGGCCCAGTAAAGGTGCATGGGATAAGTGAGCAGGAACGGTTGGCAAACTTGGACAGTGTAGATTCAATGGAACATAGGTTTAAGGCTGTTTTGGGAAGTGATTCTGTGCAACAGTCCATGGTGAAATGCTCCTTAGAAAATGTGGAGCCCAATTCATTTTCTAAGAGACTAAGATTTAAATCAATAAAAGCTTTGGGAAAGAGGTGGAAACGAGATAAAATTAAAAGGGGAAATTGTAGGGGGAATGGAAATAAAGTGATAAAAGAAGGTGGAAATAAAAAGTATATTAGTAACAACAACAAGGCTTTGAAGTTAGTAGAGATCTCGGATTGTCATATTAGTGGAAACTCTTCGTTTCAGTATGGGAACCAACCGGAGGAATCGAATATTCATCGTAGTAATTTGAGACAATGGAATCTTATAGATAGGAATCTTGGTGGAAAATTGTGGGAGGCGATTGTAGTATTGGTGTGGTGGATATGGAGGGCCGGAACAAGTTAATTATATTATAATTGAAAGTTTGAAACAAGGAGGAGGGCAAGAAGGAAGGGGTGGGAAGGAGTCAAACAAAGGTGAGCAATGATTGTAGGAAGTTTGAATATTATAGGGGGAGTGAACGCACTCAAAAGGCGGAGGAATAATTCTTTAATAAATAAAGGTAAAGAGGATATTTTTCTTATTCAAGAGACTAAAATTACTTGTATCAATGAAGTGACGGCTAAGACGTTTTGGAGTTCTTCGGAGGTAAATTTCTCTTTTTCAAACTTGTTGGGTAGATCGGGGGGTTTGATTACTCTATGGAAGAAAGAGAACATGGAGGTGTTGAGTAGCTTTGAAGGAGAAGGTTTCTCAAAATTCATGTTTGTTGGAAAAACAACTTATATTATTCGGTGAACATATACTCTCCTTGTGACTTGAATAAGAAAAAAACTTTGTGGAAAGATTTGTTAGCTTTGAAGGAATCTCTTAAAGACGGAGAATGGATTATGGGAGGCGATTTTAATGCTAAAAAAAAGGGGAGAGAAAGAAAAGTAAGGGCGGTGGGGGTGTATAGTAGAGAATCGAAGTTATTTACGGAGTTTATAAATAAAAGTGAGTTGGTGGACATTCCTTGTAAAGGGAAAAAGTTTTCTTGGTTTAGTGGAGATGGAAAATCTATAAGTAGAATTAATCGTTTTCTTTTGTCTAGCAATATTTATTGATTGGTGGGAAGTTACCAGTCAATTTATCGGAGATAGAGAAATCTCATATAATCTCCATATTTGGTTAGTGAAGGATAATTCAAATTGGGGCCCTAAACCTTTTAGGTTTAATAATGAATGGTTCTCTTTTGGCTTGTTTGTTCCTTTTGTGGAGAAAGAGTGGAAAAGCATGAAGGTGGAAGGAAGAGGGGATTTTGTCTTAAAAGATAAATTTAGGCTCTTAAAGAACAAACTTAGAAGATGGAATAAGGAAGTGTTTTGGAAGATTGATCTAGAAATGGAGGAGGGAGTCTGCGATATGAACAAGGCCGGTGAGAGGTTAGTGTCCGTTTCCAATTCTTCGTCTCTTGATGAAAATCTTGTTTTTAGAAAGGAAGCTTGTAGTAAAGTTTGGAGGAATTTAAAAATTAAGGAGAATATGCTTCTTCAAAAATCTAGATTAGTTGTGGCTTAAAGAGGGAGATGCAAATAGTGGTTTTTTCATAAGGTAATGAAGCATAGAAGAAGACGCAATCATATTGGTCCAATTTTTTCATCGGGTGCTACGGTAGAGTCGGTGGAAGAAGTTAAAGAGGCGGTTTTTAATCACTTTGAGAATAAATTTATTGAAACGAAGGAGGTTAGACCTTTGTTGGAAGATATATCTTTTAAATCTATTAGTAGGGAGGAGGCGGTTGGGCTTGAGAGACCTTTTCTTGAAAGAGAAATTAAGGAGCGGTTTGGGAATGTGGTGGTAACAAAAGTCCAGGAATGGGTGGTTACTCTTTTCTATTTATCAAGAAGTGTTGGCATTTCCTTAAATAAGACTTCATCCATTATTTAAATTATTTTTTTGTTGGAAGATCCATTTCTAAGGTCATTACTTCTTCTTTTTTTACTTTAGTTCTGAAATCCTCTAGTCCTATTTGTTTGGATGATTATAGGCCCATTTGCTTAGTGGGATGTATGTATAAGGTGGTGGCGAAGCTTTTGGCGGGGAGACTAAAAGGTGTGCTCAATTCTATTATTTCCTCTTGTCAAAGTGCTTTTGTTCCCGGTAGGCAATTGCTTGACGGCGTGTTAGTGGCTAATGAAATGGTGGACTACGCTAGAAAAGTTTGTGGCAAGTGTATTCTTTTTAAAGTGGATTTTGAAAAGGCGTATGATAAGCTTAGTTTGAGTTTTTTGAGATTTATGCTTAAGAGGATGGGTTTTGGGGAAAAGTGGATGAAGTGGATGGAGTCTTTGGTATTTATGAGTAGTATGCCGGTGCTAGTCAATGGGAGCCCCACGACGGAGTTTAGTGTTACTAGAGGCTTGAAGCAAGGTGATCCTCTCTCTCTCTCCTTTCCTCTTTATCATAGTAGTGGAAGGTCTTTCGGGTCTAGTTAGACAATCTATTCAAGTGGGTGAATTCTAAAGGTTTGCTATCAAGGGTTCGTGTTTTGTGAAACTTCTACAATTCGCGGATGATACTTTAATTATGGGAGATGGTAGTTGGAAACATGTTTGGGCGATAAAAGAGGTTCTTCGGGCTTTTGAAATTGTCTCGGGGCTTGGTTTCAATTATCATAAAAGTAAGTTGATTGGTATTAATACAAATGTAGGTTTTTTGGAGGCGGTTTCCCTCCTTCTCTCTTGCTAGGTGAAGGATAGTAACTTTTATTTTCCTGGTATTCCAAATGGTTTCAACCCGAGGAAGGAAGCCACTTGGAATCCTCTTTTATTGAAAATGAAGAATCGGTTGGAAGAATGGACGAATCGCTCTTTGAATTTGGGAGGTAGAATTACTCTCTTAAAGTTCGTCCCTAGCTCCTTGACCATTTTCTATATGTCTTTTTACAAGATGCCAAAAAAAGTGGTGAAAAGTATTAATGCTATGCAAAGTAAGTTTTTGTGGGGAGGAGAATTCATTGGGTGAAATGGGAGGAAGTTACCATACCTTTTGAAAAAGGGAGAATAGGAGTAAAAAATATTGCATTGTTTAATTTGGTTCTTCTTAACAAGTGGAGGTGGCGTATTCTTCAAGGGGAGGATGCTTTATGGTACGACGTTTTAAAATCTCGCTATGGTGATTTATCAACTAATGCTTTTAGTGTTGGCAAGGATATAATAGTTTCTTCCTCTTGTTCATTTTGGTGGAAGGACTTGTTCAAGGTTAGTTTATATTCTCCTTTGGAACCTATTGTAGAATGTAGTAGTTTTTCTATTCATAATGGTTTTAATACTCCGTTTTGGGATTCGAAGTGGTTAGAGGGTTCTTCTTTGAAAGAGGCTTTCCTGTTTTTGTATGAGTTGTCTTTGTTAAAAAAAAGTTTCGGTAGCGGCTATGGGAGGTTGGTTTGATGGTATTTAGAGTTGGGGTGATTTTGGCATACCCGAGTTTTTTTAGATATTCCGAGATTTTGGAAGAAGTTGGGAATTTGAAAAGGCAGGTGGAGGAGTTTAGAGAGTGGAAAGTAGTAAAGGATAAGGTGGTTTGGGTCGGTATCTCGGAGAAGAAGTTTTCGGTGGCTTCATGTTATTCTTTTTATGATTCTCTCCGAACGCCTCACGGGCCCCCGAATATTCATGATGGAGCTTTTGGAATAATGTGGAAGATGGATGTTCCTTTCAAGATAATGGCTTTTGAATCTAGAATTTTCATTGATAGGATTCCTACTAAGAACCTCTTGGTGACTCGAGGTATTCCTCTTTCTTTAGAGAATTTATTGTGTTTTTTTTGTGGTAATTGTTTGGAAAATAGGAATCATCTCTTTTTTAGTTGTGGGGTGGTGAAGAAAATATGGGATGATATAGATTTTTGAGTTGGTAAAGGGGATAGTTTTATTGAAGAGTGTTTGTTGAATTTTATGGATTGGCACTTCTTCTTTAGTGTGAATATGGTGAAGGATAGAAAATTGGGTGTTGTTTGGCTTGCTACTACTTGGCCTATTTGGTTGGTTAAAAATGGTGTTTGTTTCCGGAATGAACCTTGAAATATTAATAACATCGCTTGGAATATTAAGCTCTTGGTTTGGAAGTGGTCTTTTTTGTGGGATTATTACTCATCCTAGTTATTCATTTTACAAGTTTTGTAAGGAGCCGTTGTTTTTCCTCTTGTGATTTTAATTTGTTTGTAATTTTCTTTTGACGATTTTTACCATATTTTGGTGTAATCGGGTTGGAGAACCCTTAGTTTTCCCTTATATAATATCTTGATTATTAAAAAAACTCGGGTTACATGTAAGATAATTCATCGCCGAGAAGACACAAAAAATATCAAAAAAAAAACATAAACCTGGATTAGATTTCCAATCCAGACATTGAAAATCCACTTGACCATTAACCTTGACTAAATCACTTCGAGTCTATGATTTGATCTGACCAATAATGTCCATCTCACCTAACATATCTCTTTTAAACAAAATATCGTGTTATAGAAGTCCTGATTGTTCAATGAAACGCAACCCAACATAAGCATCTATGTTGATAGATGTAACAGGAAGATACAAATATTTTTTTGGAATTATATTACACAATAGTTATCCCATCTAGGGCTGTTCATGGTTCGATTCTGTCAGAAAACTGAACCGAACCGAACCAAACCGTTATATAAAGGCGTCCGAACTGTACCGAACCGTTTCAATTTTTTTAGAACCCCACTGAACCAAAAGTTTTGGTTTGATATAACGGTTCAAAATTCCGAACCATACCAAACCATTAGAAGGTAATTTTTTCAAACCGAACCATTTGCTAAAGAACTGAATCATTATACTTAATTTTGATTTTTTTTAATAAAAAATCTATTTAAATTTATTTTTAGCATTTTTTATAAACTTTTTTTAATATACTATACATAATTTTTAACTTAATTTTTTTTAATCTACATTCATAATCAAAATCTAAATTAATTCAAAATTACAAAACAAATTAAAAAAGAAAAACAAATTAGTCAAATTTTATAATATTTTGAGTTGTTTGGATAAACAACTTATAGCACGAGTGTTTATAAAAATAAGCACTTATGAATAAGTTTGTATATGTCATTTATATAATGTTGGATATGGTGGACTACCGATATGAGTGCTTGCAACAGATGATTTCCCTAAACTTTCCACATAACCATGTGCATGCCATTCGTTTCTTCAAAGAAACAATTATCACAAGTTGTTAATCAACTAGTTTTAACATGAGTTTAACCATTTTTATACCTTGAAGCAAGAACACAAAGTTAAAACATGTTAACAATAATGTCACACAAAAATATGAATGTTATGTTCATTCTGCTGTTGGTGTTTATCTATAAAGCTATAGGAAGGACAATAAAACTGACTACCCCTAGACTTTACCAATTACATAGTAATATACCATTTCATGACTCAATCAATGGAAAACAGAACATAGAAAAATTATACCATCCCAAATGCAGTACATATCTAAACATTTTATTCATAACAAAACCAAATCAGCCCATGTCATGATAGATTCATAAAGAACCATACAATTCAAGCCAAGAAATCAGTTTAGAAGCTTGAGTGTTTGAAGTTTTAGAACCATTAATAAAATATAAGTTCGGTTTACTAACCATTAATAATGGTACAGTTAATTTAACTCCAATTTGATTTGGTTCGATTCGACAGTTCGGTTCAACAGTTCTTTTGAACAGCCCTAATCCCATCCATTTGTTCAATTGGATTTTAGAAAATTAAAGGGTCATTTTTCACGACGGAGTTGTCTATTGAATCCCAAATTGGTTCAACCCAAAATGCATTTTGGTAAGTTTTAAATATTTGATATGATTGTTTATGCCAAGGAATAAACATGTCATTTGCGTGAGCAATAGAGGTGATAAAATGGATGGATTTGATATATATGGATTGGATTGTCAATAAATTGATTAAAAGTATTCATTAATTCATTAATGATTCACTAAAATTTATTCAAAAAGATTCAATCCAATTCATCCATTAAGAATAGAATACATCAAATTCATCCATTAACAAATTTTTAATGAATGAATATCCATCATCTATAATTAAATTAAATAATTTAGCATATACATAGAGAGGAGAGATCAAATTAAAAAAAAAAAAAATAGTTCTATATCTTATTTTGGTGATAAATAAATTTGATGTTATCAAACCATAATATCTTATTTTTATGAAATAATAGATTTTTCTCTCACTTATTTATATAACTCGCGTAATTCTGTATATTTTAAGTAAAAATCAGTTCTTCTTATTTTTAAACAAAGTTCATTTTTTAAAAATAAATTACATTCTATTCAGTGAACAATAAAACTGACAAACTATTTTATAAAGTTTAAAATAATTTAGAGGTCGAGGACGAGTGGCATGTTTTTTTCGGATGCGTTTCCATCATTCGTAGTTGGCGGACAGCAGGTTTGTCATCTATTATAGACCCTCGATTGCATTCTTTCCATGATGCTAAGTCTCTTATTTTTTATGTTTGTAGTCACGAGGATCGTAGAGATGCAGGTCATTTTGCAGTCATGCTTGATACTCTTTGGAGAAGTAGGAATAATGTGATATGGGAAGATACCCGGGATGATACGTTAAAGATCGGGTTACAAGCTTATCACAATTGGAATGACTGGTTTATAGCTAGAGAGGATCAGAATTCGGTGTAGTTAATAATCATTCAGTCCGCTGGTTTCCTCCTTCGGGTAATCAACTGAAATGTAATGTTGATGCAGGTTTCAATAAGGTGTGTGGAACAACAAACAGAGGGTGGTGTTTTAGGGACCATTTGGAAGGTTTTATTTCAGCTGGTGTATCTTGGGATGTGGGCCTTCTTTCGGTCATTGAAGCTGAAGCTACCGCCTTAAAGGAAGCAATTCAGAACGCGATTTCTCTCCAGTTATCCCACGTCATTTTTGAAAGTGATTGTCAATATGTTACTAAGGCTATTCATAAGTCTCATGTTGGTAATTCGGAATTTATTGTTATTATTAAAACTATTCAAAATATGTTACTTATGTTTCTGAACTTTGAGGTAAAGATCATTAAGCGCCAAGCGATTCTGGTTGCTCATACGTTAGCTAAGGCGGCGAATTCTTGATCTAGGCGTAGTCTCTTCAGTAATGTACCTCCTTGTATTGAATTTTGCTTGAATAATGATATCAGTTAAGTTTGTTCTTGTAAAAAAAAATTATTTATTATAAAAAATAAGATAGAATTATTTTAATAAAGAGCATTAAAAGGGCAATAATAACCATTAGATCAAAACAAAATTAAAGATTAATGAAGTGTATAAGAGATGTTAAATTACATCCGAAAAATTACACTATAAATTACATTAGAGAGAGATTGAATTGTTGAAAGATCTCAGCATCTTCTACAAATTTTTTTTGAAGAAATGGTATCACTGTTGCTTTTTTTTTTAAAACTGATTTTGAATATTTGTTTCTTCACCTCTTCAAAGTCATGTCTTCTTGAAACTTTGAGAAGTAATTTTTTGTTTTGAAATTTTTTGACGGTGGCTTTGGATTAAGGAATTTTGTAGTGACTGTGTAATTTTTTTTTTAGATTTTTGCTGTAATTTTTTGTTTTGAGATTTTTTGATGGTGACTTTGGATTTAGAGTTATAAAGAAGGAAAATAGAAGATGATAAAGTTTATAATTTGTCATATTAATAAAAAATATATTATATAATATAAAAAATAATAAAATTTAATAATTAAAACTTGATAATAAATAACTAATAAATAATCCATATTCAAATTAAATAATAATACATCAATGGTGATAAGTGCAACCTCAACATTTTTTCTCGAAAACCAATTAATATGTCAAGTCCCAATAATCAAAATTTTGATTTATATTGTCTCATGGTCAAGGAGTGAAAACTTTTCTCTGCGAAAACAACCATATTTTGGAGGACAACAACAACAACCACATATTTTCCAACAAAATCAACAACAACAACAACAAAATTTTCAGCGAGAACAACCACCACCATATTTCCAACATCATCAACCACCACCGAATTACCAACAACAAAATTACCCACCACAACAATAACAACAAAATTACCACCAACAACCAATCCACCAACAAACACCTATTTACCAACAACAACAACAACAACAATCCAAACAATACCACCACCAACAACCATCCCAAACTCAACCACAAAATCAACCCCACCACCTACACTTCCAAGAACTCCATGTGGGGAGCTCTTCTAGATCACACTTCCAAGACCTCCATGTGGGGAGCTCTTTCTGATCACCACCACTAACCCCCGACATAGCATACAAGAAGAATACCCGCCATACAACACATTCGACCAACCAACATCACAATACCCCAGCCAACCATTGAATTTCAATACACCACCACAACCAATCTATTTTAACCAAACTGAATCCACCAATAACTTCCAAAATCCAAACTTCTAGGCCGCATCCACTAGGAGAAATTTCAACCCACCTAGACAAAGCTTTGACGGTGCCACGGGCACCCGCCTTTCCTATAGCGGGAATTCAAGAGGTCAAGCACGGCTCCCAGATTTTGTTGACCCGGAATGCATTGAGGGTCCGTCGACTCAAACACAAGATGAACCAAATAGAGGGGGGCGTCGCAGAAATAGGGGAGCACTACCAACTCGTGACCCTTCTACACGACCTATTAGACAACCTGAATACGGATCGTACCATGGTCCACGTGGCGCTCAATAGGAATTTTATTATTATCGTTAAGGTATTTTATGTTGTTTTTAATTTTAATGTAACTTTTTAATTATGATTAATGGCTAATGTATTTGGTAATTTTTTAATTATTTTTAATTTATTGATATTATTTTTCCAAACTAAAAAAAATATAAAAAAAACAAGTTAAAAATAATATAAAAAAATTGAAAAAAAAAATAAGGGGGGTGTTGTCGCCAGGGGGTGGCGACAACACCTGATTTTTAAACGTCTTCGCCATTGCGCCTGGCGACTTCCTTGTGGGCTTAACGTTGTCGCCACCCCCCCGGCGACAACGTGGTATTTTTTAAAAAAACAACATTTTCGTAATTTTTTTGAAAATGTTGTTATTTTTGATATTTTTTTTAAAAAACTGGATATTCAAAAAAAAATTTCAAATAATTCACAATGAGATGTTATATATAAGAGAATAATGCGAAAAAATAAAGTGTTGACTAAGTTTCAATAAATACTATTAAATGCTTCTGGTATATATTTATACATATATTTTGAAAAATGGTATAATAACGAAAATTTCAATTTAATTGAATGTATTTGTCAAAGAACATATGTATTATTCCTTACTTCCGTCCCAAATTATAAGAGAAATTTATTTTTTTAATTCATTGAATAATCAAAGTAGTTGGTCTATATATAAATCAAATATATTAATTATTTAATGAATCAAAAAAGTAAATTTCTCTTATAATTTGGGACAGAGAGAATATATATTAGCTGAATTCTTTGGTTTCCACATAGAAAAATAATTTGTACCTGCGTGTATTCACTTAACATTTTGAATTTAATGGGAAAAAACTCACTTAGATTGTATTTGGATTCGAATTTGAGGGTATTCCATTTATAAGTTATGGTAACGGGTCAGGTAAAAGAGACACTAATATTCACCTCGAATCCAACCTCAAAACTGCCCCAATTATTTTATTAAGTACTTTATTATTTAGTTTTAATAATTTAGAATATTAAATATGTGATTAATATTTTGATATTTTGATTTATATTTAATATTTAAAATATTTGAAATGTACATATAAAATTTTCTAAAATTGTTTTAGTTTAATATTTATAATTTGATTTTGAAAATATAAATATTTCTATTAAAAAAATTAATTACGAAAAATAAAGTATTGACTAGGTTTCAATATAAATATATCTATAAATATATTTTGAAAAATGGCAAAACAACCAAAATTTTTAATTTAATTGAATGTATCAGTCAACGAATATATGTATAATAAATTAGGTAAAATCTTTGGTATTTGCATGAGAAAATAACCTATATTTGCGTGTATTCACTCAAAATCGCTCCGAAATTAATGAAGAAACTCATTTTGATTGAGTTTGAGTTCAGATTTTGGTTTTTTCGAGTTACAAATAATTGAGACAGGTTGGATAAAAGGCACACTAGTAGTCACCCGAAATCCACCCCTAAAAACCGCCTTATTTATTTAATTATGTACTTAATTATTTAGTTTTAATAATTTAAAATATTAAATATGTGATTAATATTTTGATATTTTGATTTATATTTATCATTCAAAATTTTTGAAATGTATATATGAAGTTTTTTGAAATTAAATTATTTTAATATTTATAATGTATTTTGATTTTTAAAAAAATAAGTTATTTTATAAAATAATTGGTTGCGAAAAATAAAGTGTTGACTATGTTTTAATATATACTATCAAATGATTCTTCTATATATCTATACATATATTTTGAAAAAAATGGGAAAACATATGTATAATGTATATTAGGTAAATTCTTTGATATTTTCATGGTAAAATAATTTGTACATGTGTGTATTTACTTTAATCGATCTTGAATTTATTGGAGAAAACTCATTTTGATTGGGATTGAATTTAGATTTGTGTTTTTTCTAACTACAAGTTAGGGAGATGGGTCGGGTAAAAGGGACAATAGTATTTACCCTAAACTTGTCCTTGAAATTGTCAGATTTATTTTATCATGTACCTTATTCTTTAGTTTTGGAAATTTAGAATATTAAATATGTGACTAATATTTTGATATTTCGATTTGTATTACTTGTTTAAAATATTTGAAATGTATGTATGAAATTTCTTAAGATTATTTTATTTTATTATTAACAATTGATTGTGAAAAATGAAGTGTTGAATAGGTTTCAATAAATACTACTAATTGATTATGGTATATATCAAATATTATTTTGAAAAATGCCATCACAACCGATAATTTCAATTTAATTGAATGTATCCGTCAAAGAACATGTGTATTATATATTAAGTAAATTCTTATATATCAGCATGGAAAAATAATCTGTACCTACGTATATTTATTCGAACCTATATTTTGAAATCTTTGTATTTGGCCTTGCACCGACTGATTCTAAAGAACCAATTCCACTGTCAATTAGTGGGGGGGCCCGTCCAACAAAAGGATTGATAGCGTCTAATGAGATTCGAACTCAATTTAATGGAGAAAACTCATTTTGATTGTAATTGGATTCAAATTTGGGTTTATTTTAATTACAAATTATTGAGACGAGTCGAATAAAAAAACACTAGTATTAATTAAACCTAAATCCACCACTCGAAACCACCTCATTTGTTTTATCATGTACTTTGTTATTTAATTTTGATAATTTAAAATAGTAATACGTGATGAATATTTTAAAATTTTAATTTATATTTATTAATTAAAAAATTTTAAATGTATGTATGAAATTTTTTGAGAATATTTTATTTTAAAATTTGTAATATAGTTTGATTTTGCAAAAACAATTATTTTTATTAAAAAATTGATAGTGAAAAATAAAGTGTTGACTAGGATTCAGTGTATATATATATATATATATATATATATATATATATATATATATATATATATATATATATATATATATATATATATATATATATATATATATATATATATATATATATATATATATATATATATATAGGATAACAACCACATATTTCAATTTAACTGAATGTATTATATATTAAGTAAATTCTTTGGTACTTGTATGGCAAAATAATTTGTACCTGCGTGTTTATGCTCAAAGCCGTCTCAAATTCAATCGAAAAAACTCACTTTTATTGAAATTGGATTCTGATTTGAGTTTTTTCCAATTACAAATTATGAAGACGGGTTGGGTAAAAGGGAGACTAATATTCATTCCGAACCCGCCCCTAAAATTGCATGATTTATTTTATTAGGCACTTTATTATTCAGTTTTGATAACTTATAATAGTAATTATGTTTTCAATGTTTTTATATTCTGATTTGTGTTTATTGTTTTAAAAAATTGAAATGTATGTATAAAATCTTTTGAAATTATTTTATTTGATTATTTGTAATATTATTTGATTGTGAAAAAAGTTAGCATTTTTATTAAAAAAAATTGATTGCAAAAAATAAAGTGTTGACTTGGTTTCAATAAATACTACTAAATGATTCTTGTATGTATTTATAAATATATTTTGAATAATGGCAAAAAAACAAAAAAAGTTCAACTTAAATGAATATATCAGTCAAAAAGCATATGTATTAAGAAAATGATTAATTATGTTGATTTCAATTATAAAATGAGTCTCATTTATTAAAATAACCTCATTAATAATAGGTAGTGGAGTACTTAAATGAATTAAAATACAATAAATAAGGATAAGTTAGTGAAAGAAATAATAAATATTACATTGATATTCTAGATGGACAAATAATTTGAGATAAATAAAAATTAGAAAGAGGACACCTGTAATACCCCGACTCCCTGACACCGGTAATTATCATTAAATTGGTTAATTGATAATTAAAATGCACATTGGTCTTAGTCCATATCATCTAAGCATAATTGTATTAGAAGTCTTAAGAGAAAGCAATGAAATTGGTTGGAATTGAACTAAGTGGCATTGTAGTAAATACCACTTAGTTAAAGGGCACATTGGACCTTAAATATTACTTGCATGAGGACTTAAGGCATTGTTTGGTGGTAGACCATTCCAAATCATAATTTTTGAGGAAGAGGGAGCTTAGAAGCATGGAAAGAAAGAAGAACTCAAGTTCATCATCTCCATTTTCGCACCTTGGATACAGCTCCACCAAAACGGTAATATCTCTATGCTCGTAACTCTGATTGTAACGATTCTCGTCTCATTGGAAAGGTAACGAAATTCTCTTTGATTTGCATATATGGTTTGCGTTTATAGCTTCTGTTTTGAAGGAGATATGTGAGTTTGAAGTTGGATGATGCATGCTGAAATGGGTTATGAAGGGGTTACGGGTTTGGTGAGCTAGGAGATGAAGCTTTGGCTATGGTGGAAGTCCAATGGCAGCAAGAACTTCCTTCTAACCTCTATTTAGCCAAAGTGAGTTCCATTAGATAGGACTTGGGTAAGAAATTGAGAATGATTTTTATTCTTGGAATTAGATTGTGATTGAATCCTTGCATGTGAGACTAATTGTTAGGAGTTGGGAGTTGTTATGAGATAGTTTCTTTGCATGCTTGATCTAATTGATGGAATTGTGCTTTATAATGAGTTTGTATGTATTGGACCATTGCTATGTGTTATAATTTAGTCTGGAATGATCCTGAGATGTTAGAGGTGTTTGGATTGAAGTTGTATTAGGGTTAGAACCTTCAAAATGCAGAAAAATTGATTATGCTACAGGGTATTCGGCTATGTGTTATAATTTAGTCTGGAATGGTCCTGTGTAATTTTTTTTTTAGATTTTTGCTGTAATTTTTTGTTTTGAGATTTTTTGATGGTGACTTTGGATTTAGAGTTATAAAGAAGGAAAATAGAAGATGATAAAGTTTATAATTTGTCATATTAATAAAAAATATATTATATAATATAAAAAATAATAAAATTTAATAATTAAAACTTGATAATAAATAACTAATAAATAATCCATATTCAAATTAAATAATAATACATCAATGGTGATAAGTGCAACCTCAACAAATTTTCTCGAAAACCAATTAATATGTCAAGTCCCAATAATCAAAATATTGATTTATATTGTCTCATGGTCAAGGAGTGAAAACTTTTCTCTGCGAAAATATCTTATGAACATTTTAGATTTATTTTATTTTTTTAATTAATTTAACCAATAATAACTTTTACACAAAATCTTAATTAACACATAAATAATTCATTGAAACAAAAGTTTATCAAATCTTGCAAATTACAAACATTAAAATTGTATCTAAGACCATATTTTATCTCCATATTCAAACCCTAGATTTTAACATTTGCAATATTTATTTTTTCTTGAATAAAACTCATGCATATCACCAGCCCAATCAAGGAAGAAAATTAGTAAAGTCGTCAATCAGATCATCATGGCCTTCGAAAAGAAAATTAACCTGAAAAAAAATTTCAATTACAAATATAATGAGAATCACACAAGAAAAATGAGAAATAAAAGAATTAGAGTATAGTTTTAAAATTAAAATCATGATATAAACAATACAACACATACATCCCTAATGACATCATCAAGACTCCTTTTGTTTTCTCTATATGAATTCAGGATGCTCAGAAACAATGGATAAACATGATGCTGATGAGCACGTTCAAATCGAGTCTGTATTAGAAGAAACCATAAGACGAATAATTAATTCCACTTTAAAAACATATATGATTGCAAAGAGGCCAGCATTCAACTGACCTTCACCTTAGTCACAAATTTCGAAGCATATTCAATATTAACAGTTGGCTTCTGTAATTTTAAGTCCATAAAAGATATATACACTATTGCGTTAAAATATCAAAAAATTAAAAGGAAAAAAACTAGCAAGAAAAATAATATAATTTAGTTCATAGTATTTTCTTAACCTTGGCCATCCCTTAGAAACTAAAATGAAGACCGCAGCTTCAGAAAGAGATAATGAAGAAAAAATGAAGTGACTAAAAATAATTCACAATGAGATGTTATATATAGGAGAATAATGCGAAAAAATAAAGTGTTGACTAAGTTTCAATAAATACTATTAAATGCTTCTTGTATATATTTATACATATGTTTTTAAAAATGGTATAACAATGAAAATTTCAATTTAATTGAATGTATCTGTCAAAGAACATATGTATTATTCCTTACTTCCGTCCTAAATTATAAGAGAAATTTATTTTTTTAATTCATTGAATAATCAATGTATTTGGTCTATATATAAATCAAATATATTAATTATTTAATGAATCAAAAAAGTAAATTTCTCTTATAATTTGGGAATGAGAGAATATATATTAGCTGAATTCTTTGGTTTCCACATAGAAAAATAATTTGTACTTGCTTGTATTCACTTACACATTTTGAATTTAATGGGAAAAAACTCATTTAGATTGGATTCGGGTTCGGAATTTGAGGATTTTCCATTTATAAGTTATGCTAACGGGCTATGTAAAAGAGACACTAATATTCACCTCGAATTTAACCTCAAAAACAGCCCCAATTATTTTATTAAGTACTTTATTCTTTAGTTTTAATAATTTAGAATATTAAATATGTGATCAATGTTTTGATATTTCGATTTATATTTAGTATTTAAAACATTTGAAATGTACATATAAAATTTTTTAAAATAGTTTTAGTTTAATATTTAAAATTTGATTTTGAAAAAATGAATATTTCTATTAAAAAAATTAATTACGAAAAATAAAGTATTGACAAGGTTTCAATAAATACTACTAAATGGCATAACAAAAAAAAAATCAATTTAATTGAATGTGTCGGTTAAAGAACATGCCTATTATATATTAGGTAAATTCTTTGATATCTGCATGGAAAAATAACTAGTATGTGTGTGCATTCACTCGAACACGTCTCAAATTTAATGGAGAAATTTCATTTTGATTGGGTTTGAGTTTGAATTGAATTTTTTTTTTAATTACAAATTATGGTAACGAGACTCGTAAAAGAGACATTACTATTCACCCAAAATTCACTCCTGAAACTGCATGATTTATTTTATTAGACTCTTTATTATTTAGTTTTGATAATTTATAATAGTAATTATGTGGTCAATGTTTTAATATTTTAATTTCTATTTATTATTTAAAAAATAGAAATGTATATATAAATATCTTTTGAAATTCTATTATTTGATTATTTGTAATATAATCTGATTATGAAAAAAATTAATATTTTTATTAAAATAGTTGGTTGCAAAAAATAAATTGTTGACTTGGTTTCATTAAGTACTACACTAAATGATTCTTGTATATATCTATATCTATAAATATATTTTGAAAAATGGAAAAACAACCAAAAATTTTAATTTAATTAACATATGTATTATAAATTAGGTAGATTCTATGGTATCTGCATGGAAAAATAACCTATACTTGCGCGTATTCACTCAAACTCGCTTCGAATTTAATGAAGAATCTCATTTTGATTGGGTTTGAGTTTAGATTTTGGTTTTTTCTAATTGCAAATTATGGAGACGGGTTGAATAAAAGGGACACTAGTATTCACCAGAAATCAACCCCTAGAAACCACCTCATTTATTTAATTATGTACTTAATTATTTAGTTTTAGAATATTAAATATGTGATCAATATTTTGATATTTTAATTTGTATTTATTATTCAAAGTTTTCAAAAAATAATTGATTGCGAAAAATAAAGTGTTGACTATGTTTCAATATATATACTATCAAATGATTCTTCTATATATCTATACATATATTTTGAAAAAAAAAAAGGAGAACATATGTATAATGTATTAGGTAATTTCTTTGATATTTTCATGGCAAAATAATCTGTACATGTGTGTATTTACTTTTTTTTTTTTAATCTAGAAATATATTAAGAGCGGGAACTAAAGCCCGAACACGATTACAAAAGGAAGCTCCAACGAGTCAAAGAGAAAGAAAATTACACGCCTAATCGAACCTAAGATAAGTATAGCAAAGGGTTTTTGCTAAACTCGTAAAAGTTGTAATTAGGACGAGTAATATTCCATATGTAAGACCATTTCCACATGAGAGCCTTAATACCCCACACAACATCTCTAGTATTCCAACCACTATCCTTAAAAATAATAGCATTTTTTCTCAACCAAATGCTCCAAATAATAGCCAACCAAGTACTCCCCTCCTTGCCCTTTTTTAAGTTGAGGTTACGACACGCATGCCACCAATAATGGAAACTCTCCTTGAAATCGTTCTCCGTAGCAAGCGTAATCCCCAACCAATCACCCACATCAACCGAAACATTCTTAGCCTCGGAACACCTAATTAACAAATGAAACAGAGATTCGGGCAATACTCCGCATAAAATGCAATTGAGGTTGGAAGTAGAATTAAGAATAAATCTTTTGAAAAGGAGAACCTAGGACGGAATCTTGTTTAGAAAGCAACGCCAACCGAAAGCCCTCACTTTAAGAGGAACATCCACACACCAAATCAAAGAAAAAAACAGCATCGTGCTTAGAAGGGGGACCGAAAGAAATGCAGCTGGCCTCCAATTCCCCATAACGGGACTTGACTGTGTACTTGGCCTCCTTGTTCCACATCCAAATAATACTGTCCCTGCACTCTAGCACAGGCCCAGCACCGGCCAGGATAGCATGCAGCTGCTGTAAATCCGCAACAACAGTAACAGCGTCAGCGGGAGGAACTCCGAAGCTGCCCCATTGCCAAATGTCATTACACCACCCTCCCATGCAAGCCACAGTAACATCCTGCAAAACAGAAACGTTAAAAATAGCCTGAAAACGGTAATTCAAAGGTCCACCATCCAGCCATGTGGAGTGCCAAAAGGAGGTGGCATAACCGTCTCCCACTTTGAAAGAGCAATTGGAAAAGAAACACTCATCCTGTAAGTTTTTTCCCAACAAACATAAATCAGACCACCAAGTAGAACAAGACCGGTATCCGACCATAGATTTTGAATTTAAGTGTAATGCCTTATAGATATTGTCATATGGATCATTTGAAGATGATTGAAGCCTTTGAGTGATGCGACTGTGCAGAATTTTGTGCGCACCGCTCAAAGAACTCGATGAAACTCCATCTTCGGCTCAAAATCTGAACAAGCATGTGTGACGAAGAATCGAAGCTAACGAAATTTCTGAGAAAATTTCGCCGGAATGGGCTTCATACAATAAAAATCGAAGAAGTTATGAATTTTCAAACTTGTCGCGACATACTCGAAAACACACTTTTTACCGAAAGACTACAACATTCTTCGAAATGTTGGGAATTTTCAGTTCACAATTGGCCTTTGGTCCGAACATATGAAATCTCGGTAATGATGAAATGGAGTTCCAGTTAAATTTTCGAGCGAATATGACGAGCAGATTGTGAGATATGAATTTTCTGAGGCCCGAAACCCTACATTCAACACCATTTTTTGTTTTGAGAATTTTTTGTGCCGATTTTAGATTTATTGTTGTAATGAAGGAAAAGAGAAGAAGATTAAGACTTTTTTTAAGAGGGAGAGTGGTTCTTCTGAACTCAGTTTTGTCTAGCATTCCAATCTTCATTTTTTTCTTTTATAAAGCCCCTAAAGTGGTTATCAAAGAAATTATTATACTTCAAAGGGTTTTTTATGGGGAGGAGTTGAGGAGAAGAAAAAGATCAATTGGATTGGGTGGGATAAAATTTGTTTATCAAAGAAGGATGGGGTCTTGGGTTAAAATATTACGGGAAGTTTAATCTTGCTTTGCTTTAGAAGTGGAAGTGGCGATTTTTGAGTGACGAGAACTATCTTTGGACAACCTTTTGCCTTGTAGGTATGGTGATATTAACAAAGATGTGCTTGATGATTTGGTGATTCATGTGAGAAACAAAGCCTCTCTGTGGTGGAAAGAATTATGTGTTGTTGGCTGGTCGGGAAAGGATAATCCTGAAAACTGGTTTCTTTCTTCTATTGCGGGAAAGCTTGGTAATGGAGAATATAATTTGGATTTTTAGAGAGATTGTCGGTTGGAGGATGTTCTTCTTTCCATTCAATTTTCGGGGTTGTTTCGACTTGCTGACTTTTCTATTTCAAAGATTAGTGATCATGGGATTTGGTCAAGTGGCACGTGGTTATGGGAGATTCGTTTGTGGTGTAAGTTTAAGAGTGCGCCTAAGAGGGGGTGAATTAGGTGTTTCAAAGATTTATCCGGTTTTTAGAATACTTGTACTTATTTTTCTGGTTTGGTGTTTGAAGGTTTTTGAATGGTTCTTTTCTTTTCTTGATAATAGTGATGAAAGCGGTAAAAAAACGGAAAAGTAAAGAACACAACGATATATACTGGTTCCCCTCACAATCCGAGAGTACTCCAGTCCCCTTTCAAACACGAAAGAGATTTTACTATTGTTAGATCTTTGTACAAGCCTATACCAAGACTCCTCCTACAATCTTCTAACAACACCACCAAGAACAATCCTCTTGGATTTTTCACTAACTTGTTTCCAACAATCCTGGACAACAAGATCTCAACCACCAAGAACAATCCTCTTGGATTTACTATCTTGATTATGAGAACAATCCTCTCACTAATCAATAACCCTTGCTTCCAACAATCCTGGATAGCAAGTCAATAATAATGAATATATTTGAGTAGAAATGTTAATGAACATATATCAATCTATAAGATTGATCTTCTCTTTAAAGCTAGACAATTTACAATGATATAATAGTGCTCAAGTGTTTATGTATGAATGAGAAACTTTTCTAACAATGTGTAGAAAAAGTTTCAATGAAAGTTCAAGTATGAAACACTTGTATGAAAATATATGATGAAAATATATGATCAAAAAGGTGGTAAATTGTAATGAAAGAGGTGAGGAATAAAATCTGAAATGTATAGTATATATAGGTGACTATATGCCTCTTAGAATGGTTGCATATTGATAGAACAATACAATGCTTAAAGGATTGAAAGATGAATTCGTTTGGGACAGATTTAACATGAAAGGTTGCCACTGGTTCAGGTGTAACCGGTTACCTAAAGGATGTAACCGGTTACATGGTTACGTTACAGCCCAAAAATTCAAAAACACGATCATGTAACCGGTTACCGAAATGATGTAACCGGTTACATCAAGAAAAAATGCACAGAAAAAGCTACTGCCAGCAATGTAACCGGTTACGTGAATGTTGGTAACCGGTTACCTCAACTCAAAAAGTAAAAATGCATGTTTTTCAAGGTTGGAAACATATGCCATGCATATATGAGTTTGGGCATGCATATGTATGAAAGTTTATATGATTTTTGAGCACTAAGAAATATCAATGTAAAAGGAATTTTAACTTGTACCATTATGACATGAAGATCAATCAATCAAAGCTAATCTCCATGAAAGTTGCAATCTTGATCCATAGCTAATTTGATCTTTTTGCTCATCCTTTATTGATGTATACTCATGATAGTTGTCTTCATCAAAACATAGAGTTGTAGAAGCTTGCCTTCACAAAGATAGTTTTAATAGTACTTGGTTTGTTAAACTTTGCATATCCAAGACCACTTTTATCATTAGGGAATCTTTGTTGCCTAAGGACACCTTCCAACCCAATTTGTCCTTTTTCATACCTTTCAAGGACTCTCTTTAATTGAACAATTTGAAAAGAAAGCGATTCACATTTATTACATATATATTTTGGTTCTATTTTATCAACATATTGTTTCTTTTCAACATCAAAATCTTTCTGCATGGTATCCATTTTCTCTTCAAGAGTTTTGATTTGTTTCTTTTGAGTTGATACGGTTTTATTCAAGATTTTGCATTCATTCAATAATTCATTTATAGCACCTTGAACATCATTATCAAAAAGGGAAAATTCATTACTAACCTCATTGTCTTCATCATCAGAGTGGTGTGTTGCTACCAATGCAAGATTCACATGTTCTTCATCTGAAGATGAACTTATTTCATTGTCATCCCATGCTACATATGCTTTCTTTGATTTTTTATCCTTATTTTTCTTGAAGTATTTGTTCTTCTTTTCAAGTTTAGGGCATTCACTTTTGACATATCCTCTTTCTCCACATTCAAAGCATTTAATCTTCCTTGTTGGTTAATCATCTCCTTTTTCCTTTCTTTTCTTAGAAATTTTTCAAATTTTTTGATAAACTCATTATCTTCTTCACTAGTGGATTCATCCTCTTGATTGCTATCATGATGCTTGACTCTTGTCTTCAAGGCAATATCTTTTGAATCTTTTATTTGAATTTCATGCGTTTCAAGTCTTCCGAGTTCTGTTTCATATTCTTGAAGTTTACCGAACAAGGTTGCAGAAGTCATCTTTGATAGATTCTTTTTCTTGGATATCGCCGTTACTTTCGGTTGCCTCTCTCTTGTTAAAGATCTAAGCACCTTTAGATTTAGTTCTTCGGTAGTGAGGGTCTTACCAAGTGCCTTCAAGTGATTTGTCAAATGAACGAATTGTTTTTGCAATTCGAGAATAGTTTCTCTAGGCTTCATTCTAAACAGTTCGTATTCTTGACTTAAGGTATTCAATCTTGATCTTTTAACTTCGGTGGTACCTTCATGAGTTTCTACAAGAGTATCCCATATTTCCTTTGCTGTTGTACATGCCGATACTCGGAAAAATTCATCCATACTAAGAGCACCTTGAAGAAGATTGATAGCCTTTTTGTCAGCGAGAACCTTCTTTCTATCATCATCATTCCATGAAACTTTAAGCTTTGTTGATTCAACACCATCGACAACAGTTGTAGGAACAAAAGGACCATTTTGGACTGCTTCCCATACTTCTTCTCCTTGTGCTTCTAAGTGAGCCTTCATTCGGATTTTCCAAAAGTCAAAGTATTCACCACAAAATAATGGAGGCTTGTTGTTACTACCACCATCTCTAAAAACTGGATTTTGATTTGCGGAAGCCATTCAGGATCTTTAGGAACAGGTTACCTATAACCTGCTCTGATGCCAATTGTAAGTTTAAGAGTGCGCCTAAGAGGGGGGTGAATGAGGTGTTTCAAAGATTTATCCGGTTTTTAGAATACTTGTACTTATTTTTCTGGTTTGCTGTTTGAAGGTTTTTGAATGGTTCTTTTATTTTCTTGATAATAGTGATGAAAGCGGTAAAAAAACGGAAAAGTAAAGAACACAACGATATATACTGGTTCCCCTCACAATCCGAGAGTACTCCAGTCCCCTTTCAAACACGAAAGAGATTTTACTATTGTTAGATCTTTGTACAAGCCTATACCAAGACTCCTCCTACAGTCTTCTAACAACACCACCAAGAACAATCCTCTTGGATTTTTCACTAACTTGTTTCCAACAATCCTGGACAACAAGATCTCAACCACCAAGAACAATCCTCTTGGATTTACTATCTTGATTATGAGAACAATCCTCTCACTAATCAATAACCCTTGCTTCCAACAATCCTGGATAGCAAGTCAATAATAATGAATATATTTGAGTAGAAATGTTAATGAACATATATCAATCTATAAGATTGATCTTCTCTTTAAAGCTAGACAATTTACAATGATATAATAGTGCTCAAGTGTTTATGTATGAATGAGAAACTTTTCTAACAATGTGTAGAAAAAGTTTCAATGAAAGTTCAAGTATGAAACACTTGTATGAAAATATATGATGAAAATATATGATCAAAAAGGTGGTAAATTGTAATGAAAGAGGTGAGGAATAAAATCTGAAATGTATAGTATATATAGGTGACTATATGCCTCTTAGAATGGTTGCATATTGATAGAACAATGCAATGGTTAAAGGATTGAAAGATGAATTCGTTTGGGACAGATTTAACATGAAAGGTTGCCACTGGTTCAGGTGTAACCGGTTACCTAAAGGATGTAACCGGTTACATGGTTACGTTACAGCCCAAAAATTCAAAAACACGATCATGTAACCGGTTACCGAAATGATGTAACCGGTTACATCAAGAAAAAATGCACAGAAAAAGCTACTGCCAGCAATGTAACCGGTTACGTGAATGTTGGTAACCAGTTACCTCAACTCAAAAAGTAAAAATGCATGTTTTTCAAGGTTTGAAACATATGCCATGCATATATGAGTTTGGGCATGCATATGTATGAAAGTTTATATGATTTTTGAGCACTAAGAAATATCAATGTAAAAGGAATTTTAACTTGTACCATTATGACATGAAGATCAATCAATCAAAGCTAATCTCCATGAAAGTTGCAATCTTGATCCATAGCTAATTTGATCTTTTTGCTCATCCTTTATTGATATATACTCATGATAGTTGTCTTCATCAAAACATAGAGTTGTAGAAACTTGCCTTCACATGTGGGAGAGACAGTTAGATGGAGAAGATGCTATTCAATATCAGCGTTTGCAAGAAACTCTACTTACAGTTCAGCCACTGGTGGGAGTGAAGGATCGGTTTGTTTGGTGGAAATTCCTCATGGGTTTTTGGTAAAAGCGGCTTATGAGAGGATTTTGGAAGGAGACAACCGGATTTGGTTGTTGCAACCAAATGTCCTTGATGCTTTGAAGAGTTTATGGAAGACGAAAGTGTCGAGTAAACTTTAGTTCTTTTGGTAGAGATTGATTTTGAATAGGTTACCTTCTAAGAAGGAGTTGGCGAAGCGAGGTGTTGTCACAGAGCCTCACAATTTGGTTTGTCTGTTGTGTTTTGGGAAAGAAGAGGATCTCTATCATCTTTTTGGTATGTTTAAGTTTTTAAAGTTTGAATGAGTCATTTCTTCTATAAGGTAGGGACGAGTCTTGTTTGGTCGGATTGGTTTGTCCATTTAGGATTGTGTATTGAGGTTACGTAGGTGGTTGTGTGGAGTGTGTTTTTTTGTTGAGTTTTCCTTTGTTGTATATGAGGGTGCACCCCTTGTAATAGTGATTGAATTCCCTTTTTCTTATAAAAAAGGTTTCTTGTTGTAATTTTTTTAATCATAATTTTAGAAAAATAAAATAAAATGGTGAAGATAGAAGATGAATGTTTCAAGATAAATAAGATGAAGAACATGAATTTTCGAAGAGGAAGTAGAGGAATATAAAATGAAAGAATTAATTATTTATATTAATTAAAAATATATTATTAAATATAAAATTATTAGATATTTAATATTTAAAATATATTATTATATAATATCAATGGTGATAAGTACAACGTCGACAAAAAATTAACTTGTCCGAGCAAAATTTTCTGAAAACGAATTGAGATCCTCCCCACGATAACCAGATAACCAATTAATACGTCAAGTACATGTCAAGTCCCAGTGATGAAAATTTTATTCATATTGTCTCATGGTCAAGGAGTGAGAAGTTTTCTTTGCAAAAATATCTTATGAACATTTTAGATTTATTTTATTGTTTTAATTAATTTAACCAATAATAATTTTTACACAAAAATCTTCACAAACACATAAACAATTTATTCAAACAAAAGTATATCAAATCTTGCAAATTACAAACATTAAAATTGTATCTAAAACCATATTTTATCTTCTCATTCAAACCCTAGATTTTAACATTTGCAATATTTATTTTTTCCTGAAAAAAACTCATGCATACACCAGCCCAATCAAGGAAGAAAATTAGTAAAGTCGTCAATCAGATCATCATGGCCTTCGAAAAGCAAATTAACCTAAAAAAAACAAATATAATGAGGATCACACAAGAAAAATGAGAAATAAAAGAATTAGAGTATATAGTTTTAAAATTAAAATCATGATATAAACAATACAACACATACATCCCTAATGACATCATCAAGACTCCTTTTGTTTTCTCTATATGAATTCAGGATGCTCAGAAACAATGGATAAACATGATGCTGATGAGCACGTCCAAATCGAGTCTGTATTAGAAGAAACCATAAGACTAATAAAATGTAAAAAATGTCCAATAATTAATTCCACTTTAAAAACATATATGATTGCAAAGAGGCCAGCATACAACTTACCTTCACCTTAGTCACAAATTTCGAAGCATATTCTATATTAACAGTTGGCTTCTTAGCACTTCTTTTATTCATCTTCTGTAATTTTAAGTACATAAAAAATATATACACTATTGCGTTAAAATATCAAAAAATTAAAAGGAAAAAAACTAGCAAGAAAAATAATATAATTTATTTCATAGTATTTTCTTAACCTTGGCCATCCCTTAGAAACTAAAATGAAGACCGCAGCTTCAGAAAGAGATAATGGAGGAAAAATGAAGTGACTAAAAATAATTCACAATGAGATGTTATATATAGGAGAATAATGCGAAAAAATAAAGTGTTGACTAAGTTTCAATAAATACTATTAAATGCTTCTTGTATATATTTATACATATATTTTGAAAAATGGTATAACAATGAAAATTTCAATTTAATTGAATGTATCTGTCAAAGAACATATGTATTATTCCTTACTTTCGTCCCAAATTATAAGAGAAATTCACTTTTTTAATTCATTGAATAATCAATGTATTTGGTCTATATATAAATCAAATATATTAATTATTTAATGAATCAAAAAAGTAAATTTCTCTTATAATTTAGGATTGAGAGAATATATGTTAGCTGAATTCTTTGGTTTCCACATGGAAAAATAATTTGTACTTGCTTGTATTAACTTACACATTTTGAATTTAATGGGAAAAACTCACTTAGATTGGATTTGGGTTCGGAATTTGAGGATTTTCCATTTATAAGTTATGCTAACGAGTTATGTAAAAGAGACACTAATATTCATCTCGAATCTAACCTCAAAAACCGCCCCAATTATTTTATTAAGTACTTTATTCTTTAGTTTTAATAATCTAGAATATTAAATATGTGATCAATGTTTTGATATTTCGATTTATATTTAGTATTTAAAACATTTGAAATGTATGTATAAAATTTTTTAAAATTGTTTTAGTTTAATATTTATAATTTTATTTTAAAAAAATGAATATTTCTATTAAAAAAATTAATTACGAAAAATAAAGTATTGACTAGGTTTCAATAAATACTACTAAATGGCATAAAAACAAAAAAAATTCAATTTAATTGAATGTGTCGGTTAAAGAACACGCCTATTATATATTAGGTAATTTCTTTGATATCCGCATGGAAAAATAACTAGTATGTGCGTGCATTCACTCGAACACGTCTCAAATTTAATGGAGAAATTTCATTTTGATTGGGTTTGAGTTTGAATTGAATTTTTTTTCCAATTACAAATTATGGTAACAAGTGTCGTAAAAGAGACATTACTATTCACCCCAAATTCACTCCTGAAACTGCATGATTTATTTTATTAGACTCTTTATTATTTAGTTTTAATAATTTATAATAGTAATTATGTGATCAATGTTTTAATATTTTAATTTCTATTTATTATTTAAAAAATTGAAATGTATGTATAAATATCTTTTGAAATTCTTTTATTTGATTATTTGTAATATAATCTGATTATGAAAAAAAATTAATATTTTTATTAAAATAGTTGGTTGCAAAAAATAAATTGTTGACTTGGTTTCATTAAGTACTACACTAAATGATTCTTGTATATATCTATATCTATAAATATATTTTGAAAAATGGAAAAATAACCAAAAATTTTAATTTAATTAACATATGTATTATAAATTAGGTAAATTCTTTGGTATCTGCATGGAAAAATAACCTATACTTGTGTGTATTCACTCAAACTCGCTTCGAATTTAATGAAGAATCTCATTTTGATTGGGTTTGAGTTCAGATTTTGGTTTTTTCTAATTACAAATTATGGAGACGGGTTGAATTAAAGGGACACTATTATTCACCAAAAATCAACCCCTAGAAACCACCTCATTTATTTAATTATGTACTTAATTATTTAGTTTCAGAATATTAAATATGTGATCAATATTTTGATATTTTGATTTGTATTTATTATTCAAAGTTTTCAAAAAATAATTGATTGCGAAAAATAAAGTGTTGACTACGTTTCAATATATATACTATCAAATGATTCTTCTATATATCTATACATATATTTTGAAAAACAATAGGAGAACATATGTATAATGTATTAGGTAATTTCTTTGATATTTTCATGGCAAAATAATCTGTACTTGTGTGTATTTACTTTTTTTTCTGTAATCAAGAAATATATTAAGAGCGGAACTAAAGCCCGAACACGATTACAAAAGGAAGCTCCAACGAGCCAAAGAGAAAGAAAATTACACGCCTAATCGAACCTAAGATTGTGCCTTATCTTGTCCGTGCGGGGTTTTGGAAGGTAATGAACTTAATACGTACCTCAATCGATATGAAGTTTATATTAGCATTGTGTGAGCGCTGGAGGCCTGAGACTCATACTTTTCACCTTCCAATGGGTGAATGTACCGTCACTCTAGAGGACGTGTACATGTTATTGGGTCTCAACACAAATGGAAAAGCTGTGTTTGGAAATGTCCAACAACCAAACGCTCTATGCGTCGAATTGTTGGGTGTTGATTTAATAGAGGGTGAGGGGCGACAAAGAGGTAGGGGCCAAGGTATAAAGCTTGATGCCCTTCAACAAGCTTATGAAGGCCTTGAGTTGAATCAAGGCTCTAGCGAAGAAAGTAAACTACAAAAAACTAGAATGTATATTATGTTGTTATTTGGTAGGTTTCTATTTCCCGAAGGCACGGGGAATAGTGTTAATTTTATGTACTTGTGTCTACTTGAGGACATTGATGCAATTAAGACATATAGTTGGGTTTCGGCGGTGTTGGCATACCTCTATAGCTCCTTGTGCAAATGTGCAAAAAGGGATAGTTGTACATTTAATGGATGTACATTCTTGCTACAAACATGGGGATGGTGGAGAATGCCGGTTTTAGCCCCTGAAAATCCACACATTTACGTCTTCCCTTACGCGTCAAGGTAACTTAATGGTCTTATTTTAATTAGTGCCTTTTTTTCTATTATTAATTGTAACTATATTGATTTTTATTTTTGAATGTGTTTAGGTTTAATGCAACCGGGATGGACTACACCAATACGCCAGTAAACAAAATCATTTTTTACCACCAACTATTGGATCGATTAAGACCCCAAGATGTAATACCACTAAAAATTTCCATCTTCTAAATATTTTTGTAAAATTAACTATCTTATATAATTTGAAATTAATATTTTTTTGTTGCAGTTTATTTAGAGACCTTACTTGGGTTTGGACCACGTACCCGACCCTAAAGAGGCGTCTGTTTGGACGGCAAAATCACCCATTATACGGTTCACCAATGTGGAGATGCACCCAAGTGACCATGTGAAGCTCCAATTCGACATGCATCAAGGTATCCCTGACCCCCCTGAGCCTGACTCTTTGGGACGTTGGCATCTGGCGAAGGTTAGCGAACAGTGGTACGTAGAAAATTGGAAGACGTTTGCTAGAGATCAGCGTAAAATATGGGCTCGTCGTTCCACCACTGTTTTACAATTTCCTGTGGCGCCGGAAGAAATGAAACCAACGGCTGAATATATCAACTGGTACAGATCGGTCACAAATCCCGAAATGATTGTGTCTGCCCCTTTCTATTTGGCTGACCCGCGAGAACAACAACCATATTTTGGAGGACAACAACAACAACCACATATTTTCCAACAAAATCAACAACAACAACAACAAAATTTTCAGCGAGAACAACCACCACCATATTTCCAACATCATCAACCACCACCGAATTACCAACAACAAAATTACCCACCACAACAATAACAACAAAATTACCACCAACAACCAATCCACCAACAAACACCTATTTACCAACAACAACAACAACAATCCAAACAATACCACCACCAACAACCATCCCAAACTCAACCACAAAATCAACCCCACCACCTACACTTCCAAGAACTCCATGTGGGGAGCTCTTCCAGATCACACTTCCAAGACCTCCATGTGGGGAGCTCTTTCTGATCACCACCACTAACCCCCGACATAGGCATACAAGAAGAATACCCGCCATACAACACATTCGACCAACCAACATCACAATACCCCAGCCAACAATTGAATTTCAATACACCACCACAACCAATCTATTTTAACCAAACTGAATCCACCAATAACTTCCAAAATCCAAACTTCTAGGCCGCATCCACTAGGAGAAATTTCAACCCACCTAGACAAAGCTTTGACGGCGCCACGGGCACCCGCCTTTCCTATAGCGGGAATTCAAGAGGTCAAGCACGGCTCCCAGATTTTGTTGACCAGGAATGCATTGAGGGTCCGTCGACTCAAACACAAGATGAACCAAATAGAGGGGGGCGTCGCAGAAATAGGGGAGCACTACCAACTCGTGACCCTTCTACACGACCTATTAGACAACCTGAATGCGGATCGTACCATGGTCCACGTGGCGCTCAATAGGAATTTTATTATTATCGTTAATGTATTTTATGTTGTTTTTAATTTTAATGTACCTTTTTAATTATGATTAATGGCTAATGTATTTGGTAATTTTTAATTTATTTTTAATTTATTGATATTATTTTTCCAAACTAAAAAATATATAAAAAAAACAAGTAAAAAATAATATAAAAAAATTAAAAAAAAATAAGGGGGGGTGTTGTCGCCAGGGGGTGGCGACAACACCTGATTTTTAAACGTCTTCGCCATTGCGCCTGGCGACTTCCTTGTGGGCTTAACGTTGTCGCCACCCCCCCTGGCGACAACGTGGTATTTTTTAAAAAAACAACATTTTCGTAATTTTTTTGAAAATGTTGTTATTTTTGATATTTTTTTAAAAAAACTGGATATTCAAAAAAAATTTTCAAATAATTCACAATGAGATGTTATATATAGGAGAATAATGCGAAAAAATAAAGTGTTGACTAAGTTTCAATAAATACTATTAAATGCTTCTTGTATATATTTATACATATATTTTGAAATATGGTATAATAACGAAAATTTCATTTTAATTGAATGTATTTGTCAAAGAACATATGTATTATTCCTTACTTCCGTCCCAAATTATAAGAGAAATTCATTTTTTTAATTCATTGAATAATCAAAGTAGTTGGTCTATATATAAATCAAATATATTAATTATTTAATGAATCAAAAAAGTAAATTTCTCTTATAATTTGGGACAGAGAGAATATATATTAGCTGAATTCTTTGGTTTCCACATAGAAAAATAATTTGTACCTGCGTGTATTCACTTACACATTTTGAATTTAATGGGAAAAAACTCACTTAGATTGTATTTGGATTCGAATTTGAGGGTATTCCATTTATAAGTTATGGTAACGGGTCAGGTAAAAGAGACACTAATATTCACCTCGAATCCAACCTCAAAACTGCCCCAATTATTTTATTAAGTACTTTATTATTTAGTTTTAATAATTTAGAATATTAAATATGTGATTAATGTTTTGATATTTTGATTTATATTTAATATTTAAAATATTTGAAATGTACATACAAAATTTTCTAAAATTGTTTTAGTTTAATATTTATAATTTGATTTTGAAAATATAAATATTTCTATTAAAAAAATTAATTACGAAAAATAAAGTATTGACTAGGTTTCAATATAAATATATCTATAAATATATTTTGAAAAATGGCATAACAACAAAAAAATTTCAATTTAATTGTATGTATCAAATCTTTTGAATTTCTTTTATTTGATTATTTGTAATATAATCTGATTATGAAAAAAATTAATATTTTTATTAAAATAGTTGGTTGCAAAAAATAAATTGTTGACTTGGTTTCATTAAGTACTACACTAAGTGATTCTTGTATATATCTATATCTATAAATATATTTTGAAAAATGGCAAAACAACTAAAATTTTTAATTTAATTGAATGTATCAGTCAACGAATATATGTATAATAAATTAGGTAAAATCTTTGGTATTTGCATGAGAAAATAACCTATATTTGCGTGTATTCACTCAAAATCGCTCCGAATTTAATGAAGAAACTCATTTTGATTGAGTTTGAGTTCAGATTTTGGTTTTTTCGAGTTACAAATAATTGAGACAGGTTGGATAAAAGGCACACTAGTAGTCACCCAAAATCCACCCCTAAAAACCGCCTTATTTATTTAATTATGTACTTAATTATTTAGTTTTAATAATTTAAAATATTAAATATGTGATTAATATTTTGATATTTTGATTTATATTTATCATTCAAAATTTTTGAAATGTATATATGAAGTTTTTTGAAATTAAATTATTTTAATATTTATAATGTATTTTGATTTTTAAAAAAATAAGTTATTTTATAAAATAATTGATTGCGAAAAATAAAGTGTTGACTATGTTTTAATATATACTATCAAATGATTCTTCTATATATCTATACATATATTTTGAAAAAAATGGGAAAACATATGTATAATGTATATTAGGTAAATTCTTTGATATTTTCATGGTAAAATAATTTGTACATGTGTGTATTTACTTTAATCGATCTTGAATTTATTGGAGAAAACTCATTTTGATTGGGATTGAATTTAGATTTGTGTTTTTTCTAACTACAAGTTAGGGAGATGGGTCGGGTAAAAGGGACAATAGTATTTACCCTAAACTTGTCCTTGAAATTGTCAGATTTATTTTATCATGTACCTTATTCTTTAGTTTTGGAAATTTAGAATAGTAAATATGTGACCAATATTTTGATATTTCGATTTGTATTACTTATTTAAAATATTTGAAATGTATGTATGAAATTTCTTAAGATTATTTTATTTTATTATTAACAATTGATTGTGAAAAATGAAGTGTTGAATAGGTTTCAATAAATACTACTAATTGATTATGGTATATATCAAATATTATTTTGAAAAATGCCATAACAACCGATAATTTCAATTTAATTGAATGTATCCGTCAAAGAACATGTGTATTATATATTAAGTAAATTCTTATATATCAACATGGAAAAATAATCTGTACCTACGTATATTTATTCGAACCTATATTTTGAAATCTTTGTATTTGGCCTTGCACCGACTGATTCTAAAGAACCAATTCCACTGTCAATTAGTGGGGGGCCCGTCCAACAAAAGGATTGATAGCGTCTAATGAGATTCGAACTCAATTTAATGGAGAAAACTCATTTTGATTGTAATTGGATTCAAATTTGGGTTTATTTTAATTACAAATTATTGAGACGAGTCGAATAAAAAAAACACTAGTATTAATTAAACCTAAATCCACCACTCGAAACCACCTCATTTGTTTTATCATGTACTTTGTTATTTAATTTTGCTAATTTAAAATAGTAATACGTGATGAATATTTTAAAATTTTAATTTATATTTATTAATTAAAAAATTTTAAATGTATGTATGAAATTTTTTGAGAATATTTTATTTTAAAATTTGTAATATAGTTTGATTTTGCAAAAACAATTATTTTTATTAAAAAATTGATAGTGAAAAATAAAGTGTTGACTAGGATTCAGTGTATATATATATATATATATATATATATATATATATATATATATATATATATATATATATATATATATATATATATATATATATATATATATATATATATATATATATATAGGATAACAACCACACATTTCAATTTAACTGAATGTATTATATATTAAGTAAATTCTTTGGTATTTGTATGGCAAAATAATTTGTACCTGCGTGTTTATGCTCAAAGCCGTCTCAAATTCAATCGAAAAAACTCACTTTTATTGAAATTGGATTCTGATTTGAGTTTTTTCCAATTACAAATTATGAAGACGGGTTGGGTAAAAGGGAGACTATTATTCATTCCGAACCCGCCCCTAAAATTGCATGATTTATTTTATTAGGCACTTTATTATTCAGTTTTGATAACTTATAATAGTAATTATGTTTTCAATGTTTTTATATTCTGATTTGTATTTATTGTTTTAAAAAATTGAAATGTATGTATAAAATCTTTTGAAATTATTTTATTTGATTATTTGTAATATTATTTGATTGTGAAAAAAGTTAGCATTTTTATTAAAAAAAATTGATTGCAAAAAATAAAGTGTTGACTTGGTTTCAATAAATACTACTAAATGATTCTTGTATGTATTTATAAATATATTTTGAATAATGGCAAAAAAAACAAAAAAAGTTCAACTTAAATGAATATATCAGTCAAAAAGCATATGTATTAAGAAAATGATTAATTATGTTGATTTCAATTATAAAATGAGTCTCATTTATTAAAATAACCTCATTAATAATAGGTAGTGGAGTACTTAAATGAATTAAAATACAATAAATAAGGATAAGTTAGTGAAAGAAATAATAAATATTACATTGATATTTTAGATGGACAAATAATTTGAGATAAATAAAAATTAGAAAGAGGACACCTGTAATACCCCGACTCCCTGACACCGGTAATTATCATTAAATTGGTTAATTGATAATTAAAATGCACATTGGTCTTAGTCCATATCATCTAAGCATAATTGTATTAGAAGTCTTAAGAGAAAGCAATGAAATTGGTTGGAATTGAACTAAGTGGCATTGTAGTAAATACCACTTAGTTAAAGGGCACATTGGACCTTAAATATTACTTGCATGAGGACTTAAGGCATTGTTTGGTGGTAGACCATTCCAAATCATAATTTTTGAGGAAGAGGGAGCTTAGAAGCATGGAAAGAAAGAAGAACTCAAGTTCATCATCTCCATTTTCGCACCTTGGATACAGCTCCACCAAAACGGTAATATCTCTATGCTCGTAACTCCGATTGTAACGATTCTCATCTCATTGGAAAGGTAACGAAATTCTCTTTGATTTGCATATATGGTTTGCGTTTATAGCTTCTGTTTTGAAGGAGATATGTGAGTTTGAAGTTGGATGATGCATGCTGAAATGGGTTATGAAGGGGTTACGGGTTTGGTGAGCTAGGAGATGAAGCTTTGGCTATGGTGGAAGTCCAATGGCAGCAAGAACATCCTTCTAACCTCTATTTAGCCAAGGTGAGTTCCATTAGATAGGACTTGGGTAGGAAATTGAGAATGATTTTTATGCTTGGAATTAGATTGTGATTGAATCCTTGCATGTGAGACTAATTGTTAGGAGTTGGGAGTTGTTATGAGATAGTTTCTTTGCATGCTTGATCTAATTGATGGAATTGTGCTTTATAATGAGTTTGTATGTATTGGACCATTGCTATGTGTTATAATTTAGTCTGGAATGATCCTGAGATGTTAGAGGTGTTTGGATTGAAGTTATATTAGGGTTAGAACCTTCAAAATGCAGAAAAATTGATTATGCTACAGGGTATTCGGTTACGGGTCTTTGGGTAACCGATTACACTGTTAAAAATGCAATTTTGGGCTGTTTTTAGTGCCAGTAATCGGTTACTGAGTTTGGGTAATCGGTTACCCTGGGCGTAGAGGGGAAAATCAGCAAACTTCGGAAATTCGTAACTTTTGCGTCGTAAATCCGTTTTGCGTAAACTTTATATCGTTGGAAAGCTAGCGACGTGTACTTTCTAATAAAATTGGTCCCTAAACCAGAATGTTTAATTTAATCATATTTGAACCCCACTTAGTGTGTCTTGTCGAGTGAAATTGTATGTGACTATTTCCCCCGAGAACAGTTATGTTCCGTATAGGGAACCGAGTGTCTCCTTAGTCATGTGAGACTTGTTTAATTAGTATTTAGACATGTTGATGTTGTATATGATCATGAATATGTTAATTTTAACATGTGAACTATGCATGATTAGAATGAATTAATCTCATTGCACTTAATTGCTATATTATGTTTAAATACGAATGCTGTGTTGTGATGAGATGTGAATATCTTGTTAATGCCCGTTGTTTCGGTAAACAATTGGTATTGCGTGCTTGTGTGATTTGGCACTTGATATGTGTGTATGCTTGAATCGAAACGGGTCGGGTGCTAGGTTGCGTTATGTTCCGGGCTTTGTGATCAATGGGACAGCCCCGATCGTGTGATCCTGGGCTCACACCTGAACTACTGTTGTAGTGTGCTTGTGAGGGTCTTGAGGCATTTTCCACTTGGCGTTAACACACTTGCGTGCTCGGTATGGTGGCGTTATGCGGCCAAGTAGGCCTACGCATAATAGGTAAACCATCTCAAGTGGTGCCATGTAGGCTACATCACTAGGCTTTCGCCCGATAGACCAATGTGTCAAGATGGCGTATTGTACTTGGCGTTAACACATGTGCTTGAAGATGGTTAATGGGACAATGACGCTAATTAGGCTAAGGTCATCTCGCGGACATTTAGGCTTGTGCGAACCCGTCTAATCATCTTGCGGTGTGCTTGTACAAGTCTCTTGACAATAGGCATGGGCGTGATTCATCGAGGGTGTGTTTTTATAAACTAGTCGAGGCATTAACGCGTTTCTGGATTCCCCGTATATGGATGCGGGTTTTGCATACTTGTTTTCATTAATTAAGGACAGGTTCCGAGAGCAGAAAATCAGGTAAACCCGGAAGACCTGACCTCGAGGGTCGCGTCCGACAAGAGGCAGGCAGGTAAACCTCGAAGACCTTTTCTGGAGGAAACTGGTACTTATGATTGTTTGTTGATCCTATTGGTTAGTCAAGGGACTTCCGATATGGATTGTATCCTTGTTGTGTGTTTGCACCTGGCCGTAAGGATAACCCGGAATCAATGGTGGATTCAGTTTGTTAATGCATGTACTCTGTAGAATCGAGTGAACCCGTAAGATAGGGGAACTCACTGAGATTTAGTAATCTCACCCCAATCAACTTATATTTTTTTCAGGTGCAGTTTAGTAGAGTTTGGTCAGTAGCAGGTTTGGACCGAAGACTTGGAAGTGGTGATGGCTCGGAGACCTCGTCAGATCTCATTTTCCGCTGTGCAGATCCATTGAAGACACATGTTAAGTTATTCCTAGTATAATTTCATGCTGCACTCAATATGGATCCTTCTATAGCTATAGCTTTTGTATGTACTCAATATCATTTTTTAACATTTCATGCATAATATACTAGTCAGTTATGTATGGGGTGTTACAGTTGGTATCAGAGCAGGTCGATTCCCGGCTGAGCCATGAGACATCACTAGCAATTCCTTTCTTCCTCACATGTGTGTGTTTCTAACCTGGTTTTACTGGTATCTCATTCAGTCGTTGAACTTGATCAACTCATCGACTGAGTGTGAGACAGTAGAATTACGGCAAAGCCGCCACGAGGACTCGTAAACCTGTAAGTGTCGTGAACCCAAGTAGAAAGGATCAGTTGGGTGGTGAATTGTATATGGAAGATGGATTTATTGGACGACGTAAGTAGAAGGAATATTGTAGTTGTCATACTTAAGAGGAGCGTTTGACGCAAAGAAGTAATACCTGAACTACCAAGGTGTGGATTCAGACAACTAGAACCCCCAGGATTTTGATTGGACGAAGTGAAAATTTCCTATAAGTCTTGGTAATAGAAAGGGAAATCCAAGCAAGATTGATTAAGAGCGTTGTAAGTGAGATTCTCCGAAGGTGTTGAGCCAAGAATTAGTAGGATTCAGTACTGATGATGCTATCGTTGTTGGGTGTGACTGATGAGCTGATAGGACAGAATAATCTTTTGAAGTGCGGACACAGAAGTCAGACCTTTCTGATTATGCTGGTATGGAAAGTGATTGGATGGGCGAAGTATTAGATCCTGATCCAACTTGAAGTACCCTAAGTGAGATTAGTTTCCTAGTGAAGGTTGTTGGAATATACGAACTTGGTAACTTACGATTGGGCGAGACATGAATACCCGATCGGTAGAAGAGGATGTGTATTTATGTTCTTATCATTTTATTTTTAAGTTCTAGAACTACGCTATATGGAATATGAAATGGTGTAGAAGCGTGAAATGCAGTAACCTAAGTTCTTGTTAGTTGTTGTTCGTCTGACCCTGAGTGAAGCCATAGAACTACGCTTGGCGTTGGGTGTTCAGGCGAGTAAGAACTAAGATCTATCTGGAGCGTCAGTAGGATGATCGTAGTCGCGTTGGTTGTTAGGAACCATAGTACTCTTATCTGAACCGAACTATCCTTGGAATATCATGCATGCGTGGGACGAGTGGGTACGCGTACGACATGGTAATCCGAAGTTGAACTTCAAGTCTTCATGCTTGGTGTTTTGGTTTTTCCGAGTAACTAAACCTTGATGTGTAGAACTCCTAGGTTTTAGCATCCCGAGGAGTGTGATTCAAAGGACTTGAGGAAAGATGAACCTGTTGGAGGCATGTTCAGACACTTATCGATTGCGACTATAGGATACACGTGGGGATCATCATACGCCACTGAGGTAGGTTACCTGGATACATGGCCTCAGAGTTGGACCACCATGTTGGTACTACCAGACGGGTATAATGCCACATTATCGCTATCGTGCACAAGATATGTGAGTCATCCTTTTTCCGACATGTGTGGGACAAAGGTGATATGAAGCTCAAGGTAGAATTCTGATTTGGCACTCCTGAGACATAGATCCAGACTCTCATAAGGTAGGTGGGATAAGGATCCATACGTCGTGCTCGATAGTAGAGAAATAACTAGACAGGCAATGGTTAGATGGATCAAGATCCGATACTATGCTTATAGAGACTCTGAATGATCATGCTCGCACATGATTAGAGTCAGATTATACCTTGCATACGTTCTCGTTTCATGAAGTGTTAAGTTGGCAATTTTGCATGAGTTTCTAGAGTGGGACTCATGTGCGGTCATGATATCCTGGTCAGCATAGTGAGTGGCTATCATGTACCATTGGCAACCGATGGTGGAATATGTGAATTGTATCTTGGACTAGTTTGATGTGTGACATATCTGGTAGAATGTCTGTAGGTACTCTGAGTGAAGAAATGTCAATCTTGGTAAGGCATAGACATTTTGGTTCGAGAACTTCTGAGGAGTCTATAAGGGAGATGTTCGAAATGCAAAGTGCAATTTTTTGCATTGTGGATACACTCATACCGTTGGAAGCACTGCAATGGAGGATGCAGCCGCCGAGAAAGTCAGTTAAGTGTCTGATTCAGAGGTGGAACAAACATTAGATGACTGTGTGAATGGATTGTGGCCATGGGAGGATTGTTATATCAGTAAGTCGCACGAGTTATCAGAGGTGATACTACGCTAAGAGAATGAAGGTGTATGGTTGGGTAGAAGTTGTGTAAAACTGCTAGAGTTATCATGAGCTGCAGTATGTTTTTGAAGGGTTTATTATACCGGCTAAGCAACCAGACTTGTTGGAAGGGAAAAAACATAGCAGTTGTACGCCGTGGAAATCAGTGACAAGGACAAACCACTAAGTCAATGAGTATTTGGGTTTCAATGTCATGAGACCGAAATGTGTGCCTAAGTTGTGGTAGATGAACTATATGGAATGGCAGAGTAAGTAGAAGCTTGATTCTGGAGAGTTTGCAATTTCGAGGAGTAGTAGTCGACGATGGATGTATATGGAGTTCTAGCACATGTTGTAATTGGACAACTGTAGATAAGAAATTATTGTGTATTAATGGAAACTAAGTGAATTATGGATATAACGTGACTAAGAGGATTTCAAGGTGTGTGACTCGTTGGAATCAGAGTAGCGCAACAGATCAAGGAAGAATCAGATAAGTCTGAGGCAGGAATGAACAAACTATTAGTAGGATTTTATGTTGGGATGAAAGTATCTTCCTAAGGGAAAACTGTCAAAGCGTCGTTTCGTTAATTCTAGTCTCTCAAGGATCACCATAAACTCGAGAGGTGTTGTCAATGCACCAGCTTGAGAATACATTTCGTGGATGGCATGCAGTCCTATGTTCGTAGGTTATCAGTTTAGCTTGTAAGTCACAAGGGATGGACTGAGTATCGTGACCGTTGAAATGCTGGAAGTAAGTGAAGGATTGCAATTGACGTAAGTTCTTTGTGGTTATGCCTTGTGTATTATGATTGTACATGAAGATTGGGAAAATGGTTACAGGTTAGTTGTTGAATTTCACCTCTCATCAGTAGAAGCTTGTGTGAGGTTGTCGAATGTCAAGGCTATAGTTGCAAGATGATTACACCTACGTGGTTTATGGTGACAGTTGTTATGTCTAAACTGGAGTAAGGGGTTAAAGTAAAAAAGATTCTGTTGTATAAGAAAAGGTAAATTTGGGACAAACATCCTAAGACTTTGGGAACTGGAAGTTAAGACCAAGGGACTTTGCGATCCCCTAGCAGCTGTATAGACTCTTGTGGAGAGTGATTTGAAGTGTCGTCTTAGAACAAAATATTGTGGCAAGAATGCTTGGATGGGAAGTAATTCAAGGAGCCTGGGCGTGATTCATCGAGGGTGTGTTTTTATAACCTAGTCGAGGCATTAACGCGTTTCTGGATTCCCCGTATATGGATGCGGGTTTTGCATACTTGTTTGCATTAATTGAAGACAGCTTCCGAGAGCAGAAAGGTAGGTAAACCCGGAAGACCTGACCTCGAGGGTCGCGTCCGATAGGAGGCAGGCAGGTAAACCCGGAAGACCTTTTCTGGAGGAAACTGGTACTCATGATTGTTTGTTGATCCTATTAGTTAGTCAAGGGACTTCCAATATGGATTGTATCCTTGTTATGTGTTTGCACCTGGCCGTAAGGATAACCCCGAATCAATGGTGGAATCGGTTTGTTAATGCATGTACTCTGTAGAACCGAGTGAACCCGTAAGATAGGGGAACTCACTGAGATTTAGTAATCTCACCCCAATCAACTTATATTTTTTTCAGGTGCAGTTTAGTAGCATTTGGTCAGTAGCAGGTTTGGACCGAAGACCTGTGTCATACCCCAATTTTTGACCCTAAGATTACACATCATTTGCATACCAATCATCAATCAAGAAGTTTTAACTTAGAGCTCTACTGGTGATGTTGTGCACAATTCATCTGCAAGGGAATCATCGAGCACCCATGTTTTTAGTCTTGTATATATTGTTTTACTAACCAAAATACCAAAAATATTGCCTTGTGCTCTTGTATGTTTGTGTTTTGTAGGTACCAAGTCAAAATATCCATCAAAGGAGCATTTTTCAACATTTTCACTGTGCAAATCGATTTGCATAAGGTGTAAATCGATTTACACAACTGTTTCTGCACCAAATTTGCTTCTGCCATCAGTGCAAATCGATTTTCATAAGACAGCAATCGATTTGCATAACTGTTTTTGCCCCAGATTTTGCCTTTTTTAACAATGTAAATAGATTTGCATAAAGTGTAAATCGATTGCACCAGTGCGGATTTGGAAAAATGAAGGCAAAATTCAGCTTTTGAAAGTGTTTACATCATTTGCAAGCATGGGAAGCATGACTTAGTTCTTACATTTGATTATCTACATCATTTAATCATAAACCCTCATGTGATTGCATCAAGACCATTGGATCTCTTTTTTGGCTCCAAATCCTTTTCCCAAGCCTAATTCTATTTTCCAATCCTAACTCCAAGCCACAAAATTTCCCAAACCTAAGTGCTATAAATTGAGGCACTCCCCTCTTCATTTTTCAAGCTTTAATAGCCAAGAAAACTCTTGCTCTTTCTCTCCTCACCTCTTCCAAACCCCTCACTCAAAGCTCTCATTTCTTCCACAAAAATTAGTGAGTTACATCTGTAAGTATCAGATATGCCTAAGAGGGGGGGGGGGTGAATTAGGTACTTTATAACTTTTTCGGTTTTATTGTGTAAAGTGATTATTTTTCTGGTTTATGGTAATGTTACTAAATGATGTAAAGTGCAGAAAAATAAATGACACAAGGATATATCCTGGTTCCCCTCACAAACCGAGAGTACTTCAGTCCCCTTACGCTGTAAGAGATTTCAATATAGTTGGTATCTTGTATAAGCCTAACCAAACACCAAGAACAATCCTCTTGGACCAAGAACAATCCTCTTGGATTTTTCACTAAGACCACTTATGAGAACAATCCTCTCAAAGTGTCTAACTTGTTTCCAACAATCCTGGATAACAAGAATACAACAAGTATTTTGATTTTGTATAAGAGTTTGAATAGAAGAACAATGTATCAATCACTTGATTAATCTTCTCTACCAATCATGCAATTTATAAGAATGACAAGTGCTCAAATGTTGATGGATATGATATGAATTTTCTGTTTATGATTGATGAGACAATGCAGAAAATTCTTTTTGAAAGTTTGGTAATCACAACACTTGAATGAAAATTTTATGATATAGAAAGATGTTAAATTGCAATAGGAGGAGGTAATTTGAATTCTGAAAATATAGGATATATACAGTGTCTTTACACCCCTAGGAATGAGTATGATACAATGAAAAGGTGCAAAGTTTGATGGTATAGAAAAGGTTCACGTTCAAATTGTAAACATACTGTTTTTTGATTCTGGAACGATGGAAATCGATTTACCATTATGGGAAATCGATTTCCCTGAAACGTTGTGCCTTAAAATTCAAAAACTGATACTGGAAATCGATTTACCACCACAGGAAATCGATTTCCACAAGCAAGAAACAAATTTCCAGAAACTGATTTGGCTGGGCACGCATAGGAAATCGATTTCCACTTATAGGAAAGCGATTTCCAGTTTGAAAAAGTTAGAAAAAAAAGAATTTTTAACAAGCCAAAATGCACATGATTTGAGGATGATTTTGAGCACTTAATTTATTCTTATAAGAACATGTTTGTACCTATTTGAAAGATGAGCTTCATAAAATCTTCAAGTGATCTTGTATGTTGACAATCTTCTTTGACTTTAGTAATTTGAATAGTTCAATCTTTGATACATCCTTTCTTGATATTTATGAGTGCACACATGTTGTCTTCATCAAAACACATAACATTTGGAGAAGCTTGCAATCACATTCTCCCCCTTTTTGATGATGACAACCAATAAGCTTTAAAAGTGATTTTTTGCTTGACAAGTCCTCATGCTCCCCCTATGTTGATGACTCCTCTTTTAACAAAGTGTTTATCATAACTTGAATGAGTCCTGAGACAAATCTTTCTATCCATGAGGCTGCATAATTTGGACTAAAAAGCAACAAACACAAGTTTCTTCTCCCCCTTTGTTATTATCAAAAAAGATGGGGAAAAGAGGTAAAACATGGGCAAAATATATATAATGCAGTATAGTAAAAATGAGACTTAATAACACAAATAAACATAGCATAATAATAATAATAATTTTGTCTAAACCATAACCATAACATAATACTATTAATTATGTCTAAAAAATAAGAACTTAAAAACCATAAACATAACATAATGAAAATTGTCTAAAATACCACAAAACATACTAAGAAATAAAAATAGAACATAAGACACATAAGAGAACTAATCAGTAGCATTCATCTCTTCATTTCCAACATCTTCTTCTTCTTCTTCTTCATCTCCGGAATTCTCAAGTTGTTGTTGAAGTTGATCAAAGCGACGATTAAACTCATTCCGGGTTTTTTGATGTTCATGAATGTTACGGATTTCCATTTGGAGAAGTTTCTTGTAAAGGAATTCCATGGTAAAGCCTCCTTCGGGTATGTCGGAAGGTGCTTGTGCATTCTCATCATCATTATGTTTGTAAAGGCCATCATTATCTTTAAAAATTCCCATATTTCTCAAACAATTGTCACTTGAAATTAAGCTTGTCTTCCCCATTTTCTTTGTGGGTTCCTTGCCTAATGGAATTCTAAAGACTTCAAAAATTTTGGAAATTGGGCGAGCATATGGTAGCCCACTTGTCAAAGAAAAACAGTATTCCATGTGACGGAGAATCACATAGGCCCAATTTACCGGCATAGCATTTTTCATGGCACATAGAAGCATCATATCAACTTCTCCAACTTTAGTATAATTGTTGCCTTTTGGAACAAGCACATAAGTAAGAAAATAATGAAGCATTCGGTCACTTACCGACAAATTCTTGCTAGAGACAAACACCTTGGATGAACTGGATTGAATGTGTTTGGCATAAAAATCCTCTCTTGAAATACGACTTATTCCAAAATAAAATTCCATCATTTCATAGTTAAGAGCTCCTAGTTCTTCCGGAACATAACCGCGCATAATTCGTACACCTTCATAAGGAATACCCAAACATCTACCAAATTCTTCTATGGTCATAACAATGTCAACATTTTTAACCTTAGAATGTAATGTAAGAGTATCATCTATCCTAAGGTGAGCATAAAAGATTCTAACCAAATCCGGATAATAAGGGCTAGCATTAGAAACAAACTCATCCATCTTTTGAAAAGCTAGCATTTCAGGGAAATTGAAGCTAGTGTTAGGGAATGAAGTAAGATTACCAAATTTAGGTGTGATGATGGCTCTTTGTTTAAAGTTGAAGAATGCTTTGCGTTGTCGTACCGGAGGAAGTTCTTGCTCAGAGTCAGTGTCGGAGTTGACAACCATGGGAGCTTTTCCTCTTGATCTCTTTGGAGGTCCATGGAAGAGTTTTGGTGAGGTGAAATTTTGTGAGGGAGAGAGTGATTTTCGTGTTTGGTGTTAGGGTTCACAAAATAAGCACTTTTTAGAATGACTTATTTTGTGAGAAGAAGAGAGAATAAGGTTTTATAATAGTTGGGATAAGTGGGTTTTAATGGAGATAGAGTTGGGAGATGGAGAGATTTAAGTGGGCAATGAAGATTGTGTTGAATACTTTGGATGTTACCAAGGAGAGTAGTTGAAGAATGGAAGAGAGAGTGAATGCTAGTTTGACCCAAAATGAAATACATACAATGCATAAAACATATAAAAAACCGAATACTAAAAGAAAATAAATAAAGAAAAAAAACGTACAGCATTCCAGAACGTACATTAATATTCTGTGTTAGGTTACGGAAATCGATTTCCTATGGGAAGGAATCGATTTCCAGCTTCGCAAACAGCATTCCAGAACCCAGATTTTGAGATTTTCGCTGAAGGAAATCGATTTCCTTTGAGGGTAAATCGATTTCCATGACATTTTTTACCCAAAATTACTGAAACAGTAGCTTTGTAACTTTGAAAATATTATAGAAACACTTATGGAATAAAATATAACATCACACTAACATGTTTAGGCAATATGTGAGTATAATTAAAAATAAAGTAACACAATATAAAATGCAAAAATATGATTTCACAAATAAAATTGTGAAGATAATTTTAAAGAAATTAAAGTGAAGTAAAGAATGATAGCATGTACCTTAAATAATGAAACTTTATATCATATGATTCAAACATCATTCTCATCTAAAATTCCGAGTTCTCTCCGAATTTTGTAAAATGGTTCTTTTGCAAGCGATTTGGTAAAGATATCCGCAAGTTGGTTATGAGTATCCACAAATGTTACTTCGACATCTCCTTGAAGAACATGGTCTCGGAGAAAATGATGTCGAATGTCTATGTGTTTGGTTCTTGAGTGCATGACCAGATTTTTTGTGATATTAATTGCACTTGTGTTGTCGCATCGAAGAGGAATGCATCCGAGATCAAGTCCGTAGTCACAAAGTTGTTGCTTAAGCCAAAGAATTTGTGCACAACAACTACCCGCTGCTATGTATTCCGCTTCGGCCGTGCTAAGAGCAACACATGCTTGTTTTTTACAAGCCCATGATACTAATGGGTTTCCAAGAATGTGACAAGTGCCACTTGTGCTTTTACGATCAGTTTTACATCCTGCATAATCCGCGTCAGAATAACCAATTAAATTGCAAACACTACCTTTAGGATACCATAAGCCAACGTTGGTTGTTCCTTTGAGATACTTCATGATCCTTTTAACCGCCATAAGATGTGATTCCTTTGGATTTGCTTGAAAGCGAGCACAAAGACAAACACTAAACATTATGTCAGGATGGCTTGCCGTCAAATATAATAAAGAACCAATCATACCTCGATACTTAGTAATATCAATTGGAGTACCGGATTCATCTTGATCAATATATGTACCGGAGCCCATTGGAGTATTCATTGCTTTACAATTATCCATATCAAACTTCTTTAATAATTCTTTACAATATTTAGATTGATTGATAAAGATTCCATCTTTGAGTTGCTTAGTTTGTAGTCCAAGAAAGTAGTTCATCTTTCCCATCATAGACATCTCGAATTCTCCTTGCATCATCAATGAAAATTCCTCACACATTTCTGTTAGTCGATCCAAAAATGATATCATCAATATAGACTTGAACCAATAAAGTGTTACTCTTGATTTTCTTAATGAACAAAGTTTTATCAACCTTACCCTTTTCGAAACCCTTTTCACACAAAAAATTGCTAAGTCTATCATACCATGCTCTTGGTGCTTGCTTTAAGCCGTAAAGAGCCTTTCTCAACTTAAAGACATGTGTAGGATTCTTGAAGTCTTCAAATCCCGGGGGTTGTTTGACATAGACTTCTTCATTGATGTAGCCATTCAAGAATGCGCTCTTGACGTCCATTTGATAAAGCTGAAAATTTAATGAACATGCATAAGCAAGTAAAAGACGAATAGCTTCTAACCTTGCAACCGGAGCAAATGTTTCTTCAAAGTCAATTCCTTCTTCTTGATTGTAACCTTGGGCCACCAATCTTGCTTTGTTTCGAACAATTATACCATTCTCATCAAGTTTGTTCTTAAACACCCATCGAGTACCTAGGATGTGTTTATTACTTGGTCTAGGAACAAGTTCCCAAACTTGATTTCTCTCGAATTGATTTAATTCTTCTTGCATTGCATTTATCCATTGATCGTCTCCTAAGGCTTCATCAACTTTGGAAGGTTCAATTTGAGAAACAAAAGCCATGTGTAAGCAAGCATCTTTGAGATTTAATCTTGTTGCAACTCCTTGGCTAATATCACCAATAACTTTATCAATAGGATGATCTCTATGAGTTCTCCATTCTTTTGGTAGATCATTGGTGTTTGATTCTTGTTGTACACTTTCTTATTGAACACTTTCTTGTTGAACTTCCGGTGCCTTCACAATTATATCTTTTGAAAGTTCTTCCGGGGGTAAATCTAAAGGATTATCATCATCACAAACAACTATTTCCTCTTTGGAGGTGTGTTAGGTGCCAAATTGTGTTAATATTTAGTTTAATTAATGGCACCTTTCGACCGTTTTTTATCGTATATTCGTACAATTCTCTGAAGTTTTAGATAATTATTTATAGTTTATAATTTTAAGTTTTCTTTTAATGATAATATGTGTTTTAGTTGTGATTTTGTAGGTTTTAGCCATTTTTGGGAAGTTTGGAGCTTGTTTTGACCTTGATAAGAGAGTGCTGGACAGAAGTATGCGCGCGTCGCGCGGAGATATGGGCGCGTCGCGCCCTGGGCAAGATATTTTGGAGCTTCAAAGCAGAGAGTTGCGCGCGTCGCGCGCATTGGCGGTTTATATTTCTTAAGTGTAATGGCGCGAAGCGCGCTGGAGGGCGCGACGCGCCCTGGACAGAAAACTATTTTACTATATAAAGAGTAATTCTGATTTTTGGAAGGGGACTTGACATTCTTAAGAGCTCATAAACCCTAAACACTGTAGCAAACTAAGAGTTGAAGATTAGAAGCCTTGATCATCGATTAATCGCCTTTGATGCTTGTTGATCTTCATCCTTTACTTCTTGAGCAAGCTACCATTCTCATGGATAGCTAAATCTCTTTTGTATCAAGATAAGATGTAATCTTCCTAGCTTTTTGTATGTTTTCTTGTGAATTTATTATGTATAAACATGTGATGATCAATATAGATGGTTTAGTTTGTTAAGTAAAGATTTTCTTTGGTATAAGTGTTTGAGACATCAATATTTGTATCTAGATCTAACTTTATCATCTATCAAACTATAAATTGCAGACATGAATTTAGCGTTTGATGTTTACTTAGTATCAGATTTTAAAACGTTATTTGTATTGTTTAAAGGATGGAGAAATCGTCGGTTAAACAATACGGTAAATCTAACTATATCATTGCGGACACGGATGATATAGGCGTCGATACGTAATTATGTTGATCGTTACCATGTTCATATACGTATATTTATAAGGATACATACAAATTTAGGTTGATGAAATCGAATCTTGATACATTTTCTTTAACTTAGAACTTTCATTACTTTACTCTTTGCTACTAAAAGTGTTGAATGATCTTTTGCAAACCCAAACTTAAAGTAACATTAACTCACGACAAAATAGGCTATAGAACGGCGGTGATATCGCAATAATCCATGTGGATACGATATAAACGAAAAGTACACCACAATACTCTTTCAACAAAATGGCGCCGTTGCCGGGGATTGTTGTTTAGATATTGCAAGCATTGCAATAGTTTGTTTTGTATTGAGTCTTATAATTAATATCTTGTTTCTAAATTTATTTTCCTTGTGTTTGTTAATTTGCTTGGTTAGTTTTTCAGATTACAATTTATGCGAGGACGTATACCTGTAGATTAACTCCTTTTTGATCCTGAGATTGAGAGGACTGCTCGTAGAGAGAATAGCAAAACTCGTAGGAGGAGACAACTAGCTAGGGAAAGAAGACAACAACAAGAAGCATCTTCTTCTTCAACTCCGGTTGAAAACTTGGTTGAGGAAGAAATGGCTGCGGATCCTCCACCTCGAGGGCCATGTGTTAACAGCCCTCGTCTCAATGCACAATTTGCTCGTGATCAGGCCAATGGAAGAAACTCCGAAATGAAGACGGGGTTACTTCAATTATTATACCAAAATCCGTTCACAGGGGCAGATCACGAGGATCCATTTACTCATCTAACAAAGTTCTACGAGATCGCCGGAACAATTGGTGCTCCGGAAGACCAAGAAGAACAGGTGTTCAGGAGACTCTTTCCTCATTCCTTAATTGGAAAAGCTAAGGAATGGTACCTTGATCAACCAAATAATGTCATGACAAATTGGAACGAGTTAGAAGAGAAGTTCTTGGATCGGTTTTTTCCTCACAATAGGTTCATGGAAGCGAAAACTTCTATTGCGGTGTTCTCTCAAGGTTCGAATGAATCTCTCAATGAAGCATGGGAGAGGTTCAAGTCCATGGTTAGAAAATGCAAAGGTCATGGGTTTGATGAATTGTCTCAAATCCATATCTTTAGAAATGGACTCCAACCTCAACCAAAAACTCTTTTAGATGCTACCGCGGGTGGTTCGTTGATGTCAAAAACTGCGGCAGAAGCAATTGCTATCATTGATAGGATGGCTTTGAATGATCATCAAGGGCAACCCAACCGTAGTGCATCGCAAAGAAAACCGGGAGTTCTTGAATTGAATACTAGTGATGCAATACTTGCTCAAAACAAGTTATTGACACAACAAGTAGAATTGCTCACTCAACAAATGTCAAAACTCCCTCACCAAATCAAAGAGATAAATGTGAGCCCTTCTAAAAATCAACATGTGATGTGTTGTGAATTGTGTAGGGGTGACCATCAAACAGGTTTTTGTCCTCCACCGGGTGAAGAGGTGAATTATGTGTCTAATCCTAATCAAGTTTATGGTGGGAGACAACAACAACAACCTTACAACAATAACCAAGGTTACCAACAAAGAGGTAATCAAGGTTATCAACAAGGATGGAGGCCGGAAGCGGGTCCATCGAATCGTCAAAATCCTTATCAAGGTGGTTACAATCAACAACCTCAACAAACAAAGCTTTCAATCGAGGACACTCTTAGCCAATTCATGCAATTGCAAATTGCAAGCCAAAAGAGTACGGATGCCGCAATAAAGAACCTTGAAACTCAAGTCGGGCAATTGTCAAAGCAACTTGCCGATCAAAACAAAGGTCCTTTTCTGGCTACTACACAAGAAAATCCTCGTGAGCATTGTAAGTCAATTCTAACTCGTAGCGGTAGAAATATTGATATGGGTGTAGGAGAGATAGTTGAGGAGGAAATTGTTGAGAGTGAAAAAGATAGGGTGATCGAAGTAGAAAAAAATGTTGAGGGTGATTTAGTTGAAAATGAGAAAGAAAAAGAATTAGTGGAAAAAGAAAATCTTGAGAAAGTTGTAGAAAAAGAGAGAAAAAAATTGAGTGTGAGTGAGAAGGGAAAGAAGAAGGTGGATGATTCTATACAAGTGAAGAAATTACCTTACCCTCCCGGTCCGTCAAAGAAAGAAGATGCAAAGCACTATGCTCGGTTCTTGGACATCTTTAGCAAGTTGCAAATCAATGTTCCCTTTTCCGAGGCATTAGAGAAAATGCCGATGTATGCAAAATTCATCAAAGACATCATCACTAAGAAGAGAAGATTCTTGGATCCGGAGGAAGTAACGGTGAGCTCTTGTTGTAATGCGTTAATTCAACGCACTACTCCGATAAAATCAAATGATCCTGGGCGGGTAACCTTACCGGTGTCTATTGGAAATGTTCACATAGGCAAAGGTTTGGTAGATACCGGTTCTAGCATTAATTTGATCCCATTGTCTATGGTGAGAAGATTAGGAATCAACGATTTGAAGCCGACAAGAATGACATTATCATTAGCGGATAAATCCACAGCTCATCCTCATGGAGTTGCGGAAGACTTGCTTGTCAAGGTTGACAAATTTTGGTATCCTGTTGATTTTATTGTCATAGACATGGAAGAAGATCCTGAGATTCCATTGATCTTAGGAAGGCCTTTTATGAAGACGGCCCGAATGATGATAGATATTGATGATGGCTTAATGAAATTAAGGTACCAAGATGAAGAATTATGTCTTGATCTCTTTGAAGCCATCAAGCATCCGAGTGATGAGGATGATTGTTTTAGAATCGATGCTACCGAAAGGGCTATTATGAAAGTGGAGAATCAAATGCACTTGTCGAATCCTCTTGAGAAGACTTTAATGGAAGCTCTTGAAGTTCTCACCAAAGATCAAGAGAAGGAAATTGAAGATTGCTTGAGAAATTTAGAGGCTTGTGATGAGATGAATCCATTTGAAACTCAAATTGAGGAGTTGAAGGATGAACCTAAAGTTGAAGAGCAAAAGGTGGAGTTGAATGTGTTACCGTCTCACTTGAAATACGTGTTTCTCGGTGACAATTCTACTAAGCCGGTTATCATTAATTGTGGTTTGTCTAACAAGGAAGAGCATCGATTGAAAGAAGTATTGATAAAGAATCAAGAAGCAATAGGATGGGTTTTATCCGACTTGAAGGGTATTAGTCCGGCCTATTGTATGCATAAGATTATGTTAGAAGATGATTTTCGGCCCATAGCACAACCTCTAAGGCGATTGAATCCAACCATGAAAGAAGTTGTTAGAAAAGAGGTTGTGAAGTTATTAGAGGCGGGGATGATTTATCCCATCTCCGATAGCGAATGGGTGAGCCCGGTGCATGTTGTTCCTAAGAAGGGTGGGTTGACGGTAGTGAGAAATGAGAAGAACGAGTTGATTCCTTCGAGAGCGATGACCGGGTGGCGTATGTGTATTGATTATAGGAGGTTGAACCAAGCAACAAGAAAAGATCATTTTCCATTACCTTTTATGGATCAAATGTTAGAGAGGTTAGCTGGAAGAAATTTCTATTGTTTCTTGGATGGTTATTCGGGATACAATCAAATATCAGTGAATCCGGCGGACCACGAGAAAACTGCTTTTACATGTCCTTTTGGCGTTTTCGCATACCGAAGAATGCCATTTGGACTATGTAATGCTCCCGCAACATTTCAAAGGTGCATGCAAGCTATATTCTCAGATTTGATCGAGAAAAGCATCGAGGTGTTCATGGATGATTTTTCTGTGTACGGGTCGTCATTTGACTTGTGCTTGAAAAACCTTGATGTGGTGATGGAAAGATGTATTGAAACAAATTTGGTTCTCAACTGGGATAAATGCACTTTCATGGTAACGGATGGGATTGTTCTTGGCCACAAGGTATCTTCAAAGGGGCTTGAGGTTGATCCGGCAAAAATCGAGGTTATTGAAAAGCTTCCCCCTCCGGTGAATGTGAAAGGCATAAGGAGCTTTTTGGGACATGCTGGGTTCTATAGAAGATTCATCAAGGATTTCTCCAAGGTCGCAAAGCCTTTGAGTAATTTGCTCAACAAAGGTATGGAATTTAATTTTGATGAATCATGTCTAAAAGCTTTCCTAGAACTTAAAGAAAATTTGACCACCACACCCATAATTGTCGCTCCTAATTGGTCGCTTGAGTTTGAACTCATGTGCGATGCTAGTGACTATGCGGTTGGTGCGGTCTTAGGCCAAAGGAAGAACAAACAATTCCATGCTATACATTATGCGAGCAAAGTTTTAAATGAGGCACAGGTTAACTATGCCACTACCGAAAAAGAACTGCTCGCAATTGTATTTGCATTGGAAAAGTTTCGTTCTTACCTCATTGGTTCTAAAGTGGTGTGTTATACTGATCATGCCGCAATCAAATATCTTCTCACCAAGCCTGATTCAAAACAGAGGCTTATTAGGTGGATTCTTTTGCTTCAAGAATTTGATCTTGAAGTGAGAGATAAGGAAGGCACTGAAAATTTGATTGCGGATCATTTATCTCGGTTAGTGAATACCGATGTGACAAACAATGAAAAAGAGGTGAGGGAAGAATTCCCGGATGAAAAACTGTTCATGGTACAAGAAGTTAGACCCTGGTTCGCAGATATGGCTAACCACAAAGCATCTGGCTGGATACCAGAGGATCTAACTTGGAATCAAAGAAAAAAGTTTTTGAACGATGCAAATTTTTATGTTTGGGATGAGCCTCACTTGTTTAAGTTGAGTAGTGACAATCTTTTGAGAAGATGTGTCGCGGATGAGGAAACAAAAAGCATTTTGTGGCATTGCCACAATTCGCCTTATGATGGTCATTTCAATGGTTTGCGTACGGCCACAAAAGTCCTTCAATCGGGATTTTGGTGGCCTACTTTGTTCAAAGATGCTTACCACCATGTTGCCTCATGCGACAGTTGTCAAAGAACTGGTGGAATTGGGAAAAGAGAGGAAATGCCCCTCCAAAGTATTGTAGAAGTAGAGGTATTTGATTGTTGGGGCATTGACTTTGTTGGACCATTCCCTTCCTCAATGTCAAATGAATACATCTTGGTAGCTGTGGATTATGTGTCTAAATGGGTGGAAGCGATTGCTTCACCCAAAGCGGATGGCAAGACCGTGATCAAATTTCTGAAGAAAAATATATTTTCGCGGTTTGGCTCGCCAAGAGTGATAATTAGTGATGGTGGATCTCATTTCTGTAATGCCCCGCTTGAAAAAGTGTTGGAGCAATATGGAGTAAAGCACAAGGTAGCTACTCCATATCACCCACAAACTAATGGGCAAGTTGAGAGGACCAATAGAGAGATTAAGAGGATTCTTGAGAAAACTGTGTCTAGCTCTAGGAAGGATTGGTCAATGAAATTAGATGAAACCTTGTGGGCGTATCGGACCGCTTTCAAAGCACCGATCGGTCTTACACCATTCCAAATGGTGTATGGTAAAAGTTGCCACCTTCCCGTAGAATTAGAACATAAGGCATATTGGGCCTTGAAGCTTTTGAATTTTGACCACAAGTTGTGTGGAGAGAGAAGAAAAATCCAATTAAATTAGTTGGAAGAGATGAGATTGCATGCCTATAAGTCTAATTCAATTTACAAGGAAAAGACCAAATTCTATCATGATAGTAAGGTTAGAATGAAGGACTTTAAGGTAGGGCAATTAGTTTTACTCTTCAATTCCCGGTTAAGACTTTTTCCGGGAAAGTTGAAGTCGAAGTGGTCCGGACCGTTTTTGGTCAAAGAAGTGAGAAGCCAAGGGGCTATTGTGATAGAGGACCAAAAATCAAACCAAGAGTGGGTAGTTAATGGTCAGAGGTTGAAGGTTTATCGAGGAAGCGATTTTAGTCGTGAAACTTGTGTTTTATCGTTTGGCGATCCTTGATTGCCTTTGACCGTCGAGCTGACCGACGTTAAACAAAGCGCTCTTGGGAGGCACCCCAAGTTGTATATATTCACTTGTATTTGTGTTATTTGTGCAGGTGGGATTTTTGAGTTGTCGTCGAGCCAGAAACGATCTAACGGTATTTTTGGGCGTGCTGAAACAATGCAGTTTTTCTGCTGTTTCTGGTGTAGCGCGCGTCGCACCCATATGCGCGCGTCGCGCGCTATGTGAACTCAAGGACCCCTTCCAGGCAGAGATGAGGGCGCGTCGCGCCGATTCTTCGCGCGTCGCGTGCTGTATAAAAATAATATATACTTTGTTTGGGCCCACCCATGCTGGGCCCGACCCGGTTCGTTTTCAGAATTGAGATTTAGCGTTTTTGGAGGTTTTGCCTCCATTCTTGCCCTTTCTCCTCTTTGTTCCAAGAAAAGAAAAAGAACAAACACACACTTGCTCTTAACTTCTTGTGCATTTCCTCACTGTTTTCGTTGCTCCATTGTCATCATCATCAAAGGTATGCTTGTTCTTCTCTTCTACTTCCATTAATATAGTTTTAGATGTTTAGGTTTTTAGATTTAGGATTTTGTTTTATAGATTTTGAAAAACTAGGGTAGAAAACATGTTATTGATGTATATATTGTGTGCTGGAACCTTTAGAAGGGAGGAGAAACTTGTTCTCCTCTTCTGTTTTGCAGATTTCTGAAGAAATTTTCTGGGTTTCGCAGAGCGCGCGTCGCGCCCTGTTCAGCGTGCGTCGCGCCCTGGGTTAAACTTTGAATTTTTTGTATGCATTCTGTGAAGTTGTATAGGGTCTGTTTTGTGATTGATGATGAATGTGGATTGATGTAGGCTATTAAAATAGAGGTTATGCTAACTTTGTTCCAATTTGTGTGTGTTTTGTTTGATTTGAAATTGTGCAGGAATGGCACCCTTTTTAAAGAGAAAGAAGACTGGTTCTGGTGAGGGATCTTCCTCACAATCTGGCAGGTTTGATCGGACGAAGTTTCAAGGTCCGGAGCAAGAGGCGAGGTACCATGAGCTCGAAAGCCGAGTTGTGTGGAGTGAACGCACTGTGGTTCCTATTGACCACGGCCACTTCCAAAGGGCGTGGACTGCTTTGTCTGAAACATGCTGGGACAAGTTGTTCACTCCACCAAAATTCTATCAGGTGGAGATTGTCAGAGAATTCTATGCAAATGCCTTGCCTCCGAGCAATTGGGTAGGTACTGAAGCTTACCCGTTTAGAACGTGGGTGAGAGGTAAGACCATTGACTTTAGCAAAGAAGCAATTTTTGATTTTCTGGATAACCCTCTTGCTTTGGTAGAAGAGTGTGAGTACCATCCCAGGTTGAATAGAGGAAACTAGGACGTGGAGAGTATTAGGGAGAGGATTTGCAGGGCTGGTTTCACCTATACTCTGACTAAAGCTGGGCTGCCAAAGACTTTTACTCGTAGTCAGTTGACGGAGGAGGCTCAGTTGGTGACTTCGGTGGTCCTTTACAACATTAGGCCAGGGAGTCACACTTCCTCCCTCACCATTGATACTGCAGGTTTGGTTCAGGGTATTTTGAATGGTGATAACATTGATGTGTCTAGGATTGTGGCGAATGAGGTGAAAAGAGTCGCCCTGAATGGGACTCTTCATGGTGATGGGGTCAAATGTAGGTTGATTTTTCCTGGATTAATTATGGGTTTATGCAGGAAGGCTGGTGTCCGGTTTCCATCTGGTGGTATGATTCCCATGGATGGTGTTATAGATGATATTTTTGCTAACAGGTACTGTTTTCCTGGAGGTCGTCCTTTTGGTGCTGCTGCTAATGCACCTGACCTTCCCGATACTTCTCAAGCTGTTCCGGTTGCTGCTGCACCGCCTGCTGGTCCTCAGTATGGTGATGCAAGTGATTGGAACTATCAGATGCACATGGCGCATCAGAGAGCGTTTATGTTTTTGCAGGATTCTATCCGGCAGCTTTCTCTGCAGCAGCCTGTTGGTTCCAGGGATGATTTATCTGCTTATGCTTCATGGCCTGAGGGCAGGCCAGATCCTGAGGAGGGGATGGCTGATGATGATGAGGATACTTCTGATGAGGAGTAGATTTTTATGCTTTCTTGTTTTTATGTTTTATTGTTTTTTTTTAGTTTATGTTAGAACTTGTTAGTTAGTTGTTTTAATTTTGTTCCATCCTTTGGATGAGGTACTTTGAAAGGCTAAGTTTACGCCTTTGGATAGTTAACACCGGGTGGTGTGTTTTTTTTTATTTTTATTATTTATATAAGTTCAGTTTACTTTATTTATCGCATTTATTTTTTTTAGTATTTATATTTAAGATATAATTAATTTTGATAAGTGTCCTGATGATTAATTAGTTGGAACACGACTTTTTGTTGTCACGATGAATTTGGGTGATGCAACACAATTTGAGTGGTGATGATATAAGTTGAAAACTGTACGTGCAAGGTACATCCTTTATCGTTTTGTTTATCAAGTACCGTTGATTCTGATGCTTTTTAATTGTACAAATTATTTGTCATTAATTTCTGTTGATAAAATTAGTTCAATTGTGAATCACTTTAGCCTAGCTGTAGTTGTGAGGAGACTTTCTACTTGTAGATATATAATAATTGTGTTCAATACCAGCAATGTGCGTTTTAACTCGTTTTTATTATGATTAATCTTGCATTTATTATTAAATTGTGTTAAGCATGAAAGTGATCAAGGCGTTTTGTTCTGCACTACGAGTATAACTTCTCTACAATATATAACCTACCCGGTGAGTGTGTGTGCATTTGATAACCATTTTGAGCCGTTTTTGCCAAGATTCAATCGGTATCAATTCCTTGTCTATATTTGCCGATTTTTGATCTGAATCTTGATGATTTTCTTTCAACCTTGAAGAGCACCATTAATTGTGGTTAGGAATGATTCCTTTTCGCCTTAGAATAGAGAGCATTTGTGATTATGTGGTGGTAATATTCAAGATGGGGAGAATAAAAAATTTTGGTTGTATTGGTAATGAGAAGTAAATAACTGATTGCTCAAGAGAAAAAAAAAAGAAAGAGAAAAAGAAAAAGAAAAAGAAAAAGAAAAAAGCTTTGTATATAGCTAGTTCCTTTAAAATAAAAAGGTGAACTCTTGAGCAATAATGTTGTATGATCTGTTGATAAAGAGGTGTGGATGTAAGTGTATTTGAATGCTCTCTTAGGTATTGACCCTTTCGATTCAATGACCGTGAGATATGACACTTCGTTGTTAACCAAGCCAAGCTACAACCCGAAAGTCCTTAGTGATTCATGCTTATATACTTTTTTATTTATTCTGTGCTTAGTTGAGTTCATAATTAATTCGGTATGTTTGCGTCATTGTCTGGTGAGTGTTAGGATCCTCCATTTTTGTTCTCTCAAGAGGGAAGTGCATAGGTGTGATTCATTTTTGAACTTCTTTTGCTTGTGAAATTTTTGACATAAAATTTGTATATAGGATTAGCATTGTTATCATGGGGCTTTGATGGAAACTGGTAAGGATTGATCTTTGTGTACTGTGGGAATTTGAACCACTCAATTGTTCTTGTTTCTGCCTAGTTGTTTCATTTGTGAAATTTTGTGTTCCCGGTAATTTATCATTGTTTTGTTTGAGGACAAACAAGAGTTTAAGTTGGGGAGAGTTGTTAGGTGCCAAATTGTGTTAATATTTAGTTTAATTAATGGCACCTTACGACCGTTTTTTATCGTATATTCGTACAATTCTCTGAAGTTTTAGATAATTATTTATAGTTTATAATTTTAAGCTTTCTTTTAATGATAATATGTGTTTTAGTTGTGATTTTGTAGGTTTTAGCCATTTTTGGGAAGTTTGGAGCTTGTTTTGACCTTGATAAGAGAGTGTTGGACAGAAGTATGCGCGCGTCGCGCGGAGATGTGGGCGCGTCGCGCCCTGGGCAAGATATTTTGGAGCTTCAAAGCAGAGAGTTGCGCGCGTCGCGCACATTGGCGGTTTATATTTCTTAAGTGTAATGGCGCGAAGCGCGCTGGAGGGCGCGACGCGCCCTGGACAGAAAACTGTTTTACTATATAAAGAGTAATTCTGATTTTTGGAAGGGGACTTGACATTCTTAAGAGCTCATAAACCCTAAACACTGTAGCAAACTAAGAGTTCAAGATTAGAAGCCTTGATCGTCGATTAATCGCCTTTGATGCTTGTTGATCTTCATCCTTTACTTCTTGAGCAAGCTACCATTCTCATGGATAGCTAAATCTCTTTTGTATCAAGATAAGATGTAATCTTCCTAGCTTTTTGTATGTTTTCTTGTGAATATATCATGTATGAACATGTGATGATCAATATAGATGGTTTAGTTTGTTAAGTAAAGATTTTCTTTGGTATAAGTGTTTGAGACATCAATATTTGTATCTAGATCTAACTTTATCATCTATCAAACTATAAATTGCAGACATGGATTTAGCGTTTGATGTTTACTTAGTATCGGTTTTTAAAACGTTATTTGTATTGTTTAAAGGATGGAGAAATCGTCGGTTAAACAATACGGTAAATCTAACTATATCATTGCGGACACGGATGATATAGGCGTCGATACGTAATTATGTTGATCGTTACCATGTTCATATACGTATATTTATAAGGAGACATACAAATTTAGGTTGATGAAATCGAATCTTGATACATTTTCTTTAACTTAGAACTTTCATTACTTTACTCTTTGCTACTAAAAGTGTTGAATGATCTTTTGCAAACCCAAACTTAAAGTAACATTAACTCACGACAAAATAGGCTATAGAACGGCGGTGATATCGCAATAATCCCTGTGGATACGATATAAACGAAAAGTACACCACAATACTCTTTCAACAAGGTGTTAGTCTCATCAAAAGATACATGCATGGATTCTTCAATAGTTAAGGTTCTTTTATTATAAATTCTATATGCTTTACTAGAAAGAGAATAACCATGAAATATACCTTCGTCGGATTTCTCATCAAACTTACCAAGATTGTCTTTGTCATTGTTGAGAACAAAGCACTTGCATCCAAAAATTTGAAAGTGAGCAATGTTTGTCTTTCTTCCTTTGAAGAGTTCATATGGAGTCTTCTTTAAGATAGGTCTAATGATTACTCGATTTCCAACATAACATGCCGTACTAACCGCATCCGCCCAAAAGTATTTAGGAAGATTTGCATCACTAAGCATTGTTCTTGCAAGTTCCACTAGAAACCTATTTTTCCTTTCAACTACTCCATTTTGTTGTGGAGTTCTTGGTGCTGAAAAATTATGAGAGATACCATGTTCTTCACAAAATTCTTCAAATGATGCATTTTGAAACTCTCCACCATGATCACTTCTTATGGATACAATCTTTAATGATTTTTCATTTTGGATTTGTTTTGCATACTTCTTGAAGGCTTTAAAAGCATCACTTTTCTGCACAAGAAACAAAGTCCAAGAATATCTAGAATAATCGTCAACAATAACTAAAGCGTATACATTACCTCCGAAGCTTCTTGTCCTTGATGGACCAAATAGATCCATATGCAACAATTGAAGTGGTCTTGTTGTAGTCACCATGTTCTTTGGTTTAAAAGATGATTTGGTTTGCTTTCCCTTTTGACATGCATCACATAATTTATCTTTGACAAACTTTATCTTAGGTAGGCCAATAACAAGATCATGTTTGGTTAATTTATTTAAATGACCCATATGAATATGGGCTGCTCTTTTATGCCATAACCATGATTCATTATTGTTTACCAAAAGACATTTTACTTTCAAAGATAAATCATTTAAAGAAATCATAAAAATGTTATTAATTCTTGTACCTTTGAGTTTTACCTCATTGGTGACTTCATCGATGATCAAGCATTCTTCCTTAGTGAATTTGATCTTGAAGCCTTTGTCACAAAGTTGGCTAATGCTTAGAAGATTATGCTTTAGTCCTTCAACATAAAGAACATCTTCAATGGATGTGAAAGGTGGTGCACCAACTTTGCCTTTTCCAAGAATTCTTCCCTTATTGTTGTCTCCATAAGTGACAAAACCCTTGGCCTTTAACCTTAGATCTGAAAATTGGTTTAAGTCACCCGTCATATGCTTTGAACAACCACTATCTAGATACCATAGGTTTGAAGTGGTCTTCAAGCATGCCTACAAAACAAATTAAGTTTTGTTAGGTATCCAAATGGCTTTGGGTCCATCATAGTTAGTTCCTTTCTTCACCCATACATAATGTCCACTAGGAACACTAAAGTTCCTTACATAACAAGCATTGGGTGTGTGACCAATAATACCACAATAAAAACAAGTAGGTTCAAAGTTACTTCTATATCTAGGAGGATAAGATTTCTTCTTAACAAAGTTCTTCCTTTTAGGATAATGTTGCATTACTTTAGGCTTGATCACTTTCTCTTTAATTGGTTGGTTACTAGCCTTGACAAAGATAGTCTTGTTGGATGTTGGTTTATCAAATTTAGAGAAACCAAGTACGCTCTTATCATTGGAGTATCTTTGTGTGCTAAGAAAATTTTCCAATCCAATTTGCCCTTTTTCATATCTTTCTAAAACACGTTTTAATTGGACAATTTGGAAGGAAAGTGATTCACAATTCTTGCATGCAACATTATCTTCTTGAACACTAATCATTTTTTCTTTGTCATCTTTATGTTCTACTTCACTTATCTTAACCTTCTCATCTAAAGATAGTATGATTTTCTTTTGAGATGAGATAGTTTTATGGAGAATTTTGCATTCTTTTAATAATTCATCTATTGCACCTTGTGCACCATTATCAAAAAGAGAATCATCATAACTAACCTCGCCTTCTTCATCGTCGGAGTGGTGTGATGCCATTAGTGCTAGGTTTGCACTTTCGTCACTATCGGAGTCCGATGAGGAACTTACTTCATTATCTTCCCATGCTATGTAGGCCTTTTTATTTTTGAACTCCTTTTTGCCTTTGAATCCATTCTTCTTCGAAAGCTTTGGACATTCCGGCTTTATGTGTCCTTGTTTCCCACATTCATAGCATGTAACTTCTTGTGATGAAGTGGATGCTTCTTTATCTTTATGCTTTGAGAATTTCTTTCTTTTGACATAGTTAGTATTATCAATATTATTTTTATTACCAAAAAATTTGCCAAACCTTTTTCCAAGAAGCAAGAAGTTTTCATCTTCATCCGATGCATCTTTCATTTTGCTTTCTTTTGAATCTACCTTTAATGCAATGCTTTTGGATTTCTTCTATAAGTTCTCATGCTTTTCCAATCTTCCAAGTTCCGTCTCATATTCTTGAAGTTTTCCAAATAGTGTTGCGGAAGTAAATTATGATAAATTCTTCTTTTCGGATATCGCCGTCACTTTTGGTTGCCACTCCCTTGTCAAAGATCTGAGCACTTTAAGATTAAGTTCTTCGGTAGTAAGAGTCTTACCAAGTGCCTTCAAGTGATTTGTCAAATGCATGAATCGTTTTTGCAAATCGAGAATAGTTTCTCCGGGCTTCATTCTAAACAGTTCGTACTCTTGGCTTAAAGTATTCAATCTTGATCTTTTAACTTCAGTGGTACCTTCATGAGTTTCTACAAGAGTATCCCAAATTTCCTTTGATGTTGTACATGCCGATACTCGAAAAAATTCATCCATACTAAGAGCACCTTGAAGAAGATTGACCGCCTTTTTGTCAGCAAGAACCCTTTTTCTATCATTATCATCCCATGACGCTTTAGGTTTCTCCGATCCAACACCATTAACGACCGTTATAGGGACATGAGGACCTTGTAGGACAGCCTCCCAAACTTCTTCTCCTTGTGCTTCTAGACGAGCCTTCATTCGGATTTTCCAAAAGTCAAAATATTCACCACAAAATAATGGAGGTTTGTTGTTAGAACCACCATCTCTGAAAACCGGATTTTGATTTGCGGAAGCCATTCTGGATCTTTAGGAACAAGTTACCTATAACTTGCTCTGATGCCAAATGTAAGTATCAGATATGCCTAAGAGGGGGGGGGTGAATTAGGTACTTTATAACTTTTTCGGTTTTATGGTGTAAAGTGATTATTTTTCTGGTTTATGGTAATGTTACTAAATGATGTAAAGTGCAGAAAAATAAATGACACAAGGATATATCCTGGTTCCCCTCACAAACCGAGAGTACTCCAGTCCCCTTACGCAGTAAGAGATTTCAATATAGTTGGTATCTTGTACAAGCCTAACCAAACACAAAGAACAATCCTCTTGGACCAAGAACAATCCTCTTGGATTTTTCACTAAGACCACTTATGAGAACAATCCTCTCAAAGTGTCTAACTTGTTTCCAACAATCCTGGATAACAAGAATACAACAAGTATTTTGATTTTGTATTAGAGTTTGAATAGAAGAACAATGTATCAATCACTTGATTAATCTTCTCTACCAATCATGCAATTTATAAGAATGACAAGTGCTCAAATGTTGATGGATATGATATGAATTTTCTGTTTATGATTGATGAGACAATGCAGAAAATTCTTTTTGAAAGTTTGGTAATCACAACACTTGAATGAAAATTTTATGATATAGAAAGATGTTAAATTGCAATAGGAAGAGGTAATTTGAATTTTGAAAATATAGGATATATATAGTGTCTTAACACCCCTAGGAATGAGTATGATACAATGAAAAGGTGCAAAATTTGATGGTATAGAAAAGGTTCACGTTCAAATTTTAAACATACTGTTTTTTGATTCTGGAACGATGGAAATCGATTTACCATTATGGGAAATCGATTTCCCTGAAACGTTGTGCCTTAAAATTCAAAAACTGGTACTGGAAATCGATTTACCACCACAGGAAATCGATTTCCACAAGCAAGAAACAAATTTCCAGAAACTGATTTGGCTGGGCACGCATAGGAAATCGATTTCCACTTATAGGAAAGCGATTTCCAGTTTGAAAAAGTTAGAAAAAACAGAATTTTTAACAAGCCAAAATGCACATGATTTGAGGATGATTTTGAGCACTTAATTTATTCTTATTAGAACATGTTTGTACCTATTTGAAAGATGAGCTTCATAAAATCTTCAAGTGATGTTGTATGTTGACAATCTTCTTTGACTTTAGTAATTTGAATAGTTCAATCTTTGATACATCCTTTCTTGATATTTATGAGTGCACACATGTTGTCTTCATCAAAACACATAACATTTGGAGAAGCTTGCAATCACAACATCTTGAACCTCACTAATTTAGAGCTAAACCTCAACATAAACACTACTTTCTTCATCAATTGTGAGAGATCAAGGCTTGTGGTTGTGTGTTCTAGAAGAAGATTCAATGTTTGTGAAAGATTTGGTAAAATTCTAGATCCTTTCCATAATTCAAGATGTGATCCATTATGTTTATGTTTGATGCACCTTTGGTGCTACATTGATGAGATTTGCTTGCTTACTTGATACATTTTCGTGCACAAATTGATCCAAGATCACAAGGTGTTTTGTTTTATGTTTAAACAAGTTTTCTTCTCTTGATTTGTTGTTTTTTTGAAAAGCTGTGTTGTGCAAATCGATTTACATCTGGTGCAAATCGATTTACACAACTGAAAAACTGCACAGATTTGAAAACAGAGTTATGTAAATGGATTTACACTCTGTGCAAATCGATTTACATCTGAGCAGAATGTGATTTTTTGGCCTTTTTTGACTTGTTTTTGGTTCTAACTCATCTTTTACTCCTTTATTTTGATATTTTCTTTGAATCACAAGTTAGAGGCCTAATTTCTCTCTAATTTCAATGGACTTAGGGCGTCGATAGGATGAGAATCCAAATCCGCAATATTAAGTGATTGAAATTATGGATGAAAGGAGTTTTTAATGTGGTTCCATCTTTTACTTCTTTTTTATTTTGATCGATGAAAGTCTTAATGCCTTGAGAATTCTTATGGATTCTTGGTAAAGACTAGATCACTCACCATTTTTCTTTTCGTGCGGTATTGCTTTCGGAAAGCGATCTACATATCGTTCTTCTCGCATGCATTAGCACATAAAGTTTTGACCGGCCTCGTTGTTGGGTGATTTCTACATAAATCACTTGGCGATCTGCTTAAGATAGCGCAATATTTCGTGTCCCGAATAAAAAAGATCAAATATGGAAGAGAATTGTATGCGGTTGATTTAAGACTTATGGAGGTTTATCGTGTAGTCGCTATGATTTTATCAAGCTTCTGATAAATGTCCATTGAATTTAAATCCGAGTACATCCTTCACTCACCATCGATCTTAATTACTAACTTCGATAACATACTTGACAAGTTTCAAGATGGTTATCTTTAACATCTAACAATTGACTCTAATTTCCGCAATTTATTATATTGCTCTTTATATTTTTCGCTTTATCGCTTTATTTTATCATTTCATCATATTTACTTTCCGCTATTTTCTCTTTGTCCATTTGGACGTTTATATTCCGCTATTTGCTCTTTGTCCATTTGGACACTATGTTTATGTTTCCGCCATTTTCTTTTGTCCACTTGGACCATACTTTACTTTTATTCTAAAACACTAATAAACAACAAAAATCTAAAAAACACCTAAGGCTCTCTTTCGGACTATTGGTTACTATCCTGAGCATTTTGGAGATTCGGACTTATAGACTTAGGACCTCTGGACCCTTATTCTATTGTTACTCTGTGATTGTTCTGTCTGTCTGGCATTGGATTGTTGTCTGTTTGTATATGCAGGTATTTCCTTGAAAGTCCTTGATGGTTAATTCCAAGGCATTGATATAAGGATTTTACCCGAAAACAGCCGTTACTCTGCCCAATTTTTGTCAGAATTTTAATGTGCCACTACAGAAAAAAAGGCTTCCTACCACGCCCAGAAAACCGAGGCTTTATGCAAAATAACCGTGGCGTAACGCTGAGGCCACGGTTCGGCCACGGAAATCCAACGGTGGAGTATACGGCCGTGGCCAAAAGTAAAGTCCACGGTTTTTTGGTATAGACCACGCCATTTTTACAACCGTGGCATTTTTAGGCCACGGTTTAGGTAGCTTGATTAAGGCCGCGGTTTGTATTTGCCATGACTTAATAACTATGGCTATATTGTAAAGCCACGGTTTCATTTTAACGTTTACGACACAGTATTAGTTCAAGATATAGCCACGGTTTGGTTATGACCACATATTTAAAACCGTTGTTATATTTTATGCTTTCTAAACCATTTATCTTGCCACGGTTTATTTCTGTATCATTACATAAATATGTCATTTTATCTCTCTCTCTCTATATATATATATATATATATATATATATATATATATATATATATTTATAATGCAATTACACTCATCAAATCAAGTGACTCATTATGATTTCATTTTCATATATAAAACTGGAAAATAAGTGTTAAAACAATCAGCTTACTCACAACAAACCTTCAAATTGGTAACAAAAAATCCCTTTATAGGACAGTACTTAATGAACTGAATAGTTGCACAATATCTAAACTAATTTAAATATATCTTTTTGAAAAAAGAATTCAACATATGTTACTTTACATACTACATGGTTAAAATACCAAATCATAAACTAATTAATCAATGACTTCATTCTGTGAAAACCACCAGTAATCTCTTGGCCCTGTTAAGCTGAAATATAGCAGTGATTGTTGACCGACAAACAATAGTGAAATCGGTACCTTCGCAACAAGTAGAATAGTCTTCACCTAGAGCATCTAGAATTGGTTGTGTAATTTTTTCAGCTTCTTCCTGCCATAAGTAATAAAAGAAAAAAGCTTAAAAACTTATGCATTTGTTATAAAATGTTAAAGCAAGGTGAACCAAATTCTAACCTTATCGGGGTTTGTCATTTCATCAATGTATAAAAAGTAATCCATGCAACAACCAAATCACTAACAAAATAATAAAGGGATTAATATACATTTCATAATTTAAATAAAGTATTCTTCACATTTTCAGTTAACTTCAATGGCATACATATCATAATATTTAACCATTCTGTTAGGGAACCAAAACCCAACAAAATATATGGCTAGCAAATTTGTCAACCGTGGATAGCGTAAAATAGTGGTTTGTTCTAATTTTGTACTAATAGAGATTTTTTCAAATTTTATTACACTATAGTGCCACTACTGAACAACACTGATAGCTAGACAGAATAGAAAAGAAACAAAATTCCACAAAGTTGGCTCTTACAGATTATTCAGTTCAAACATGCCAATGATATGTCCATAGATTTCAAGGGAGAAAACTGAAAAGAGTTAAGGGCTTGGAAGTAAACTTCCATCAAAAGTAAATACGCAAAATCAATAAACTTTGTGATCCCTTCTTTGAATCAAAACTTAAAATAGGTTATTATTAATATACTATATCAGTAACCGTTTGATTGTTGTCTCACCTGCTTGCATATCCTATTACCTTTCATCCTATCGAAATTTGGAGTCCCAAAAGCTGTTGTGTAAAAGAACTCTCGCCACAACAACTGCGCATGTCAACAAAACAACACTTTTAGTTTCCTAAAAGTAAAGCTCAAAATACTGTACTAACTTCTGGAGGTAACCTGACCTGTCCTAGAAGAGAAACAGGAGGTGACGTATGTTTCGGAGAACTTTTATATACATCTTGAATGCATTGGTAGAAATATCTGGAGGAGAGACAACCAAACTGCCAAGGAGATCAACAAATAAGAAATATATAAAAGAAACCGAGGTTCGATTAGGGTTAGTAGTTCAATCAAGCAAAAGGGACATGATAAGCTATATGTTTGAATACAGTTGTTTGCCACCCATTTCTGAAATCAAAAGTTAAGAAATAAGGCATGTTACAATATATACAAAAGAAATAAAAACTAAAACAACATGTTAGGTACTGCTGAAGGATTATTAAAATTAGAAATGAGAATGAGTTAGACCGATCGATAGGAACCTAAGGACTAAGGTACGTCAGGCTCAGGCCACACCAGACTACTATTTAAATAGACAAGTTCAAGGCTTCTTAGAGGCCTATTGAACATCTCTCATTAGTTATAATTTTAAAATATAGTATGTAATTTGCACACCAGTTTGGCATCTTCATATCCAAGATCTTTGACAGTTGGAACTTCAGAAATTTCACAACTTCCAAGATCGCCAACCGGCGGAAGTGAAGAATACTTAGTTGAGAGTGGAGATGGTGGCTCCCCCGCAAGCTTGACAAATGATTGATAACTAAGCGGCGGCTTCCCTCCATTCTGTTAAGGCATTTGCACAATAACATCAAAAAAATTGATCATTTAATTGAACCAGAACAATAAAAACAACAATAGAAAACCTATGGAAAGCACTGGTACAAAATTAACTGGTACAAATAAATATAAGGCTTAAATGCACTTTTGGTCCCCCTATATTAATTTTTTTAACATTTTAGTCCCCCAATAAAAAAACCCAACTATTAGGTCCCCCAATATTAAAAAACGTGAATTTTTGTTAGTCCCCAGTCATTTGGCAGATTTTTTAATGACATGGCACCTCATTGTATGTCCAGTCACTTGCCACCTCATTAAAATTAATTTGTTATTTATTTTCAATTTGTTATTTAATATTTATTTTATTAGAAACATTATATTTATTTTGAAGGAATAAAAAATCATTAAAATTAGGTTATAAAGTGGAAGACATCTTAAAAATTGAATCAGAAAAAACCCAATTTTTCACTTTCTTCTTCTGAGTTTCTCGCCCCCATTCTGAAACCCTAACAATAATTTCATTGATTCTTCTCAAATTGCAGGTTATGATGAACATGCCAATATAAATATTTATCTAAGGGTTTCGATTCCGTCATTGATTCTTTGTAAAGTTGTTGCTATTGTTGACCCAGAAACAGATGAGGTTTTTGCTATAAGGAAGCGTTTGCCTTTAAGAAATTCATAACTTGGTTACAATGAAGAAGGTGTTGGTGGTGATGATGGTTTGGAAAATTCTGAAAAAGCTACATCTTTTGCTAAGACATTGACTAAATCTGATGCAAACAATAGTGAAGGGTTTTTTGTTACGAGATGCTGTGCTGAAACAATCTTTTTGCGCCTGGATTATGCGGCTGAACCGCCTGTTCAGACGGTGGTGGCGAAGGATTTTCACGACGAGCTTACGAGATACAGTGTAGGCACTTAAACGAAGAAGAAAATGGAGAGAAACTCAAACGAAGAAGAAGATGGAGCATTGGATCTTTCAGATTATTTTTTAAAATATTTTTTAATTGTAGCTGATAGTATAATTAATTAAATTGATTTAAAAAATGAATCAAATAATTTTTATGGATTAAAATGAAGTGACATCATTAAAAATGAATAAGAAATTAATTTTAATGAGGTGGCAAGTGACTGGACATATAATGAGGTGCCATGTCATTAAAAAATCTGCCAAATGACTGGGGACTAACAAAAATTCACGTTTTTTAATATTGGGGGACCTAATAGTTGGGTTTTTTTATTGGGGGACTAAAATGTTAAAAAAATCAATATAGGGGGACCAAAAGTGCATTTAAGCCTAAATATAAATGACATAAACTCATCAATAATTAAACTGAGATACTAGTTTAAATAAAATCGTATGAAATTCTCAATGACAGAAGTAAAAATTAGGGAATGATATTTTCAAATGTAAAATATTTGAATTTGAAAGCCAGTCTATATTGTAAAAGTATATTCATTCTTTTGTACAATGAAGTTTATATATTATTCCTAGATGAGTTGTGCAAAAAAGTTAGTAACAACCTCTTTTTGTATCCCATTGATATAGGTCTCCAAGCTTCCAAAAGAAGAGAGAAATTATAGTTGTCTGAAACACAAGATTCATCATATTTCAGCTTCTCCTTGCGACAATTAGCTTTTAACTTGTGATACCTTAATATGGTAGATGAAATGGCTTGGTGATAAAATACAACGAGGTTTCCAGTCAGATAAAGTAATTAAAGACGGGGAAATTATGATACTGATGAAGAACTGGCATCTTATCAAGATTGCCAGTCACGGATAGCAGAATGGTTTGTTCAAATTCCGCTATTTTACAGTGTTGTGGTGCTGTAATTTGAAAATACTTTGTACTAGATAGCATATTTTCAGAATAATAGCAATCTCTTCAAATTGTGATATGCTAAAGAGTAAAGACACTATCAGAGCTCCAAAGACTACAAAGACACTAATAAAATGTAAACTTAACTGAAGCAACTCAACTAAGATCAATAGATTCATTTTTAAATGATATGTCTTAACCCAACAGGTTTTCAGAGAAGCAGGGGAATTATAGTTAGCATCAAGTTACAAGCAATATACATGCAGACATAACAATAATAATGTGAAACAAATAAAATAGCAAAGTTGCAAAACAATTCCATAAAATATATAATTAACATGAATGACTCAAGTTCATCACAAATTACCTGATTTTGGACAGCCTTTGACATCCTCCTGAATTCCTTCTTCATCACAGATTTGTGAAGCAAAGCGGAAGGTTTGTTCTGCTTCCTTGGCTTGGTGGTCGCCAACAACATAGACTGATCTTTGCCAGCTGGCTGAATAGTAACAGTTTTCTTGTTGGCCAAACCTATCAGAAAATCATAAACACAAACTAAGATCCATGCACAGAAATCAACAGAATCACAAATACATCACACAACAAAACATTCACATTAACAAAATCAAAATCTTAATCCTAATTTCACAGATTCCAATTAACATCACATTTAACATTAAAAGGAAGCTATTTTCTACTAACCAGGGTACTTGTAGGAGTTGAGGTTGTAGAGATTGTTTGGCTCTCTGCTAAACTGAACACTCTGAGTGTTGTTACCGAACTCCTTAACCAAGAAAGAGTTGTTCCTCTTTTACTCAGAAACAGAGCTTTATCAAAACAAAACATAAACTCGTACTTGAGAAAAAGAGGAGTTAGGGTTTTCAACAACAGGTTACCAACACTAGAAAAATTTAATAAAGGATACTTACTCTAGAAGAATAGGATGCTCACGGCTGCCTGAGCAAATCCAGCGTGGTGGCTCACCCAAAACAGTGCCAAAATTTTGTAATAACAAAGCAATCCAAACTCTCAATACAAGGAAAGAGGAAAAGTACAAGACGAAGAATAACATAGAGTATGATGGCCGAAAGTCCTTACCGTCAAGAGGGGAGATAGAGGTCACCGACAAATAGCTAGAAAATATGATCTGTTGTGTTCGATGGAGAGCTCATGTGAAGGACAACACAAAAAACACTTTCATTCTTCATTTTCCGCCGTGGTGGCCGAAGGCAGAGGGATGGTGGCAGGCGGCGAGGTTGGGAGAAATGGAATACAAATCAGTGTAAAATAAAGGTCATGCGACGAGGAGAAAGGAAGTGGTGTTTGTTTTTTGATTTGAATTTCAAAGTGACCGGAAAGAGGAGAGAGGAAGCGGCGGTTTAGAGAGAGGGATGGAGACGGCGATTATTGAGGCATGAGAGGAGGGAGAGGACAAATTAGGTTAAAATGAGAACTTGTATTTATATTTTTAATATTTTTTTAATTAAAAAATATTATAAAAGAAATTAATTAAGAAGAGGGAAACGAAAAGAAAAGAGGGTAAAAATGGCGGGGACTAATTTTTTTGGACTTGGGTCATAGTTTTTAGTCAAAATTATAAGGTCGCAGTTTTCCTTTGTGGCTTAAAAATATCCGCAGTTGTATAACTGTGGCAATTGAAGTAAATGCCACAGTTTCATACTCCGGATCCAATATTTTATAACATAATTCCACGCTTTTAAAACCACGGCCATATCATATATGTGGCCACAGTTTCTGAGCTGTGGAAAATTTTAGCGTGGCCGTAGGCCAAAAATGTAGTAGTGTGCTTAATGCAAAGTGGTGCCAAGATAATAAGTTCATCTGGATCCCCAAGTGGTAATGTTTTGGTTTGGTATTGATAAGTCCAAAGGATGAGAAATCTACCTTGACTCTTAATGTCAAGTGTTGGCTTCTTATTTCGGTTAGACCGTTCTTTTCCTTAGCTTTTATTTTATGCACTAGGTTAGCCTCTTCATCTCCTCCCACTTCTTAGATTTTCAAAATCTTCTCCCTTTTTACAAAACCTTCTTATGTTTGTAAAACCTCTTTAAAAACCTTTCTTAAAAAATATCTTTTGCCCTTAGTGGCTTTTCTTCAAAAAGTTTAAACACGACTAATTGTTGAAACGAGTGGTTATACCTCACGATTTTGAAATTGATTGATACATTGAGATCTTTTCCGCGTGAGAGAGTTAGTGACATACTCGTTGATTTTATCCGAGTTGGAGCCCTTCTTTCATTTGCGATGCAAAGAACTCGTTTGTTCTCATGCTCAAGATCAAAGGCTGAGTATTTCTCTCTGACGACGATAAAGTGTTTATTCGTTTTTTAAAAAATGTTTTCCCTTTAAGCGGAACTACATTAGCTCTGACTTCTCCATTGCACCGAGGAGGTATGTAGGCACAAGGCTTAATGTCTTGCCGAGCTTATTTTAAAAATAAAACAAACCCCTTTTTAGCACACACGACACAGATTTTCAAAAAGGTTCCTGTGGAGTACCACAGATATGAGGGATGCTTTAAACCTTCCCCTCATATAATCAACACCCGTACCTGAGATCTCTTTCTTGTTTTAAAAAAACAAAACTTTGGGTTTTACGTTCTTTTCCCTTTTCCTTTGGAAACAATAAAGCGCGGTGGCGATTTCAAACGAAATATTGATTCGAGTCAATCCTATGGCTTCGATATCAGATTTTCCCCGCTACAACCTGGAAGTGGTGATGGCTCAGAGACCTCGTCAGATCTCATTTTCCGCTATGCAGATCCATTGAAGACACATGTTAAGTTATTCCTAGTAGAATTTCATGTTGTACTCAATATGGATCCTTCTATGGCTATAGCTTTTGTATGTACTTAATATCAATTTTTAACGTTTCATGCATAATATACTAGTCAGTTATGTATGGGGTGTTACAACACCTATTGTGAGACGGATGGAGTAGATAAATTCTTTGGTATCTGCATCGAAAATTAATTTGTACCTTCTTGTATTCACTCAAAATTGTTTCGAATTTAATGGAGAAAATTTACTTTGATTAGATTTGGGTTCGACTTTTGGTTTTTTTCAATTACAAATTATGAAGACGGGTCGGATAAAAGAGACACTAGTAATCACCCTGAATCTATCCCTTAAAACCACCTCATTTATTTAATCATGTACATAATTATTTAGTTTCAATAATTTAGAATATTAAATATGTTATCAATAATTTGATATTTTGATTTATATTTATTATTCAAAAAATTTGAGATATATGTTTGATATGTTTTGAGATTGTCTTATTTTATCATTTATAATAATATAATTTGATTTAGAAAAATAAATATTTTTATGAAGTAATTGATTGCGAAAAATAAAAATTTGACTAGGTTTCAATAGATACTATTAAATAATGCTTATATATATGCATGACAAAATAATTGTATGACAAAATAATTGTATATGCATGTATTTACTCGAACTCGTCTCGAATTTAAGGGTGAAAACTCACTTTGATTCTGATTGAATTCGAATTTGGGTTTTTTTAATTGCAAGTTATGGAGACGAGTCGGGTAAAAGGGACATTAGTATTCACACTAAACCCGCCTCCTGAAACTACACTGTTTATTTTATTATGTATCTTATTCTTTAGTGATCAATGTTTCAATATTTTGATTTGTATCTTATGTGATCAATGTTTCAATATTTTGATTTGTATTTATTATTTAAAATATTTGAAATGTGTGTTTGAAAGTTTCTAAGATTATTTTATTTTATATTTGTAAATTAATATGATTTTGAAAAAAATAAATATTTTTACTAAAAAAAATTGATTGCGAAAAATAAAGTGTTGACTAGGTTTCAATAAAAACTACTAAATGATTCTTGTATATATCTAGTAATATATTTTGAAAAATGCAATAAAAACCAAAAAAAATTAATTTAATTGAATCAATCAATCAAAGAACATATGTATTATATATTAAGTAAATTCTTTCGTATTTGCATGGAAAAACAATCCGTATCAACGTATATTCCCTCGAACTTATTTTGAAATTAATGGTGAAGACACATTTTGATTGGATTTGGGTTCGGATTTAAATTTTTTCCTATTACAAATTAAAGAGACGAGTCGGGTAAAAAGAACACTAGTATTCACCCTATATCCACCACTTGAAACCGCCTCATTTATTATTATGTTCTTTATTATTTAATTTTGATAATTTAGAATATTAATACGTGATAAATATTTTAAAATTTGATTTATATCTATTATTTTAAAAAATTTAAATATATGTATGGGATTTTTTGAATTTATTTTATTTTATTATTTGTAGTATAGTTTGATTTTGAAAGAATAAACATTTTTATTAAAAATTTAATAGTGAAAAATAAGTTGTTGCTATATAAATATAAAAGGATAACTACCACACGTTTCAATTTAATTGAATGTATATATTAGTTAAGTTCTTTGCTATTTGTATTGCATATTAATTCGTAACTCCATGTATTTACTCGAACTCGTCTCGTATTCAGTGGAGAAAACTCATGTTGATTGAGATTGGATTCAGATTTGAGTTTTTTCTAATTACAAGTTACAGAGGCGGGTCGGTAACCACCCCCTAAAACTGCCAGATTTATTTTATTACGTTCTTGATTATTTAGTTTTGATAATTTAGAATATTAATTATGTGATCCATGTTTTAATATTTTGATTTGTATTTATTATTTAAAAAAAATTGAAATGTATATATAGAATTTTTTCTAATTGTTTAATTTTATTATTTGTTTTGATTTTGAAAAAAATAAATAAATATTCTATTAAAAAATTGATTGCGAAAAAATAAAGCGTTTGAAAGAACATATGTATTATATATTGTGTAAATTCTTTGGTATTTGCATAGAAAAATTATTCCTAGATGCGTCTATTTCTCGAACCTTTCTCGAATTTAGACGTGAAAATCTATTTTGATTTAGATTGGATTCCGATTTAGGTTTTTTCTTGTAACAAGTTACGAAAACGGGTCGGATAAAAGGGAAACTAGTATTCACCCATACCCGCCCCCTGAAACCACCTCATTTATTTTATTATGTACTTTATTAATTAGTTTTGATAATTTATAATATTAAATATGCGTTCAATATTTTGGTATTTTGATCTCATTTTATTATTTAAATATTTATAAAATATATTAAGTGAAGTTGGAATTTATTCAGTTAATCGAAGAACTAATAAAATGGAATATGTAGAGAAATAATATTAGAAATAATATTATTATTGGATTTTTATTTAATTGAGATAAAGTCGGATTTAATTGGATTAATTGGAAAATAATATTAAGGGTAATAATATTATTTGTTGGAGCATAATTATTTATTTGAACTACTCTATTTCATCAATTGGGCCTAATTAGTTAGGAAGTGAAATTATATGGGTTAAGCCCAATATGAATAATATAGTAAGGGTTGGAAGAGTAGAGGTATCATAACTTTGTTCATTTGCAAAAGAAGAGGAGAAAGGAGACTAAGAGAGGACAAAGGAGAAAAAGCTAGGGGAAGAACAACAAGGGAGAAAGCTAGAGTTTGAAGCACATTGAAGAGGTAAGGGGGAGAATCCCTATTATTATGGGTTAGTATGATTGGGTCAATGGGTAGAAATATGTTTAGGTTGAAATTCCTAATTTTTATGATTTTGACATTGTTAGGTTTTGATGAGTAATCTTTGATATGTGATAATTAATTGTGGTTTAAATTGATATATTGGTGAAATTGATAGATGATTGAGAACTCAATTTATATATATACCAGTACTGTACTGTAGCGTGAAATTTATGTTTAGAAATTCATCTTGTTTATCACTTTATCATCATTACATGTTAGTGGCTGTATATCACGTTTTTTGTTTAGGGAATATGTACTCATGTTTTGATATATATAGCCATTTTATCATTGTTCAAATTGATTCAACGTCACACAATTTCCAATTTAAAATATTAGTGTGGCTTGTAAAGTATGTGTATGTAAGCTATCACTTTAAAATGGAAAGTTAAATATACTCCACTGTGCATATGAATGACAAACTCACCATATAAAAATTTTCTTAATAGTTTTTCTATATTTGCATAGAGTCAGTTTTCATTTTATTTTAACGTTGGAATTTTATTATTGTTGGTTGATTCACATAGGTTGGATTATTATTTATACTTCACTTAGTGTTTTTAGAGTTATATTTTTAAATTGTAAGGTTTTATCAACAAGGTTGTTAGAGTTGTCAATAGAGTTCTTAGAGTTGTCAATGAAGTTGTCAAAGTTGTTTTGAGTTATTAAGAGTCATAATTTAAATTGTTTTTCATAACTCTGACATGTTTAGAGTTGTCAATAGAGTTATCAGTGTTTCTTTTGAGTTGTTTAGAGTCAATTTGATAAAACAAAAATTAAATTTAAAGGTATTTGACTCTTTAAAGTTGTTTTATTATTACTTGAGTCATACCGTTAATCAATTAAATTTATTAGAGTTATTCTTGTATGTTTAAAGTTGTCTGTGTATGATGTCGGTGCTAGCATTTTCATTGAAACTTAAACAATTCATATCTCTTAAACCGTAACTCCGTTTGAGTCTCCGTTCGAAGTGCTAGAAAGCTAGCGCGATATTCTTTTAAATAAAAATGGTCTTGAGCAATAGATTGCTAGAAAGTAGAAATGGAATAGAAATAAAAGTGAATTAAATTAATATAGTTTGATATTAATTGGTTACTCTAATAATGGAGTTAATTGCGATGAGTCTATTTAATCAGATTATGTTTGGACTTGGATAACTTATTCGGTTTATCAGTAAATTACGGTATTTTGAGAATTTTCTGTAATTAGGTTTTTGGCTCGAATATTTACGTTGAGAATAATATATTGTCATGCCAATGATGTTGTTTTGATAATGTGTATATTCATATATATGTGATAAATGTGAATTGACATGAGATAGTATGGATACTAGTGTTAATTGGATTTTGTGAATCGTAATTGATTAATTGGCCTTTTATATGTGAATGATATGTGGGTGTTGTGAATGTTGTGTACAATTGGTGGATAATTCATAGAGTTGAATTATTGTGATATGCGGAAAGTTAAGATGGTAGAGATGATCTTAATTGCATATATTTGTGATCTTGTACATACATTCATATCATAGTGTGCCTTGAAACACAGGTGGATTTGCTTTGAAACACAAGCGGGCTTGGATTCTAGAGTGAATCGGAAGCCGTAAACTATATGTTTACAATTGGTGGACTTTGGTCTTGTCCGGATCGGAAGTGTGGCTTAGATTCTAGAGATATGAATCGGAGGCCGGTGAAACTTAGAATTTAACATTGGTACCACATGCATAGTGTCACATGTTTCATTGAGTCACATTAGAGTTATGTGATAGTTGATTATGTGCATTATGTTGTTGTAATAAGTGTAGGAGTGAACAATTGATTATGTGCATTGATGTCGTAATTCTATGTGTATGAGTTTGGTAATTGATTATGTACACTTGGTGTTGTAGTGATATTTGTATTAGTTGATAATTGAGAATGGGTGATGTTTGAATACGTAATTGGTTAAATGCGGGAATATGTGATAATTATGGCTATGTGTATAATTGAGAATATAGTATTGAGATATTATACTCTTATACTTGGTGTATGCTTAATATATGTGAATTATGATTAGCATTAATTTTATGATTAGGCAAGTGTAATGCATTCCTATAATTGTTGATTTAACCATTGTATCTCATTATACTTTCTTCATAATGGTTCGTATTCTCACCCTTCTGTTTTAATGTTGCCCTCGTTTGGCGACATGCAGGTTCTGGAGTTTAGTAGCTCGTGCGTGATCTAGTCGGAGATTCTTCCGTGTTTGTTAGAGATAAGGTAGTGAGTCGATGCTCTGGTCATGTAACACTGGGTAGATTAGTCGTGTTGAGCTCATGTTTCTATTTGGTTATGTATTATGTTTATGACTTGAGAACTTGTTATTTGGCTACTTGTTGTTTAAGAGACTTTCAAGCCAAATATTTCGATTATGATTTATTTTATGTTGAGATTATTATTGAGATATGATCATGGTATGAGACATGAATCATTTTATGAAATACATGAGTATTCTTGTATTTTCCGCTGTTAATGCATATTCTGGATGAATTATGATTATATGTCAGGTGTTATTTGAAATGACCAGGTGTATTGTATTTTATGGATAAATGTTGTCGGTTTTAAAAGCTTTTTAGTTTTTGAAAACGTCGATGTGACGCCCTTTTGAGTTATATGCATGCTTATTCTCTGATTATATGCTTATTATTTTATGAGGTAAAAAGGGGTGTTACAAAGAATGTTAATTACAGGGTGAAGCTTAGCATAATTTGGATAGCCACTATTGGGAGCATTTTCCTTATGAAGAATGCTATTATTTTTGAAGGTGCTCTTTACTGTTTTGATGTTGTGTATACAAATATCATCTTCTTATCTTGGAGATGATTGTTTTATGGTTATGCTAGATTTAGATCTACTTATTACGACTGATTTAAACTTCCGTTATATTGCTCTAACACTTGTTAGACGTTTGTACGGGTTGCACCCTTAGTGCGAGTTTATATCATTCAATTTCTTATTAAAAAAAACCCTCCAAATTGTAATACATGTAGTTTTAGTCTCTTTTATTTTCTAAAAATTTGAAAACTGTTTAATTATTCTTTAATTTTTAATTTTGAAATTTTGAAATTATTTTTTTATACATATTTAGAATACTGTAAAATATTAATTTATCAAACTTTAGAATTTTTTAAAATAATATGAATTAAATATAAATTTTTTAAATTTCAAAAGATAATGACAAAAGTAATGAAAATCTTGACTTAGAAATCAAGTTGAATTTCTTTTTTTTTCAAAGAACTTTTAAAAACATTCTAAATATGTCTGCAAAATAATCATTCAAAAATATTCATTTGTTTAACAGTAGAGACTAAAACTACGTGCATAATTTTGATAATTTGGTTTGGAATATTAAAATTTCGGTGTGGAGATGGTCGTTTTGTGGAGTTATTACCCAATCGAATCATTTCTTTTACGAATTTAGCAAGGATCCTTTGCTTTATTTGTCATAATTATAATTTGTTTGTAATTTTTTTTGTCGGGTTTTTCCATTTCTCAATGTAAACAGGTTGGAGAACTCTTAATTCTTCCTCACATAAAAAAATACATGCATAATAATTTTGTAAAGACCAAAACATATATTTTTTTATAGAGACTTAAAATAAAATTGAATATTTTATAGGAAAAAATAGATATCTAACCTTTTATTTTATATAGATAGATTGTCTCCTGATGACGGATGAAAACTTTTTTTTGCAAAATTATCTTAAACATTTTATATTTATCTTAATGTTTCAATTAATTTAACCAATAATGATTTTTACACAAAATCTCTAGAAAATCTTAAATAATTTATTGAGACAAATGTTTACCAAATCTTGCAAATTACAAACATTAAAATTGTATCTAAGACTAAATTTTATCTAAATATTTTGGTTGGAGACTTTTGCACAATAGGCTTCCTTTGAAGGATCTCTTGGTTTTTCGAGGAATGTCTTTTCCTTTGGAAGAGTTAAAGTGTATATTTTGTGGTCATGATGAGGAATCAAGGGATCACTCCTTTTTTGGTTGTTTGGTGGTTGGAAATATTTGGAGAGAAATTGCTTTTTGGGTGGGTAAAGGGGATTTTTTAGATGAAGGATGTTTATCAAATTTTTTGGATTGGCATCATTTCTTTGATAGTCAAAAGGTTTCGGATAGGAAATTGGATTTAGTTTGGCTAGCTTCAACTTGGTGTCTTTGGTTGGTTAGAAACGGTGTGTGTTTTCGTAAGGAGGCGTGGAGTGTGAACAACACCGTTTGGAATATCAAGACTTTAGTTTGGAGATGGTCGTTTTGCGGAAAAATTACCCATCCCAATTACTCCTTTTACGAGTTTTGTAAGGATCCGGTTTATTTTCTCTCGTAATGTAATTGGTTGGTAATTTTTCTTTTTTGGGGCGTGTCTTTTCCGCTCTTGTATATGGGTTGGGGAACCCTTTGTTCTCCTTTTTTGAATGAAATATTGCTTTCTAAAAAAAAAATAAAAAAAAAATTAAAATCCAAGATTTTCACATTTGCAATATTTATTTCTTTCTTGAATAACTCATACATATCACCAGGCCAATCAAGGAAGAAAATTAGTAAACTCTTCGATCAGATCATCATGGCCTTTGAAAAGCAAATTAACCTGAAAAAAATCAATTCAAAATGTAATGAGTAATTGAGTATCACATTAAAAAAAAAAAATAAAAGACTTTTTTCGTTACATACCTCCCTCGTGACATCATCAACTGTCTTTTTTCGTTCTCTAAACATTTTCAATATGTCTCGAAACATTGTAAAGACATGATGCTGATCTTCAAGTTGAAATCGAGTCTACATTAAAAAAAACGCTCATTATTCAATCCATATTAAAAATATATATGATTGCAAAGAGTCCATCATACAACTTACCTTCACCTTAGACACATATTTTAAAGCATATTCTAAATCCACAGTTGGCTTCTTAGCTGTTGTTCCTTCCATCTTCTGTGATTTAAAATCCAAAAATTATTTATACTATTAGAGACATCAATAATAAAATACTAAACAAGAACATTGAGTTAAAATATAAAAATTAAAAACAAAAATTACAAACAAAATGTAGGTTTTCTAAAGATTAGAAAAAAAAAAGTTTCAACTTAGAAAATTAGAAATTCTAAATGTTTTATATGGAAAATTAGAAGGAAAATAATAGCAGGAAAAATTATTTGGTTTATTTCATAGTAATTTTAAACCTTAATCTCCCCTTACCCTTAGAATATAATATGAAGACCAAAGATTTAGAAAGCGATATTGAAAAAATATGAAGTGATTAAAATAATTCGCCATGAGATGATATTTATAAGAGAATAATGCGGAAATAAAGTGTTGACTAGATTTTTGTAATAAATACAATTAAATGAGTCTTGAATATATTTTGTAAAATAATATAAGAAAAAGATTTCAATTTAATTGAATTTATCGGTCAAAGATTATATGAATTATGTATACTATTTTATTTTAATTTAATTATGATAAATATGTATATTATTTTATGAGTAAAGACCTATTTTTGTCCCTAACAAATATTACATGAGTCAAATTAGTTTCTCACAAAAAAATTGACCCAACTTAATTCTTTACAAAATTTAACCGGATCATATTAGTCCTTCTGCTAATATTTTTCTCAAATCGGTTTTTTTTCTAGTTTTAAACCGTGACTGGACTGCCACGTTGGATTTTATTTATTTTTCATTTTTTAAATACTAAATTGATTTTTATTTTTAATTTCATTTTTAAAAAATTATAAATTAATAATATAAAAAAGCCAAAATTGTTTCTTATAAGGAGTTGAACTCAGGCCCACGTGGTTAATCTTTAACAATTCTAAATTTAAAATAAAAAATACAAAATTTGTATCAATATGGTCTCGAACCTAAGTCTCTTCAGATTAAATGACAGTCAATTTAATACAATAGAAATTGATTTGTCTATTTGTAAATGATAGTCACTTTACTAACAATAGAAATTGATTTGTCTATTTGTTATTGATAGTCACTTTACTAACCGTAGAAATTGATTTGTCTAATTGTAAATGATATTCATCTTATTAACAATAGAAATTGATTTATCTAGTTGTAAATGATAATCACTTTACTAACAATAGAAATTGATTTGTCTTGTTATAAATAACAGTTACTTTACTAACAATAGAAATTGATTTTTCTACTTGTAAATGATAGTCACTTTATTAACGATAGAAATTGATTTGTCTAGTTGTAAAGTGAAAATCATTTAACTTGAAGGGACTTGGATTTGAGACCTAATAGGTAAAAATATATATATAGAATTTGTTAATATTAGTAGAAATCATGGAAATTACTTGTTTAAAAATTACTTTGTAAGAAATAATTTTGGCTTTTTTGATATTATTCATTGATAACTGTTTAAAAATGAAATTAAAATTAAAAATTAATTTAGTATTTAAAAAAAAATCTAACGTGTCAGTTCAGTCACGGTTTAGAAGTATGAAAAGAACCGGTTTAGAAGTAGAAAAAATTGATTTGAGAAAAATATTAGCAGAGGGACTAATATGATCCGGTTAAATTTTTTAAGGGATTAAGTTGGGTTAATTTTTTTGTGAGGGACTAATTTGACTCGTGTAATATTTGTGAGGGACCAAAATGGATCTTCACTCTTATTTTATTAATATTCTAAGACGTTTATTTGCAAGATTAAAGGTAGTGCACTGACAGTGTAAAATAATTGTACATTGTCATTTAATTGGAATTCATCAATCACCCATCTCATATAATTTATTTAAAAATAACAATGTGACTTGACACTCAACATGGTCGTGATTGGTTGACAGTGTAAAATTATTTTACACTATCAATGTAAATTATGTTATAAAGAGAAAAACAGATATACATTGACAGTGTATATTAATATTTTTTTTTGAATTTAACTTAATATACACAAAATAATTATGTAGAGTTATTTTTTTTTTGTGTATATTAAAGTACACAAAAAATATTCATATTAATCTAGAGTTATTTTGCACAAAAAAAATTATGTAGAGTTAATCTAGTGTAAAATTTTAAGAATATGACTTAATATTTTTTTGTGTATATTAATCTAGAGTTATTTTTGTCCCTTAATAAAAATATTCATATTATCCTTAGCTCTTCAAAAAGTACTTTGTTAGTCCTTTTTGACTAATTAATGACAAAAAAATTTAAAAATTTACCGCTAAATTCGTCATTAATTTAATAAAAAGAACTAACATAATATATTTTGAAGAGTTAAAAAATTAATATAGACTTTTCTTAAATAATGAAAGCAAAGTAAATTTCAAAGTCAAGATACGGAATTAAAAGAGTATTAAACCTAAAAATAATTATTATGAAAATCATGTGTTTTCATTTATAAATTTTTATGATTTAAATTATTTAAAAAATTTAAAACATCTGAAGGATAAACACCACGGTCCTATCAATAAATACACTTATTAAGAAGGAATGGTTTAATGATCCCAAACCGTTCAAGTTTAATAACGAATGGTTTAATGATAAAAGTTTCTTTGAGTTTGTTAAGAAGGAATGGGGCGAGATTATTATTCATGGAAGGGGAGATTTTGTTTTAAAGGAGAAATTTAGAATGATCAAAGATAGATTGCGGTGGTGGGAAAAAAACATTTTTGGCAAGATTGATTTGGAGATAGAAGATAACGTGAAGGAGTTGAACGAGGGGGATGATAGGGATTATTGGGATGAACATTTGCACATTAACAAGGTAAAAGCTTCAAAGAACATTTGGTTTAACCTTAGGCTAAAGGAGAACATGCTTATTCAAAAAAGTCGTTTGAAGTGGTTAAACGATGGGGATGCTAATAGTAGATACTTTCACAATGTTGTGAAGGAAAGGAGGCGTAGGAATCACATTGGCTCGATTAATTCTAACGATGGAGTGGTGGATACGGTTAATGGAGTAAAGGAAGCGGTGAAGTCTCATTTTGAGAACAAGTTCAAGGAGGATTGTGTAGAGAGACCTTTATTGGATGGGATCAATTTTAGTTCTTTGAGCGAAGTAGAATCTCTATCGATTGAGGGCCCTTTTACGGTTGAAGAAATTAAAGAGGCGGTTTGGTCTTGCGATGGTACAAAAAGCATGGGACCGGATGGCTTTTCTCTTCTTTTCATTAAGAAATGTTGGTCTTTCTTAAAAGAAGACGTGGTTGCTTGTTTTCATAGTTTTTTCTCCGGAGGGGTGCTATCCAAAAGTATTACATCCTCCTTTATTGCTCTTATCCCGAAGAATGGCAATCCGTTGGGGTTAGATGAATACCGGCCTATTTGTCTTGTGGGGAGTATTTACAAGATTATCTCTAAACTTTTGGCTAGTAGAATTAAGAAAGTTCTCCCTTCAATCATTTCTATTTGCCAAAGTGCTTTTGTTCCGGGTAGGCAAATGATGGATGGTGTTTTAGTGGCTAATGAGCTAGTTGACTTTGCTAACAAGGAAGGAAAGGAATGTCTCCTCTTTAAAGTCGATTTTGAAAAGGCATATGACAAAGTGAGTTGGAGCTTCCTTAGATATTTGATGAGAAGGATAGGTTTTGGGAAAGTTTGGATGAGATGGATGGAGGCTATGGTTTTCACTAGCAAGATGTCGGTCATTGTTAATGGTAGCCCAACGAGGGAATTCTTGGTGGAAAGGGGTCTTCGTCAAGGGGATCCTATCTCTCCTTTTCTTTTTGTTATAGTGGCGGAAGGTTTAAAGGCTTTGGTTGAAAGAGCGGTTGAGAATGGAGACTTTGCGGGGTTTAATGTTAACGGTAAATGTTTTATGGATATCCTCCAATTTGCCGACGACACTCTTTTAATTGGCAACGGGAGTTGGAACCACCTTTGGGCCATTAAATCGGTTTTAAGGAGTTTTGAATTGGTATCGGGCCTTAGAATCAATTTTCACAAGAGCAAGTTAATTGGAATCAATATTAGTCCTCACTTTATGGGAGTCGCCACCAATTTTCTTAATTGTCGGGAAGAGGGAAAAGAGTTCAAGTTTCTTGGAATTCAAATCGGGCAAAATCCTAGGAGAGTCTCCTCTTGGAAGCCTCTTGTGGATAATATTAGGAGGAGGTTGAACACTTGGAAAGGTAGATGGCTTAGCTTTGGAGGGAGGATAACTCTTATAAAATCGGTCCTTAGTAGCTTGGCGATTTTCACCCTTTCCTTTTACAAAGCTCCTAAGAAAGTGGTTTCGGAGATTAATAAGATTCAAAGTAATTTTTTATGGGGAGGGATGGATGAGAAAAGGAAAATGCATTGGGTGAAGTGGAAGGATTTGTGTAATCCGGTGGAGAAAGGCGGGCTCGGTTTTAGGAGGCTTGACATCTTTAATAAAGCTCTCCTATTGAAGTGGAATTGGAGGATTTTTGGAGCTAATGATGAGCTATGGTATAGAATGTTAAAAGCCCGGTATGATGATGTGAACATTAGGGTGAGCAACGATTGGGTGCAATTGAGGAAGAGGGGATCTTCGTCGGTGTGGTGGGCGGACATTATCTCTCTAGGGAAGGAGTTACCGGAGAATTTTTTTACTAACCTTTTTCATTTTCAGGTTGGAGACGGGTACAACATTTCGTTTTGGAAATCTTCGTGGTTGAATGGAGGAGCTTTAAAGGATCGTTATGCAAATATCTTTAAGTACTCTTTATTGCAAGATGTCTCAGTTGGTGCAATGGGTGGTTGGAAAGATGAAATTTGGTCATGGGGAGATTTAGGAGTCCCTTTTTTTAATGCCTTAGATCATGCTAATGCTACTGTTTTAGGCGGATCTATGGCTGAAGGGAGCGCTACTGTCACGGTTGGCCAGCTGGTGGAGGGAGCCCCGATTGCAGCAATTCGTGTGCCTTCTTCTCTGCATGGCCGCGGGACTGCTGTCACGGATTATGCTGCGCCACCTGCTTCTATGGCCTATGATGCAGCAGCCATGGGAGGAGAACTTCATAGTTTAGCCTTGCTGTTAGCAGCTGTTGGGCCGATAATGAATGGTAAAGATTCGGCAAATTGGAAACTTCAAAAGGACGGCGTTTATACTGTTGCTTCTTGCTATAATTTTCTTGATAGTCTTTTAGTTCCTAATGGGCCGGCTAATCGATATGATTCGGCTTTCATTGATTTATGGAAGATAGAAGTCCCTTTGAAGGTGAAGGTTTTTGGTTGGAAATGCTTCATCAACAAAGTCCCTACTAAGGATTCTCTTTTGATGAAAGGTATTTTAGATTCTAACTCTAACTTGGGTTGTGCTTTTTGTTCCGAAGGTATTGAATCGCTCTTGCACTCTTTCCTATCTTGTCGGAACTCCAATATTGTTTGGAGAGAAATGGCCGATTGGATTGGGTTACCTTTTAAAAGTAGTATAGATTTCAAGGAGGATTTTCTTTATTTGAGCGCTTTTTGTCGGTCTAAAAAAGTCAAAAAAGCTAAAGTGGGAACCGTTTGGATTGCCATTTTATGGAGTCTTTGGATGCGTAGGAACGACATTGTGTTTAACAATGGGTCGTGGAATTCGAGGGACGTGGTGTGGAGTTGCAAGACAATTGTTTGGAGGTGGTCTTATATTGGGAAAATTACCCATTCCAATTATAACTTCTATGAGTTTAGCAATAACCCATTGTTTTACTTAAGCTAAGTTGTAATAGGTTTGTAATTTTCTTTTTGTTTCGCTTTTGTCGTTGTAATACCGAACGGGCGGAGGTTCCTTTTAATATATTTCTTGATTTCAAAAAAAATAAATAAATACACTTATTACTTTGAATCCTATATCTGAAACAACTTTAGCTTTTGGTTGCAAATTAAATAACAAATTATTTTAAAAAAAAGTGGTCAATGTATAAATAATATTAATATTATAGATTTAATATCAATAACTTATTTATATTAATTAATAAATACATATAAATATTGTAAATTAGAGATCGAATTTTAGATAAACACTTTACATCATTTTAATTTAACTAGGTATTTTTAATATCCATTACTAATTATATAATACAATTTAATAAATAAATTTTTATAGACATTTTATATTAAATATATGCTTACCATTTTTTACGAGAGAAGTGTGTGTAAGCTTGCGTGAATGCGTTCTTGCATTTGTGTCGAGGGAGGGAAAACCCTAATCCATCAATAGATAAGTAGCAAAAAAAATTAACAAAAATGAAAATTAGCTACACAGTCTATCCCTTATGAAATTATCCTTCGCACAAATTGGTATGAGGTCCAATCAAATCATATCTTAAATGTAAAGACATGAACTTGCAATACAATAAACACAATTGGTATCTTCATAGTAAATGTGGTACACTTTGAAATAGGTAGACCTAATGGCATGAAAACAATTTTTGTATCGAGATAGAAACTCCAATGGACAAAGGATGTATTAATAGTGAATGCTCATATAACAATGAAGGAATCACTTTCAACCCAAAATTGATTCCATCATCTTCTAGAAGCACACTCTATAACGAGAACAATACATGTTAGTTTAGCTTTAAAAGAGATTGCAATACCCTTTGTTTGAAATGCATCTATGTAGGTGTCCAGTGAAACATGTAAAACTCATCCACGGATTGCAAGTTAAGGATTCCCTTGAAATTCCTCGTGTTACACTTAACACAGTATGATTGTAGATATTTTTAATTGATTTGTTTATTGAAGAGTGCAAGGGGTCAAAATTTGATATGAAAGTGTTTCAAGATAGTGAATTTATGCATGGACGAGTACATACCGTTTGAGAGAGGTAATTTCATTTTGAATCTAATTTTTTAAATCTCTTCCTAGCCAAAGTTTATCTGAGAGTTATTGAGTCTGAGTAAATTTTTTAGTGTGCGATGTTTTTCTTATGATTAAGGCAATGATTGCAATAATAAGATTCTTGAGCTTGTATTAGAAATAATGTATAAGCTTAAAATTGTTGATTTCCCACAAATCATGACCATCTTCTAAGATAAGAGAATAACCTTTCTTCTAGAAGAGAGTGACAAGTTTTTGTGGGTCAATATTGTTTGTCCATACAATGTTTCTAAAGCAGCTAAAAGGGCCACTAGCATATCATATATTTAAATACTATAAACTAATATTCCATTGATAGATATAACCATCTCAATAACTTCCATCATGGAAAGAACCTTTCTTGATAGATAACTTGGCTATTAACTTTTCTGAGGTGGCTAATATCTTGTCTTGGTTTTTGTCGATATTCTTGAAATAGAGTAAAGAAAAACTTTAGAATAAAGATATTGATAAAAGACTAGCTTTTGTCATAGAGATCAAAATTTGTTAGAACATATTTAGTTTTAAAGAGATATAAGAGAAAATCTATTCCTTGTGAAAAATATAAAACTTGGTTTCTACTTTCTCCAAAGCTTGTTTGGTGGTTGAATTTTAATTTGAGATATAAATAATAGAAACATTTTCTCTCAAATTAGGAAGGAAAAAAAAAAAAGCAATCTTAATGAGATTTATTCCAAAGGCATTGTGATAAAGAATTCATATATACAAAGTCGTTATTCTGCCCGATATTCGTCCCGAGTTTATAGTGTATTCCAAAGGCTTTGTGCAAATTATGCTAAAGATAATCAAGTTCATCTGAATCCTCAATTGGTATTCGGTTGGTTTAGTGTTGGTAGTCCAAAGGATGGGAAATCTACATTGACTCTTAATGTCAAGTGTTGGCTTCTTATTTAGTTAGATCGTTCTTTTCCTTAACTTTTATTTTATGCTCTAGGATAGTCTCTTCATCTCCTTCACCCTACTTAGATTTTCAAAATCTTCTCTCTTTTTCCAAACCCTTATGTTTGCAAAACTCTTTTTCTTTAAAAAAATATTTCTTTAAAAATATCTTTTGCCCTTAGTGGTTTTTCTTCAAAAGTTTAGACACGATTAATTGTGGTAGTGAGTTGTGATGCAAAGGATCCGTGTGTTCTAATGTTTAAGATCAATGGCTGAGTATTCTCTCCTATGATGATAAAGTGTTTATTCTTTTTAAAAATATTCACTTTTAAGTGGAACAACATTAGCTCTGACTTCTCCATTGCACCGAGGAGGTATGAAGGCACAAGATGTAATGTCTTGCCGACCTTATTTTAAAAATCAAACAAACCTTTCTTTTGTACACAATATCTTTTAATAAACACATATTTTCAAAAAGGTTTTTGTGGAGTACTACAAATATGAGGGGTGCTTAAAACTTTCCTCTTGTATAATCAACACCCGTACCCAAAATCTCTTTTTTCGTTGTTTTTGTTTCAAGAACTTCTTTTTTGGTTTATTTCGCTCTTTTCCCATTTCCTTTGGAAACAATAAAGCGCGGTGGCGACTTTCACTGAAATAATGAGTCAAGTCAATCCAATGGCTTTGATCTCAGATTTTCCCCGCTACAGTTCAGATAAAATATACAAACAAACCCAACACAAGAGAAATACACAAAGAGGAAGAGAGATAAACCGAACATGTCACGGGTTGTCTACTTCGATTGATGAAGAATCCACCTCCGATCATCCAAATGCAAGACTCAGTGTTGTTTTCTAAGCTAATCTAGCAAAGATTGAAATGAATGGAGTTGGGAGCGAAAATTCCCAAAAACAAGCCCTAAAAATATGATTTGATCTATTTATAAAATAAAAACTGAAAAATGCAAATTGTTCTTAGCCCCAAATACATGAGATATTCATCCATTTTATCATAACATCATATTGATACATACATGATATGATTGACCTTGAGGTATGTCACCACTTTTATTCATAACCCTTTTACACTTGAGTTTATTTGTATACATTGATATCTCAACTCACTTTGATTGTATCTATGATACACATACTATGTCTCACCCACCACTTGAGATATTTACCCTTAATGTTTCTTGAGATGTATGATTCCTCATTGTTGCTAAAAATCCAAATAAATGAGATAGTATTGACTAAAAAATGTCAAGGTAATCACTCTCTTTTCCCTTCTCCTTTACTTGGAGCTCTGTATTGTTGAATCTTAGCACTTTCCCCGTGTTTTTAAACCTGGTTTTATATTGTTAAAGCTCAACCATTTTTTAAATAAACCCTGTTTTTGTATTGTTAAATCTCAACCACCACTCTTATAACTTATCCTTACCATGTATTGTTAAAGCTTGGCTCCTTCTAAAATTTTCTCAATATTGTTAAAGCTTAGCATTTTAAAAACCTGTTGAGTATTGTTAAAACTCAACACCCAAAAATATTTTTTTACCACTTTGGATCTTTATTTTTCCTTTTTAAGGGGAGCTACAAATTCTCTGGTTTCCCTATTGCACTTAAGGGGTATGTAGATACTAGATGCGATGTCTTTCCGATCACACTTTTAATAAAACTCTTTTCTCATAATCCCACTCTTTTATTTCATAAAACAAAAACAATAAAACAATAATATTTATTTCCAAAGAGGTTCCTGTAGAGTACTACAAATATGAGGGGTGCTAATATCTTCCCATTGCATAACTAACCCCCGAACCTAAGATCTATGTTTATTTTATTAGTTTTGTTTTAAAAACTTCTTTGGGTTTTACATCGTTCTTTTCCCATTTCCTTTGAAAACAATAAAACTTTGTGACGACTTTCACTAAAAATACGAGCTGGGTCAATCCAATGGCCCTGGTCTCAACTTTTCACCGCTACAAAAAAGTGGCGACTTCACTGGAGATTCTACATTATCTCTAAGAGGGTTGAACCTATCTTTGTTATATATATATATTTATATATATATATTTATATATATATATATATATATATATATATATATATATATATATATATATATATATATTATGAAATTAACCAAAAAAATATAGAGATAAAGGAGAGATGATGAGAGAAAGAGAAGAGAGAAAGTAATATTTTATTATCATCTTCTTTCAAGTACCATTTACATTGCAATGTGGGTATTTATTTATAGGATGCAAGGAAGATGGAAAATCACATCTATTAAGTAGGGAAATTTGAAGATGAAAAACAAGAAGACGGATGGACATCCACTAATATAAATATTCATAACACTCCTCCTTGGATGTCCACTGAGGATATGCCTCATTAAAACCTTACTAGAAAAAAACCCAATGGAAAAAAATATAGTGAATTAAAGAGAGTACAAGATCCTTTAAATGGGAACTGCCTCGTTAAAAACCTTACCAGGAAAACTCAATGGGACAAAACCATGGTGAAGGTAAAAAGAGTGCAGAAAATATTTATTTCTCTCCCTCATGCATACATTTATATGTGAGAAGATATTATTTGTAATACTTACTTAAAATGTCTTCTTCGAATTGACTTCATGTAGTGCTAATAGTTATGTAGGAATTTATGAAGTTGTTGTCATGGGTTGTTTCATAAATCTCCATGTGTAGCAACCTGCCTTGAAAATTAAATTTAGAGTCGCCACCTATTCTACCAGGGCGAATAGGAAACGCTACGCAGTATAAAGATCTGGGTAAGATTATTATAATCAGGTCAAGGGAAGGTGTTAGGCACCCTTAACCCTTTCCTAAGGTTTTCTAAGGTTTGTAGCTTAAGAGCATTGTGAGGTTTATGGCTAATAAAAATAATAGTGACATGAAAGCCAATTCGAACCTGATTAGGGTTTTGGGGAAGTGGACTCGCCTTGGTTATCCAAGTGCCTACATACCTCCTTAGGGAGGATTAGAGTCTACGTAGTTCGGGGCATGGTTGTACGCCTTAGATTTGACATGATGTTGTTTGAAGGTATTCTGAATTACCTTATCGCAGTTTTGAAATTTGTGGTTTGCAAGGTATTTTGAATTACCTTATCGAAGTGATGAAAATCTGTAGTTTGAAGATGAAAGAATGTTTTAAGATTTGGCGTACAACCCTGATTTTTAATATGCACCATTAATCGCAATGATCAATAGGTTTGATCACCATAATTAACAGATTTATAAAGGATTGCTAACAATTCTAATCGATAGATTCGATTATTACAAATAGAAAATAAATGTATTTTAAGAATTAAATTATTAATTTTACCGTTACCCCTCATAATCAATAGATTCGATTACAAATAATAACGAAATGATAAAGAGAAAAAAATGCTAATCATCATAACCAATAAGATGGTTACAACCTTTTAGCAAAATAAAATCCTATTTAAAATCAATTAATTAAATAATTGATTATTACCCACCGCGATAATTAATTTAATCGAAGCGAATAATAAATAAAATTTTAATATTAATTTTATTATTAATTTAGTTCAAAAATCAAATTATAATTTAGTAAAATATATTAAGTTAATTATAATTATATTAACAATATAAACAAAATAATAAAAAAAACAGGCTTTTGTTGAATGTGGCTAGGTTGGGGGTTCATAATATGCAAACAAAAGTCAATGAAGATGCGTGAATTATCGTAATCGAGTTTATGTTTAAAGAGACTTACCTTGGCTTATATGGAGATGATTCTGGGGGTGTTGGTGTAGTGCAACAATCCAGATGGCTTTCAGGATGATCCAAGGAGCGTTTTGCAAGCTTCAGATCCCTTTGAAACGACTTAATTCTTCAAAACCGATTTCAAGTTCTTAATGAATTTTTGCTTCTTGAATATGGCTACTTTTGAAGAAATTTCTCCCCTATTCCCTTGCCTTGTGTTTACTACTTATAGTGGAATGAATTAGGTCAAAAATAATAGCCCAAAGACCTTTCAATCCAATCTTGCAAACTTTGAGAAATTTGATTTGGAACTTGAATGAAATCTTTCTATATTGGACCAAAATTTGATTTAATCTTTCTAATATTTGCTAGCACGAAATTGTATTGAAATTATGCCATAAATGTTGATTGGGATTGATTAATATAAGACTTAGAATCCAATATTTGATTTTCCTTTGAATTATACAACTTTAAATCACTTTTTAAATGAAATAAAATCATATAAAATCAAATAAAATGCTATAATTCGTGGTCAATGATTTTGATAACTTCGATAACTTGTGGACCAAGATTAAACCATAAAAGGTTAAGCCCATTTGCAAAAAATTCCAATTTGAACCCCTTTTATTTCACATTTTGCCTCCAAACATGCCTAATTTTAACAAGGCATATCTCCCTCAATTTTTAAGATATGAAGGATTCCTAGGACTTTTTGGAAACCCCAATATTTCCTCTATAATCCACTTTGGAACATATTTTTCATTTGGAGATTTTATTTTGATGATATGTCCTTTGACAAAAAACCTGCTTTTGGTTGACTTTTGAAAAGGACCTATAATCGTTTGCATCATATCTCCCAAATGAAGCATTTCTAGCCTTGGCTTGTGAGAGACAAAGTTGTAGAAATCCAATTTCCTTCAAAATAGGCTTAGAGTGAGAAATATCTGATGTTCCATGTGAAAGTTATGTCTGGTCAAAGTACAGTTGACTTTTTAGACCAAAAACCCTAATTTAGTAACTATGCCCTCTGTTGATTTTGAAGCTTTTCCTTGATGAGTCATGATCAACCTTTGATAAAATGATGAATGATACTTCATAATATTGTTGTTAACCAAAAATCAGGATTTTTGTCCATACTTTTACTATAGTTAACTTTTAGGTCAACTAGTCGACTGTGGATCATCTGAGCCATTGAATGAGCAATCCTTTGAATTGAGACTTGACTTTTGTCATGGAAATATCTTGAAGTATAATGAGCCATATGAGATCCATTGTGAACCTTGATTTATCAATTTCTTTAGGAGAATGCCTTGAGTAAACCCTTGAGCCTTGAGCTATTGAAGATGAGATGAGGTGGACAAATTTTGGGGTATGACAGCTGCCCCTGTTCAATCTTCTTAAACTGGAGGACGTATATTGGCTTGTATGCCTGTTGGAGTATGACGGTGGAAGAGGATTGAACACTAGAATACCCAGAAATTTGTGCTTGCTTATGCAGGAAGCAATTTTGAAGATGGGCTTAAAGATGCCATCCAGTTGTTTTGATAAGTTGCGTGTATAAAGTATATGCTTTTCATACCTGGATCATACCTGGAAAGGATAAGAAATTCTCTGATTGTCTCTGAATTGCCTTTGGAATGAAGCATCAGAATTGTATCTGTGAGTGTTAAGATTGAATCGTTGATACGATCGTATTTGCATAATACTTGGATGATAATATCCTTTTGATTATGAAGTGACCTGAAAAGGAAACATTAATTTTATGCAATGTCATGATGCATGTGTCATGTAATGAGATTCTCAAAATAAATGAGAATCTTTCATGTTATGTATGTATGACGATCCCGCATTGTAGGTCATAAATAATACAGGCGTAGGAAGGCCAATTACGCAACAATGCTCCTTGTGTGATACCAGCATGATTTCCCCAACATCAGAAATTTGGAGAGACGCGCCCCTTAACCAGAAGGAAGTATCCTTAGAGGGAACTCGAATTTTACCATGTCATGTGACGAACCTGATATGTACTGCCCCAATATTTAAACTCTCGAAAGATATGCCCTCAGTCAATAGGATCCTTAATGTATGCCCCTGTAATCTTTAAAATTTTGCCCATGTTTAGAAGAACCCTCTAGACGTGGTTTCCCCATTCAATGGTCTTTATTAGAAATGATTACCTTTGATTTAAACCAATTTTGAGATCTCCTTGATGCTAAGTATTGATTTGAATGTGAAGCAGATGCTTTTCAGATTGAGTCATGCGTTTTGGTCGCATCCGATGGACAGTAATTTGCTGAGTACTCAGAATGAGATGATGTCTTCTAGAAGATTACCTGAAGAGGTTCCTGGAAAGGGTAGGAAATTGTCTTAAACAAGACTGTGCTTTAAACAAAGCTCAAGGAGACATGTTTATGAACAGATTACTATAGAGGATAAAAAATGGTTTAAGGAATATGGTGTTTTAAACAAAACTCAGGAAAGGACATCTTGAAGAAGATTACCCTAGAAAGGATAGGAGACCGTCCTAAAGAAGATTGTACTTTAAACAAAGTTTGACAAGGTTCTTGCCGGCATAAGAGGAATTTGAACATGTCTTAAGGAAGACTACCTAAAAAGATTAACAGATGTCTTAAAGAAGATTACCTAGAAAAGGTTCCTGGAAAGGATGGGGGATATCTTTAGAGGAGATTACCTAAAAAGGCTCTTAGAAAGGATAAGAAATATTCGAACATGTCTTTAAAGGAGACTACCTGAGAAGGTTAAGAGATGTTTTTAAATAAAACTACCTAGAAAGGTTCCTGGAAAGGATGTGAGTGTTATTGACACCATCTGATATTGAGTGACTGATCAGTGGTTTTCACACGTATTTTTACCGTTGTTTTTAGTTATCTTTAAGTTATTTTATTTAGTGTTTTATTTTGTTATTCGTCATTTTATGCTTATGTTGTGTGTTATAGTGTTTGTAGGCTCAAGTAAATGAAATGGGAGAAATCGAGGCGGAAAAGTGAAAAATTGAAGAAAAGTGAATAAACTGGCAAAACGCGTTCCCAGACGCGTGTGGAAGAAGAAAAATGCAATTTGCTGCCAAAACGCGTCCCCACACGCGTTTGGAAGTGAAAAGTGCCATCTGCTGCCCAGACGCGTTCCGGGACGCGTCCCGTCTGCCCAAACGCGTTCCCACACGCGTCCCAGAAGCCAGAAATACAAAGGAAAATGCCTGCCTGCCCAAACGCGTCCCCACACGAGTCCCGTCTGCCCAAACGCGTTCCAGGACGCGTCCCGTCTGCCCAAACGCGTTCCCACACGCGTTTGCACGTGATTTTTGGGTCTGTTTTGCTGAAAAGCCCAGAATGACAGTAATAAAAGAAGGAGATTGCGTTTGGACAAGGGTTGGACAGTTTTTGGCGCCGTTGCCGGGGACTGCCGAAGATTATAGAGTTCTAGATTTATTTCAATTAAAATTTTGTTGCTCTGCAACTAAAATTTTATTTTTCTGCACTATTTATTTTTCCTAATTCTAATATTTGTCTAATCTGTGTATGCGAGGTAAGGCCTCAGCTGAATTTCTTTTTGACGCAGAAATTGAAAAAACTTTGCACGCAAGGTGTAGACAAGCTCGGTTGGCTAATCTAAAACCTGAAGAGGAAATTGTGTCAGTTCATTCCGATTCAGAGTCTGAAAGTGAAGAAGAAACCATGGGTGAAAATCCTCCTCCTCCTGAGAGGCTCCTTGGTGACTATGGTGCTGCAAACACACCGGGGGGAAGACAAACAATTGTCAACCAACCGGTAAATGCTGCAAATTTTCAACTACACCCAAGCACCATCAATCAGCTTGAAAGGAAACCTTTCACCGGAAAGGTTAACGAAGACGCAAACAAGCATCTGCAGAGATTTTTGACCATGAGCACCACTCTAAAAATTGATGGTCATACCGAAGAAGTAAAGAAATTGAGGATGTTCCCTTTTACTCTAGCAGAAGAGGCAGAGGAGTGGTTCTATTCGCTACCAGCAGGCAGTATCACATCGTGGGGAGAGATGGAAAAAGCTTTCCTAAATGACTATTTTCCAGCGTCAGTCTTTCTACGAAAAAGGTATGAAATTCTGAACTTCAAGCAAAAGGAGGGAGAGTCTTTGGGGGATGCCTATAAAAGGTTCAAGAGGACTTTGGTGGCATGTCCGACACACAATATGGACAAAACTGAACAGATGCAAATGTTTGTGAACGGGCTGAGAATCAAGACAAAGCAGTTAATCGACACAGCAGCTGGAGGCTCAACAAATTTCACAACAGCCTCTGGTATCATCAAGATCATTGAAGCAATAGCTGCAAATGAGCATTTGGAGTTGTATGATAGGTGTGCCAGTAAACCAGAAGGAATCATTGATCTCAAGCTGGAAACCTCAAAAATTCGGGTCGAAGATGCAATAGCGGCTGAAGTTGAAAAAAGATTGAAGGCTATGAATATAGGTACACAACAGGTGGCTCAAGTGCAACAAGCTCAACCTGTAATCTGTGAAATTTGCAATGGTCCTCATCAAACTGTTTGTTGTGTTGCTACTCCCAAGCAAATTGAAGAAATAAAATTCTTGAGGCAAAATAATCCTTATTCTAACACCTGTAATCCTGGGTGGAAGAATCATCCCAACTTCGCTTGGAAAGAACAACAACAACAACAAGGCCCACAGAAAGCAGAGTGGGAAGTAGCTATCGAGAGATTGGCTGGACAATGCTCTCAGTTTCAAGAAGAGACAAGAAACAACCATAGGAACACCACAGCTTCAATCAAAAATTTAGAAGTTCAGGTGGGTCAAATAGCACAACACCTCACTCTACAGGCACAAGGTAACTTTCCGAGTTCAACTGTGAAAAATCCGAAAGACCAAGAGAAGATTAATGCAGTTACAACAAGGAGCAAAAGAGTGGCTGAATCTGAAAAAGAAAAAGAGGAAATAGATGACCCTATGGTAATAGAGGTGGATTTGGAAATAAGAGAAAATCCGAAAGAACCAGAAGTTGTGATACAACCGGTTAAACCAGTTGAAGAAAAAAATAAGAAAGATGCTGAACCGGTGATCAAACTACCTTTCCCTTCCAGAGTGACAAAGAAGAACTCAAAAGAGAAAGACTTTAAGAAGTTTACTGCGTTGTTCAAAAGGCTAGAGGTGAATTTACCCTTCTTCGAAGCACTTGAGCACATGCCATTGTATAAAAATTTCTGAAGGAGGTAATGTCAAAGAAGAGATCAGTGGAAGGGGAATCAAAAATTGCAACTGAGAAGTGTGGAATAGTCTCGTCAGCAAGAAAGATCCCAATAAAGAGGAAGGACCCTGGAGCGGTGGCAATACCATGCACTATCAAGAATATAACATTTAAAAAGGTACTCCTTGATTCTGGTTCTAGTGTGAGTTTAATGCCTTTGTCCTTTTTCAAAAAGCTTGAATTTGAAAAGATTAGTGAAAGTAAGACACAGTTAAGGTTCGCCGATCACACCGTTAAGAAATCATATGGGGTAGCTGAAGATGTACTAGTGGAAGTTGATAAGTTTGTATTCCCTGTTGATTTCCACATCATGGACATTCCGGAAGACGAAGAAACTCCTATACTTCTTGGGAGGCCATTTTTGTCGACAGGCCGCTGCAACTTTGACATTGAAAAAGGGACACTAACGCTGAGATCTTTTGATGAAGAAGTAACCTTGAAGATGTTAGGAGTTAAGAAACATAGAGCGGTTGTAAATGATCAAACTTCTGGTGGTATGACAGAAAGTGATGAAAAAGACAAAAAGCCTAAACATCTCCAAGAAAAAGTTTCAAGCATAGCATCTCGGGTAGAAACAACTCCTGGAGCTATCAAAAGTCCTAAGAAGGTTAAGAAAGTCAAGAAGAATGTGGAAAGTGAATTGAAGAGAAAAGTTGTCCATGCCTTTCATCTTCATGAGTTCTTGGTTGAGGAGGTGAAAAGCAACCAGGTGTGGAATAGAAAATACCCTCCATAATAAAGGGTGATGGACCGTCGAGCCATGCGACGTTAAACGAAGCGCTTCGTGGGAGGCAACCCACGATTTTAATAATTACTTTGTCTTCTTGTTTATTTTATTTCAGGAAATAAAAGGGGCATTTCAAGTGGAAGCTTTGGAGTGCATTACTCTCTGTGAGTCACCTCTCTCGGGCTTGTTCTAAAACATTGAGGCCAATGTTTCGTTCAAGTTTGGGGAGGTTTTACTCCTTGCTTTGTAATTTATATTGCTGCTATAATATGTGTAAGACCTACAGAATCATATTTGTCCCAAATTTTGACCGAAATTTTTATTTTTGAAGAAGTTTTGATCTTAAAGAGCGATCGGGAATAGTATATAGAGATGAAGGGAGGATTGTTTGAGGACAGGAAGTTCGGAATAATGTGACAAGAAGAGGTTTGTTTAAACACCCTTGGTTCCCTAAAAGAAATACGAGTCCAACGTGTAGATTTGCACCATAGTACTTATATCCTGAGAAGTACTCCTCGAGTAGTTTATTGATACAGTCTGGCATAATTCAGATTCACATGCATGATGATTGATTGAGAAAAAAAAAGGGATATAAAGTTGGCACAAAATGATGAAAAGACGGTAAAAGGCAACCGACTCGCTAAGTTGGGTAACCCTCACCCGGTTATTCAGCCTAAAGGAGGTTGATCCCCAAACGTCGTCCAAAAGGACAATATATAACTGCGAAGTTTGAAAATTTCATCGGTGTTTGAAAAGTAGCAAATGCTGCTCATTTGGTGCCAGAAAAAGAAAATAAAAGGCCTTGATTTGTCTCATGCATGTGATGATCATTATAAGAAATGCAGTGCCTTAATGTGATTGTCCGAATGAAAGAGGAGAAAAATCGGAAAGAGACTTAAGTGCAAAACATAGTTGGAGAAGTATTTGAAAGGGGAGCTTAAGGTTTAAAGTGGTCGCAGAAACTCGTCGCGTCATGTGAATGTCGGACCAACTGTTTCTTGATCAATACAACCGGATATCTCACGTATGAATACCGGTGTGCCTTGAAGGTCATTAACTCTTGTAATTATTGCTTGAGGTCAAGCAACGGTTTAAGTTTGGGGGAGTTTGATCAGTGGTTTTCACACGTATTTTTACCGTTGTTTTTAGTTATCTTTAAGTTATTTTATTTAGTGTTTTATTTTGTTATTCGTCATTTTATGCTTATGTTGTGTGTTATAGTGTTTGTAGGCTCAGGTAAATGAAATGAGAGAAATCGAGGCGGAAAAGTGAAAAATTGAAGAAAAGTGAATAAACTGGCAAAACGCGTTCCCAGGCGCGTGTGGAAGAAGAAAAATGCAATTTGCTGCCAAAACGCGTCCCCACACGCGTTTGGAAGTGAAAAGTGCCATCTGCTGCCCAGACGCGTTCCGGGACGCGTCCTGTCTGCCCAAACGCGTTCCCACACGCGTCCCAGAAGCCAGAAATACAAAGGAAAATGCCTGTCTGCCCAAACGCGTCCCCACACGCGTCCCGTCTGCCCAAACGCGTTCCGGGACGCGTCCCGTCTGCCCAAACGCGTTCCCACACGCGTTTGCACGTGATTTTTGGGCCTGTTTTGCTGAAAAGCCCAGAATGACAGTAATAAAAGAAGGAGATTGCGTTTGGACAAGGGTTGGACAGTTTTGGGTGCGAAAATACACTGTGAAAGGCTGAAGAACTCAGATTTGATGCAAGGATTGAAGAACTCTATGAGCTTTTGCCATTGAAGATTGGATTTCCTTCATTTATCTGTAATGTCTACAATTAACACTATATTTTCTATTTTTATTATGAGTAGCTAAACCCCCTAATGCTAGGGGGGTGACCCTGATTTTGATCTGTGATGAATAAATTTATATTTTTGCAATGATAATTTGGTTTGATCTATATTGATTTGTTCTCTTACTGTTATAATGCTTTTTCTGTCGGACAAACGGAAATTGATTTTGTCTGATACAATTAAGCCGGACCAGCTGTTGTTCATGATCTGTCTGAGAACATATTTTAGTAGATATTACCTAGGACTAGGAATACCCTTTAATAATCAGAATATTCTTGATATTGGAAAGCTTAATGTCAGCCGTAATTTCTATGGACATAGTGATTAGGTTGAGGGATTAAAGAATTATCACCTGAGGACCTGGGAATAATAAACCTTAAGAACTGATAATCAATTAGGCAAACCATTGTTGTAAGATATAGTTATATTTGTTGCATGATCAAATCATTCACCATCCCTAGTATTATACTCATCTCTTTTCATCGTTTTATTATTCTAAATTTATTTTATTTGCAAAACAAATCAAAACCCCGTTTGAACTTTTGTTTAATTGAAATACGAAAAAACTTTATATCGTCAAGCAGTCCTTGAGATTCAATATTCGGGGAATTTTCCCTTTATTACTACAAAGGCAAAATAGTACACTTGCTATTTTACCGATCAGTGACCTTCAAAGCGTGCCCCCCAGGTAATGGACTTGCCCCATGAGCTATTCAGCGTCTTTGAGAGATTCCATGGATCTTGATTAGATTACCCCAGATAAATGGGATAACGACGGGTCATGCCTCCGGTACACATTAGCCTTTAGCCAACCCAGTCAGGCGTAAGAGACGTTTCTTCTTTTTGATGTGCTTCTAAAGCTACTTCGTCTGTTGGTGGGATTTTTAGTCATTAGCCATGCCCCATACAACTTCTCCTTGATGTTAAGCATTTGAATCTATATAGACAAGTGTGCTTTATAATGAAATTCATAAGATGCGAATGCTTATGTCTGTCTTGAAAGTTTAAAAACACCTTTGAGTAAAACGAATTTTTTTTGTAAGAAAGTGATATCAACTCAAGAGTTATAGTAGACCTTAAGGAGTCAGGATACCTTTTGGTAATGGTACGCTTTCGAACTAACCGTGCTTCAGTTAGGACTTTTAAGGGTTGTAACGTGGCCTGGTTCACGGTTTTAAGAAACAAAGGATAATGGCTCGAAGTTTATTTATACCCATCCCAATCTTCGTGATGTTCTTCATTCCTATGCTCAGTTAACTATGCATTTAAGCTCCAAAAGACTTTGGGAATTATAATACTGACATTTATTATGGTTCAAAAACCGAAAGTTTATTTGCAAAGGCAATCACTCTCCTTTTTTGTAATATTTTCTTTTTGTCGAGGGAATGTAGTGACCTCTTTTGACTTTTTTATCCCTAGCTTTTACCTGAACTGTTTATTTTGAGACTACAGTTAGCGGGATGCCCCAATTTTGCCTAAGTCTCCTTCATAGGTTCCGACTTAGCATGCCTCACGTTGTCTTTTCCTTTTTTTTTGGATATTGACTGCCTGACTTAACAATGACAGGGAACCATCGGTGATTATGTTCGAAGGAACAATTTGGGATGATTAAGTGAACTGAGCAACTACCCTTCCCCAGGTTTTATTTTGAGGGTTTTATTTTGTACGTGAAGGAAAACTCCTACTTCTTAGGCTCAAAGGGGTTGACGAGGGATTAACATCCTTATATCTCCACTGTTTAGGAATTGAAACAATGCCTGTACATCGTTAACATTTTCTGTAGGAAAGCATAATGTATGAGATTGTGGTATCGTTTTTGTCATCCTCCCTCTAAAGGTATACGGCTTTAACGAGAGTTGAATATCACAAAGAAGAAAAACCAAGTAGAAACACAGTTTTAAATTTAGTGAAAACACCAGGAATAAATCAAGACAAACGTAAGCAATGCATTAATGATTATTGTAAAGTACATATAGTATGTCGTGAGACCAATGTTTAAATAAACAGAAAAGAAATTGCAAATGAAAACGAAACTAATGATCTATGAAACCCTCCTTCTAGCCACCTATAGATTTAGACTTGCGAGGCTCTTCGAACTCAATGAGCCATTCTTCAATTAAATCTTGGATCTTATGCTTCAACGGCCCACAATCCTCTGTATCATGACCAGAACTATCTGAATGATAGGCGCACCTAGCATGATGCTTGTACCTAGGAGCGGGGTTAGCTGGAGCTGAGTATGGAGGCAGTAGAGTTATCAAGCTCTGACTCAGCAGATGTTGCAAAGCTTGAGACAGTGGCATGTGCAACGGGGTGAATGATCGTTTTGGCTTGGACCTCCAGGTGCGTTGGCTACCCTGTTGTTTCTGCTGATCTTTTCGTTGTAGTGTTGGGGCCTGATTAACCAGGATTGCCCCAACAGTGTTGGGTTCCTTTTTCCCATCGTATGACTTCTTTGTGTGATAGGAACCTGAGGATGCCCCTTGTATCTTCCCATTTTTAATCCCATTTTCAATCCTTTCACCAATGACTACCAAGTCCGAGAACCCTAAGGATATGCTTCTGACCATCTTATCATAGTACGGTCCTTGCAAAGTACCCATAAATATGTCCACTAGTTCTTTTTCCAGCAAGGGAGGTTGGACTCGTGAAGCCATTTCTCGCCATCTTTGGGCATATTCCTTGAATGCTTCATCCTTCTTTTGTGATAGATTTCGCAGTTGCAGCCAGTTGGGCGCCATATCCAAGTTGTACTTATACTGCTTTAAGAATGTGTTCGCAAGGTCATTCCAACTTCGGATATAAGATTTCTCCAACTGCACGTACCAGTCAACAGACGCTCTGCTTAAGCTATCTTGGAAGAAGTGTATCATCAGCTTTTGATCGTGGGCATAGGCAGCCATTTTTCGCACATACATGCGCAAGTGATTCCTCGGACATGTGAGTCCTTTGTATTTCTCAAAGTCGGGAACCTTGAATTTGTGTGGGCTAGTCAAGTCTGAGACTAAGCTCATTTCGAAGGCATCCACATCGAAAGCATCGTATCCTTCTACCACCTTTAGTCTATCCTCTAGCGCTTTGATATGTTCATTGTCCTTGGAGTCTTCCCCAGAGTTGGGAATAGACTGCTGCGTTTGAGGTGCTTGGTCTGTGTTGTCAACCTCTTGTGCTCTGTATTGTAGATCTAGGTAATCGTCATCCTCAGATATGTTAGCAGGAATGCGAACTGTGCGGGATTTTCCTTTCGTCTGTGGAGGGGGGACAAATCCTTCTTGAGAGGTCTCTCCTTTCTCTTAGAATTGGATAGCTCTCCTGACAGATCGGATTGGGGGTCTGTCCTTAGCAGATCCGAAGCCTGTTACAAATCCTAGCAGCGGGTTTTCGTCGTTGGGGATCTCATCCTGAACCAGGGTTTCCCCAGGCTGAACCTCTTTTGCCTTTTCTTGTTTATCTAGGAGGGCCTTCATGAATCCTAGCATCTGGTTTGATAAGACGATCGGGATGTTAGGCTATCCTTCCCAATGGTCTCTTGCTCTGGAGGTAAAAGAGAAATCTTCTTTCAATGCCATGAAAATGATATGCATGCCATGAATGATATGCTTTGTTCGTGTTTATGTCTTATCCACATTCATTGCTTAAATATAATAAATCCTCTTTTTTTATTATTTTTCTTATTATTTTTTTTCTGTGGATAAGACATGATGCAAGAATGCACATGATGCATGATGAATGCAACAATTATATGATAAAAAAATAATGAAAACATACAATTAAACACATAAGCACATAAGCCCTAAGTTTATAGGTTCGACGTAACGGCTTAGGGAGCCTACCCTTCCCATGGGTATGTTCTAAAAAGGGTCTCATGGGGCCGTTCGTAGCCTCAGAGACTTTTTGTCTCTTTGGGTTTTAGAACAACTCATTTGTCCATGAGATTCGAGTTTTAGTGGTATGTTCTCAGAGAGATTAGCCAAATACCAAGTCCTGCCCTCAACAAAGTCAAGCCTCGTTTTGGACATTTCCGGATATTCAACCCACTCTGAGTGGAATTATCAATAAGACTCGTAGGCGATGCAAGTCCCCCTGGTCATAAGGATAATTCCCACACTTAGGATTTAACGACAATTTACATCCCAAAAATGTAATAAAAAGACAGCAATTTATATTCAAAAATACAATAAAATAAATATGCCATTAACAGATATTTATTTAAATTACTGTAAACAAATGAAATTGCAAAAGAATAAATAAATAAATAAATATTTAAATATTTAAATAAAAACTAAACCCAATTATCCAAATAAACAGATATTCAAATAAACCAATATTTATTTAGATTGCTGTAAATAATTACTGTAAATGGAAATTGTAAATAAATAAATAAAAATTAAATAATTAAATAAAAATGAGAAACCTAAATCCTAATCCAAAACCCTAAAATGGCAAATTAGCCAAACCCTAAAAAAAATTTGCCAAAAACCTAAATGGTTTACAAAATCTAAACACTGCCAAAACCTATAGGAGCATAATAATTCACCATTAGTGTTGTCCCCAGCAGAGTCGCCAGCTGTAGCAACCTACCCTGAAAATTAAATTTAGAGTCGCCACCTAATCTACTAGGACGGATAGGAAACCCTACGCGATCTGGGTAAGATTATTATAATCAGGTTAATGGAAGGTGTAAGGCACCCTTAACCCTTTCCTAAGGTTTTCTAAGGTTTGTAGCTTAAGAGCATTGTGAGGTTTATGGCTAATAAAAATAATAGTGACATGAAAGCCAATTAGGGTTAACGGTAAGATTCGAACCTGATTAGGGTTTTGGGGAAGTGGACTCGCCTTGGTTATCCAAGTGCCTACTTACCTCCTTAGGGAGGATCAGAGTCTACGTAGTTTGGGGCAGGGTTGTACGCCTTAGATTTGATATGATGTTGTTTGAAGGTATTTTGAATTACCTTATCGTAGTTTTGAAATTTGTGGTTTGCAAGGTATCTTGAATTACCTTATCGAAGTGATGAAAATCCGTAGTTTGAAGATGAAAGAATGTTTTAAGATTTGGCGTACAACCCTGATTTTTAATATGAACCATTAATCGCAATGATCAATAGGTTTAATCAACATAATTAACAGATTTATAAAGGATTGCTAACAATTCTAATCGATAGATTCGATTATTACTAATAGCAAATAAATGTATTTTAAGAATTAAATTATTAATTTTACCGTTACCCCTCATAATCAATAGATTTGATTACAAATAATAACGAATTGATAAAGAGAAAAAATGCTAATCATCATAACCAATAAGATGGTTACAACTTCTTAGCAAAATAAAATCCTATTTGAAATTAATTAATTAAATAATTGATTATTACCCACCGCGATCAATTAATTTAATCGAAGCGAATAATAAATAAAATTTTAATATTAATTTTATTATTAATTTAGTTCAAAAATCAAATTATAATATAGTAAAATATATTAAGTTAATTATAATTATATTAACAATATAAACAAAATAATAAAAAAAAGCAGGCTTTTGTTGAATGTGGCTAGGCTGGGGGTTCATAATATGCAAACAAAATTCAATGGAGATGCGTGAATTATCGTAATTGAGTTCAAGTTTAAAGAGACTTACCTTGGCCTATATGGATATGATTCTGGGGGTGTTGGTGTAGTGCAACAATCCATATGGCTTTCAGGATGATCCAAGGAACGTTTTGCAAGCTTCAGATCCCTTTGAAACGCCTTAATTCTTCAAAACCGATTTCAAGTTCTTGATGAATTTTTCCTTCTTGAATATGGCTACTTTTGCAGAAATTTCTACGCTATTCCCTTGCCTCGGGTTGACTACTTATAGGGGAATGAATTTAGGTCAAAAATAATAGCCCAAAGACCTTTGAATCCAATCTTGCAAACTTTGAGAAATTTGATTTGGAACTTGAATGAAATCTTTCTATATTGGACCAAAATTTGATTTAATCTTTCTAATATTTGCTAGCACGAAATTGTATTGAAAATATGCCATAAATGTTGATTGGGATTGATTAATATAAGACTTAGAATCCAATATTTGATTTTCCTTTGAATTATACAGCTTTAAATCACTTTTTAAATGAAATAAAATCATATTAAATCAAATAAAATGCTATAATTCGTGGCCAATGATTTTGATAACATGGATAACTTGTGGACCAAGATTAAACCATAAAAGGTTAGGCCCATTTGCAAAAAATTCCAATTTGAACCCCTTTTATTTCACATTTTGCCTCCAAACTTGCCTAACTTTAACAAGGCATATCTCCCTCAATTTTTAAGATATGAAGGATTCCTAGGACTTTTTAGAAACCCCAATATTTCCTCTATAAGCCACTTTGGAACATATTTTTCATTTGGAGATTTTATTTTGATGATATGTCCTTTGACAAAAAAATGCTTTTGGTTGACCTTTGAAAAGGACCTATAATCTTTTGCATCATATCTCCCAAATGAAGCATTTCTAGCATTGGCTTGTGAGAGACAAAGTGGTAGAGAATCCAATTTCCTTCAAAATAGGCTTTGAGTGAGAAATTTATGATGTTCCATGTGTATAATTAGCAAGGTACATTAGTGCTCCAATTGCACTAAGACATCCACCACTACGCCAAATTTAAGTTTTAGCAGCACACCTACTAAAGCGCTTCTAGTAAAAAGCGCTGTTATAGGTTGCACTAAAAACAAAATAAAAACACACGCTAAAAAAGCGCTCTTAAAGGGGGGGGTAATGAAAGCGCTTTTCAAAAGCGCTCTTATGGGGGGCTATGAAAGCGCTTTCTAAAAGCGCTCTTAAAGGGGGGGGGGTATGACAGCGCTTTTCAAAAGCGCTCTTATAGGGGTCTTATAGTGGGGGATATGAAAGCGCTTTTGAAAGGGCTCTTAAAGGGGGGGGTTACAAAAGCGCTTTTTAAGAGAAAGCGCTGGCATAGGTGGCCCTTCTAAAGCGCTTTTCAGAAGCGCCCTCGTAGGTGTTTAAAATAAAACAAATTAAACTTGCCCCAATTAATTTCAGAAGCGCTTCTCAGTATCTTTCTCTTCTTCTCCTCGCGAACAAACACCCAGAATCCCTAAATCTCAGATTCTTCCCTAAATCAATTTCAGTTCCTCCGTCCTCCGTCTCCGCCGCCGTTTCCGCCTCCGTCTCCGCCTCCGTTCGCCGTTTCCGCCTCCGTCCGTTCTCCGTTCTCCCTCCGTTCTCCGTTCTCCCTGCATCCCTTTAGGTAATTTCTAAGTTTTTGAATATGCTGTATGTGGGTTGCTATATGTTCTTATTCATACTGCTATATGTTTTTGAATATGCTTATGAGAATTTGTTTGGAATTTTATATGGAACATTTAGAATCTTTAGAACTGACATTTAGAACAACACTGACATTTGGAACAACACTGAGTTTTGGTGGAAAGATTGAGGAAATTCTGAAATTCTGGGGAGTTTCATAGTTATGGTGAATTGATGAAATTGGATGATCATGTTTTGTGTTGTTGTTTGGATAATCATGGTAGAATTATGATTTAGTAAATCTTACATGTATGATTATGAGTTTTGAATCTTCCTTATTAGTTTTATGAGAGTTTAGGTGGTTTGAGTTGTGACGTAAAACTAAGATTCAATGATGAATTGGAGTAAAATTAGAAGATGGAAATATGGTGTTTTGATAGTTAAAACATGTGTATAACTTTTTCCATGAATGGTGATAGATCAAAATTAGGAAATAATTAGGGGTCATTCTTATGCCATAATATTGGCGTAGCTTTTTGTTTGTTGGTTGTTGTGGTTTGTTGAATTGGAGTAAAACTAGAAGATGGAAATATGGTTGTTGTTTCATTAAAAAAACCACTTTTAATGATACAAAGAAATTTATAAAAAAAACAAAAGCTATAACAAACGGTTGCTATAGTAATAGAAATTAAGAGTTGCATTTTAAACTTTTTGCTTCTTAAGAGAAATAACACCCTCTTATTTTCCAAAAATACTTGAATGGAATTCTTGTAAAATACCGATTGGAATGGAATTCTGATAAACAAGCAATTGGTCCTAATTCTGCAAAGTTGACAAGTTATATTGGTACACTTGTTCGTATGCATATTCCGGTCTCCGTAGCTAAATGGAATCTGAAAAGCGAAGACTTGGATGCGAAAAAAAAAGCGATTTGGGACGAGCTTCAGGTATATATCATATATGGTTAATTGTTGTTATTATCTTGACGATAAATTGTTTAAATTACTTATACTAACACACTATGAGTATGTTTTTTTGCAGAGGACTTTTGAGATACCAGATGATCGTAGACGCTACATACTTGGTTTGGCCGGCAAAAGATATAGAGGGTGGAAAGCTTTTTTGACAAACACTTATCTTAAGGATAAAGATGGAAACTTTCTTGAAGAGGCACCGGGACGACCAAAAAAGTATGAGATCTTCATTGGTGAAGAAGATTGGGCTAAGTTTGTAGAGCAAAGAGATGAATATTTTCGGAAAAGGAGTGCCAAGAATAGTGCGAGAGCATCCAAACCCGCATATCCATACAAAAAAGGGCGTTTGGGATATGCACGCTTGGAGGATAAAATTGTAAGTAAATAGAAATGCGTTTTAATTAATTGTCTAAATGTGTTTTATTTGACGATTTTATCATTTGTGTCAATGCATAGTTAGAGGAGACTAAAAGTGAGGAAACCTCACTTCCTGAACATGTGTTGTGGAGGGAAGCTCGTGTGGGCAAGGATCATGCTGTCGATCCCGAAGTTCAGAGAGTTTTTACTGAATGTGTAAGTATCATACTGTGTCTTTAATTAAATCAAATGTTTTTTAATATATAAATGATTTTTTAATGTAAATGAATTACAGGAGACCTTGTCGCAATCGGCATCCACCGGTGAGGGGAGCGTACTTAGTAGAGCACTAGATGCTCCTGAGTATCCCGTTCGGGTGAGGGGTAAGGGTCATGGTGTGACTCCAACCTCTTTTTACAAGAGTCCTAGGAGAAGAAATCCTTCAAATGAAGAAGTGTTGCAAAAGTTGGCGGAATTGCAAGCACAAGTCTCTGAATTGCAAAGAGATAAAGAGGCGTATATGAGAGAAAAGTGCAACACTTCATCGGTGAAAGAAACTAGTGATAAGGCTAGTATCAACTATCAAAGGAAATTTCCCGAGGTAATTATAATTTTTTTCCTTTTAAATTGTTCTATTTTATTAATGATAATGACTTTATATTTACTATTGGTTTAGGGCATTTCATCTTGCCAACTATACTTATCGGAACCGAGTTATCGACTAGTTGGCAAGGGAAAAGTGCACAACACTTTGGGAGATTTACTTCACCATAGACCGCTCCCGGATGGACACCTGAAAGTATCGGTGGATGTTGTAGTAGATCATGATGCGATGCTACCGGTACCTGACATGGTCTCAGAGACGACATTGCTGCGAGATGCAATAGGATCATTTGTTGCATGGCCCTCGGAGCTCATTACCATTAGTGATGAGGTATATTGAAAACGATTATGAATCATTTAGTTTTCGAATGTCAATTCTAAACCGTTTATTAATTATTTTTTACATTTTAATTTTAGACTGCTCCTATAAAACCCACAGTTAAGGGTAAAGGGATTTTACAGGAGGAGGAGTTCGTTGCATCACTAAAAGAGGTACATTTAAAGTGTTAATAATTAATCTGAATCTAAATCTGCATGATTTTATATTTTACCTAACTTATATGATTTTTAGGCATCCGCTCGAGAGTCACAACAAGTGACGCAGCAAGTTCGTACCGTACCACCCACTGGTCCTCCGAAGCCAGCGGGAAAAAAAGGCGGTGCTTTTGTGCCTCGGTACCGGTCGACGCTCGCAACAATGGTTGATATGTCCGATTTGAAGGATGGTGCTTTACGTGAAATCGTTATGGATGAGAGTGTCTTCGGTATTGAATTCAAGTCACTTATTACACTTGATGACTTGGAGGAGATTTTTAAGCATGATCAACTAGGCGTCAATAACATGCACTCATACATCCGGTAATATTCCCTCATCCGATATATTATTTAATTAGTCCCACAATATAATTTATTTACACATTTCAATGAAAATAATCTAATGTTTATTATGTTTTTATTTAAGGTTGTTGTATGACAGAGTGTTGCGCGGGACTCCGTTGTCTAACAGATTCCGTTTCGTGTCTTCCGCCCACTGCAGCGGAATGACAATTGCTTCAGAACGGGAATCAGTTAGACAACGATTAGTCGATAGATTCATGTCCACCGGCAATACAGAATGTCTGCATCTTTGGGCGTATAATACCCGACCAGTAGGGTTAGTTTCTCATTCTTTGTTCATCTAATCTCTGTTTCTTTTGTGTATAGCAAAATTTTCATATAACCTATTGTTTTTATTTATAGAGCACACTGGTTGCTGCTTGCTATCAACCCTATAAGGGAAGTCGTGTATTATCTGAATTCGGTAAATGGTGAATGGACCAATTATCCGGCCATAAAGGACATCGTTGATTTGTAAGTGGGATCGTTCTAAATATATATTCGTGTATATTTATATATATATTTACTTATTTGTGGGATGGATCTAAACATATGCTTTTATATATTTGTTAATTAGATCAATACAAGTGTTCCGAAGTCAACGGGACGCACAGGTATCCCGAACTAAATCTAGCAACATTACTTGGATCCAAGTGCAGGTACATTATTTTTCACAATGTTGCTTATAATATATTTATGCTACTTGATAAAACAATGCACAACTATAGAATCTTATTTGTTTTTCTATGTAGTGTCCGCAACAGCGAAACAGTTACGATTGCGGATACTTTGTATTGAGGTTTATGAAAGAAATCCTTCAGGCAAATCAATTAGAGATTCCGCTCACGGTATGAATTTATAACTTAAGATAATTTCATATAATTTATTACATTTAACTAAATGTATCATTCATATTTTGTTTTTGTTTTGTAGTACCTTGACGAATTCCGTACCGCTGGATACCCGAAACTTAAGTTGGAAGAAATAAAAGAGGATTTGTGTCATTTTTATATTAAGCGCTTTTTCATGTAGGATTTGTGTCGAATTGAAGTACTATAATATTATTGATGTTGTAATGATGTATATATATAATTTTGAATATTATAATGGTATTATATTAGTATATATATATATATATTGTCTTACTGATGGCTGAAATAATATCGTCGAAAATAAATTACAGGTCGAAAATATTACAGGCTGAAAACATATTACAGGTCGAAAATATTACAGGTCGACTGGGAGGATTAAATTACAGGCTGCACATTAAAATACCTCATTTAGCTACTAAAGCGCTTTTTAAAAAGCGCTCTTAAAGGCCCACATACTAAAGCGCTTCTTTTTAAAAGCGCTGCCAAAGATTAATAAAAAAGCAAAAAAAAAAAAGCAACATACTAAAGCGCTTTTGTAAAAGCGCTCTTATAGGGGGGGCTATCAGAGCGCTTTTTATGGAAAAAGCGCTCTTAAAGCCCACCCTATAAGAGCGCTTTTACAAAAGCGCTTTAGTATGTTGCGTTTTTTTTTTATTTTTTACTCTCACAGGGGGGCCTATCACAGCGCTTTTCTGGAAAAAGCGCACTTAAAGGGGGGCCTACCAGAGCGCTTTTTCCTGAAAAGCGCTCTTAAAGGGGGGCCTACAAGAGCGCTTTTTCCAAAAAAGCGCTCTTATAGGGGGGGCCTACCAGAGCGCTTTTAAAAGCGCTTTCGTAGCCTATGCCAGCGCTGGCTTTGGCAGCGCTTTAAAGCGCTGTTAAAGGCCAAAAAAAGCGCTTTTAAAAACCTTGCGCGTTGTAGTGCACTGATATAAATATTCATAACTATATATATATATATATATATATATATATATATATATATATATATATTATTGTTATTATAATTGTTTATGTGAATACTAGTTATTTTCGTGGCTTGCTTGGGCTTAAAGGGCTTGATTCCCTCTGTGTGGTGAGATAAGTCCTATACCCGGACTTAAGTGCACTTATCATATTATGTGTGGTAAAGTTATTTTTATCTTGAAGGAGTAATCTTAAAAAAGTCAATTTGAGATCCACCGCTCAGTGGAGGCCTCTTTGAAAGTATTCTTTGCTGAGGACCATTAGAAACCTTTTACCCCATTTGGCCTCTAGGATGTACGGTGAAAAATATGTTGGAGTCAAATCCAAAATAGTTGTTACAAGATACTAAGCTCAGATGAGGTTTTCTTGAGAATATTATTAACTAGCTAGTAAGTTGCAAAATTGATAATATCCGAAAGATGGATTGCATGATTTTGAAAACCATTTTTTAGAATCTTGTTCTGTAGGTACAAAATAACCATAGTACGTACCTTTTGGGATGGGTAGACACATGGCTTCATGCTCGTGAGTTGAACCTATGAACCCCATGTTTTTACTATGTTTGCATTGCATACATTCATGGATTAAAAAAAATCTTTTAAAACAAAAAAATATTTTTCAAGGAATTAAAAGAAACTATTTTTGTAAATACTATAGGAATGGAACCTGAAAAAAGAAAGACTAAGAAATACACTTTTAAGAGTTCAAAGTTATAAGGGTTAAGAAAGCTGAGATCTTTGATTGTCAATCCTAAAGGGCTTATGTGACAAGTATGGAAGGTTGTTATCTCTCCTAAGGACCAAAATGAAGGAATGCGTTCTTTCTACATTGGTTCAATTCTATGATCCTTTGTATTATTGCTTCACTTTTTCATAAATTGACCAATCTCTATTTAAATATTTATATAAAAACAATTATTTTAACAAAAGGGAAAAAAAATAAAACTTTTATAAATATTTGACTATATACAGGCTACCGGAGCTCTTCTATTTTCTCTAACTAGCTTCAGAATCGTATTCTCTACCTTCACAAACAATGGGTCGAGTGTTTTTTTTGTTTGTATTTGAGTTAGGTTGTGACTTGTTGCTTTTGTGCTCTTTTGGTTAGTTCGGATCTATTGATGGAGAAACTAATGATATGAGATCTAGCTTGTTTCTAGCAAGTTTAATTTTAGTTGCTTGGATGTTTATCAACACGACCCTTTGAGCCGTAGTGTTTATTGGATTGTGTTGTTGGTTGTTTTTAGGAAAAATATCTTTTTGGTCCCTTATGTTAACCTTGAGTTCATTTTGGTTTCTTAAATTCAAAAAGTATCACATGGTCCCTTAACTTTTCAAAAGGTGTCATTTTAGTCCTTGTTGTTACATTAGCGACGGAAAAACTCAAAAATTGGTCGCTATTTCCGTTGCTAATATGACAAAAAGGACTAAAATGACACTTTGAAGAATTAAGAGACTAATATGACACTTTTTGAAGTTAAGGGACCAAAATGAACCCCGAGATTAACATAAAGGACCACAAAAAGTATTTTGCCTTGTTTTTATTTTCTTGGTGTTTTTAATTTTTTTTTTTGGTCATTTTGGTGATGCTTGTGCTTTGTGACTAGCTCTTATGTACTTTGTTGATTTTTCACCCCTATTATATATTATTTTTCCATTGAAAAATTTATATACTATTTTAGTGCTAAATAAATATTTATAAATAAATGGTGAATAGAATTTCAAACTCAAATATCATACATGTTAAAGATTTTTAACCAATATAAATATATGTTTTTGTTAAATTGGTAGTTTTACCTTTCTTAAAAAATATAATAATATAACGCTACTTTGAAATGTAATAAAACTTACTTTTTTTATACAAAAAATCAGATTTTATGATATTAAAATGTCAACTAATTTATATTATTTTTAAAATAATAATTTATCTGGTAAATTTTTATTCAATGTATATTAACGAATATTACTTTTCTTTTTTACTTAAATTTTATATTGTTCAGTGCATGTGTACAAAACTAAATTTTTATAAATTGACCAATCTTTATTTAAACTATTTATATAAAAATAATTATTTTCACAAAAGGGTAAAAACTATTTTTTTAAAATGTTTGACTGTATACAGGCTACCGGAGAAAAAACTTGAATTTGCAAACCTCTTGGCTACCCTTTTTTTATTCTCATTCTCTTATATATGCATGTTGTCACAATCTGCAATTTTCTACTACCATTTTCCTAGTTGTCTTTTTCGTTTTGAAAACTCAAATTGAAAAACAATCTCCAAGCCATTTTGTTCTCACATTTAGCTTTTGAAGATGATGAGCAAGGTACATAAGAAAAATCTGTAATACAAAGCTAATTATTTTATCTTAATAGTTTATGTGTTTCATTTTCTATTTATTTTTTTGGGATTCAATCATATTAATACCTGTATCAATCTCTAAATTTTGACGTCTTTCTTTCAAATTAATCGTTATCTTAATTTACATTGAAGTAATGTAGTTTTTCACTTTAGATTCTTATTTCTTATATTCATAATTTTTAGTTCCTTCAATTTCACAGAGCATATGTCATACTTTTGCATTGTATTGATTTCTTAATGGTAGATCTTAGTGGGTTTGAGTTTTCTTGGGGTCGGGTAATTTTTTCAAGAGTTGTCTTGTTATAGTTAATGTAGACCCTATTTTTCCCCTACGAGCGAATTCCTCTATTACATGGTTGAATCTCTCCCATTTAAGTATCCAGGTCTTCCGGTGAGGACTAATTCAAGATGAAGTCTACCGGATACACTTTAATTAATTTGTTGACCAATAGGCTTAATTTTTTGAGCACAGATATGTCAGTTCGTGCAGTCGATTGGTCCTTCTTAATTTAGTCCTTAGTGTTATCTTCGTTCTCTTTCTGTTTATGAATTTTTTTGTGAAGGTTAAAAAGAAGCTAATTAAAATTCAAATAAGTTTCCTCCAAATAGGTGAGAAGGGTGATTTTAAGATCTCTTGCTAATAAAGTGGGAAAATGTATGCAAAACAAAAAACAAATGAGACCAAAGAGTTAGAGACCTCTAGTTTGTAAATGCAACCCTCTTGGCCAAATGGAGACAGAGATTAGTTAACCGGCGCTTCAGATCTTTGGAGCGATATTCTTGTAGTTAGGATATGGTGCCTCAGTTATTTCCTATCTTCAGGAAGGATGAACAAAAAGTTTCCGATCAACTTCTCTTTTTAGTAGAAAGATTTGTCTCTTCTTGGATCTAAGGAGAATGATCTATCTAATTAATTTGCTGATGGTATTCTTAAAATTCTTGGTTTGGGCTTCAACACTTATTTTTGGGATGTAGGACCTTTCTCCTTTAAGAAACATTTTCTTGGTCTTTATTCAAACTATACTCAACAAGATGGTTTGGTGTGAGAGATTGGGAGGATGGAGAATACGAATCTTGTCTAGGATCTTAGGTGGGGGGAAATCTTTTATCGCCGCAACTTACCCGCGGTACACGACCTTCTCTCCATGCTTGAGAGTTCTACTCTTTCTAGAGTGAGATATGTGGAAGTTACATCACTTAGGAGATGATTTTTTCTTTGTTGTCTTTACTTATCATATTCTATTTTTCCTCCTTGTCCATTATTTGTCATCTAAGCTAATTGAGAATCCAACCCTCCACCTAATCTAGTTTAACAAGCCCCTTTCAAGCATGAGGTCTTCTCTTGACAGATTCTTCAAGATAGGCTTCATTCTAGGGAGAAACCAATTCAAAAAGGGGGTGATTGATGATTCTAATGGAATTGTTTGTCCCTTGTGTAAAGGTATGGTTGAGTTGGTCTCCCATGTCTTTGTCACTTTTGAGATAACATTGTCAGTGTAGTATATGATCTTTCATTTATTAGGTTGACAAGTGGTTATTCCTAATAACCATAAACTTTTTTTGAGTAATTTGGTTCTCTAGGTGGTACGGCTATCCCGAGCGGTTGATTTACCATGATTTGGCATGCTGTCGTGTGTACAATTTTGATTGTTTGTAACCATGGTATTTTTAATTTTGTTCGAAATATTGTGAAAGAAGTGGAGGGGAAGAGTATTTTTTTTTTTGTCTGTAAATTGTTTATAGGTAGATCACAAGTGAAATATTTTACTTTCTCTGATTGACTTTAAAACCTTATCCTCTGCATAAATTAATATTTGATCGAAAGTTTGTCTTGATTATGAGGTTGATGTTGATATGCGGTTTGTTGGAGAAATTCGGGGGTCAACACAAGGGGCATCTTTTACACTTGGAGACTTTCCTTTTTGTCTAACACTTGTAATTCCTTCTCAACACTCCCCTCAAGTGTTAGTATATCGACAAGGTTCCCTCTCAAGTGTAAGCTTGTATCCACATACCCTTGTACCACCGTTGACATTCTTTCAACCAGACACCTTCTATGGACTTTTTGATACAAATAAGTCGGTCCCTTCACTTGAACCAGGTTTTGATACCTTTTGTTGGGACAATTCGGGGGGTCAACACGAGGAAGCATTTACACTTCGGAACTTTTTCTTTTGAGCAATAAACTTTGTGAGAGAGACATCATATACCCACCCAAAATCTTAAGGTGATAGGTGTGTGAATTCTCCTACTTATAAATGCTCAAGTCACCATATCCTTAACCATTGTGGAACTTCTCCATATTACTCACACTTATAATTCTTTTTCAACATGGTTTTTGATTTTATTTTATTATCATTTAATCTATAAATGGTGGTCTTGATAGTCTAAAATCTAACCTGAATTTTTTGTTTGAGGTTTCTAGATGTTCGAATATTTTACCTGTGTGATCTTTTTGGTTTTTAGTGATTTTTTTTTTTTTTTTGGTTTTCTCTTTTGACTTGCGTGTTTGCTGTATTATTTGTTGAAGTAACCTATTTAAAATTTTTTGTGCTATACATTCTATCCTTTCTATTATATTTATTAGACTGTTTTTTTAACACTTAATTTTGTTATTGCTTAAACATTAACATCTTAAATATGCTGTGAAGGTTTTTTGTTGCTCTAAATTTTGGATTTTCTAATTAGTAATAAAAGAAATATTTGTAAATATTTGGAAGATAGGGAGAGATGATTTATATGCAAAATGTTTGAATTGTTTTCCTTATGAGTTGAATATGCATTTTTATGGGTTCATGAATCAACGTTTTGATCAGAATTAATTTTCTTAGTAACTAATGTAATAAAAATTTATGGCATTTGCAAACTACAAAATGAAGGGATCAAGTTCAAAAGCAGAAGTAACAATTGATGACGCCAAGATTTATATCCAAGAAATAAAAGATGCATTTAAAGATGATAGGGATAAGTTAAATGAGTTTTCAAAGACTATGAAAGATATCAAAAATGGAAGGTATGATTTATAAAGTATTATATAGTGTTTTCTTTTTTTTTTGTATTCGTTCATTATAATTAATTTGTTCCTCTTAATTGCAGGGGTGACTTAGTGTGTATGCTGGCAAGAGTAAAGGAATTGTTTGAAGGGCATAGAGAATTGTTATTGAAGTTTAATGCCTATTTACCAAATGAATTTGCGATTACACCTCCACCAAAAAAACCAAAAGTGAATCTAGAATATGCCAGGAAATATTTAATCAAGGTGAAGGTATGAATTTAACCGCAGAGGAATTAAAGAAGCTTTTTATCTTAAATATCATTACTCTTCTTTGTTAATTTTATATTTTTTTAAGTTTTGTTTACTTAGGTAAGTTTAAGGAATCCTTTGCATGCAGACTCGATTTCAAGATGATCATGACGTTTACAAGTCATTTCTAGCTATAATGAATATGTATAGAAAGAAAGAAAAAAGTGGTGAAGAGATTCAACGAATGGTATGAATTTGTGCTAGTCTATGCTTTTTATATTTCGTTTGTTTTGTTCAATACATTTTAATTTTAATTTGTTTTTTTTTTCTTCAGGTTATTTCACTTTTTAAAGATCAACCTGATCTTATTGACGGGTTTAATGAGTTTCTTCCATGACGAAGCTTGTGATGTTTATTAAATTTCTTTCGTAAAGAAGTTTATGATGAGTTAATAAATACATATGGTATGATTATCGAGAAAATTTAGTATTTTTATATTTATTTTTAATATTGTTTGAGACTTGAAATAAGTAGTTGTTTGAATTTTTTATTGATATAGTTTAACAAAGTTTTGAGTAAAAATGATGAAGATTTATGTAAGAGTATTAGATTGCCTCAATAATAAATATATTGAATATTTGAATAAGAGAAATTGATTGACGAAATTAATAACATCCATAAAAAGAAATGTTAGCAAAAGAATTTGGTTGAATCTTAATATTAAGGAGAACATGCTTATTTAAAAGTCTAGATTAAAATGGTTGAAAGATGGGGATTCCAATAGAAAATTCTTCCATAGAGTGATGAAGGAGAGGAGGCAAAGAAACCATATTAGTTTTATTGTCACTAACAGCAGAGTAATGAACTCAATTAGGGAGGTGAAAGAGGCGGTGCTGGTGCATTTTGAAGATAAATTTGTTGAGAATTGCATCGATAAATTTAGATGGTATTGAGTTCAATTCTATGAATTTGGAGGAAATTCTATCTCTTTTGGTTCCTTTTCCAGAGGAGGAGATAAAGGAGGCGGTTTGGAATTGTGAAGGATCGAAGAGTCCAGAACCGGATGGTATTTCTCTCCTTTTTATCAAAAGTTGTTGGTCTTTCTTATGTAAAGACGTTGTTGCTTGCTTTAAAGATTTTCATTCCGGGGAGATTTTGTTAAAGTCTATAACATCATCTTTTCTCACTCTTATTCCTAAGGCTTCTAATCTGTTAGGATTAGATGATTATAGGCCTATTTGCTTGGTGGGTTGTATTTATAAAATTATTTTAAAGTTGTTGGCTAGTAGGATTAAAAAGGTTTAGTCATCTGTTATTTCTAATAGTCAAAGTGCTCTCATATAGGTCGACACATATATCTGTTTTGTGTAATAGTCATTTTAATTTAATTTTTTTTCTTCAGGTTATTTCACTTTTTAAAGATCAACCTGATCTTATTGACGGGTTTAATGAGTTTCTTCCTTGACGAAGCTTGTGATGTTTACTAAGTTTCTTTTGTAAAGAAGTTTATGATGAGTTAATAAATACATATGGTATGATTATGGAGAAAAATTAGTATTTTTAGATTTATTTTTAATGTTGCAATTTGAGACTTGAAATAAGTAGTTGTTTGAATTTGTTATTGATGTAGTTTAACAAAGTTTTGAGTAAAAATGATGAAGATTTATTTTTTTTTTTGAAAGCAAGAAAATATATTATAGCTCAAAGGCAAAAGTACACAAAGAGCAAGATCTCCCAAAAAGAAAATTACACTCCTATTGGAATCTAGCTTAGGTAAAACAATGGGTTATTACTAAACTCAAAGAAATTACAATTGGCACGCGTAATTTTCCCGATAAACGATCATCTCCAGATAAGAGCTTTACAACTCCACACAACATCTCTTGAGTTCCAAGACGAGTTGTTAAAAACGATATCATTCCTACGTAACCAGACGCTCCAAAGAATTAATAGCAAGCCAAACAATTCCCTCCTTCCCTTTTTTTTACTTTCTTAGTTCTATTGAAATAGCGGCTATGGTTAGAATCAAAGGATTTGGTTGGAAACCAACTAAGTGACAAGGTTGTAATTATCACTTGGTTTGAGGATAAATTGGACATTAGTCTTCAATTTCATGGTCTTGAAGTGGTTGGTAGAAGCTATGTCATTACAAACCAGAATTTTTGGGAAAGAAGAACATAGAAGCTAGTGAAAGAAAGAAGAACTCAAGTTCATCATCTCCATTTTCCCACCTTGGGTACAACCTTCACGAAAAGGGTAATAACTTTCTGCTCATAATTTCGATTGTAACGATTATGGTCTTGTTGGAAAGCTTACGAAATTCTCTTAAATTTGCATATAAGATTCATGCTCATAGCTTGTTTATTGAAGGAGAAAAACGAGTTTGAAGTGGAGAGATCCATGTTGAATGTGTGTTAAGTGTGGCTACGAATTTGTTGGTGTTAGAAGTGGAGTTTTGGCATCAATGGAAGTCCAATGACAGAAAGAGCATCCTCTCAACCTCTCTAAATTCATGGTGAGTCCTTAGTTAGATACCTTAGGTATTTGCATGTAAGGGTTATAATTGGGGTTTAGGGTTGTGAGATAATTGATAAATACATGATGCTAAACATGTTTGTATTAGTAGATAATTATTTTTTAGGTCATAAATTGCATTAATGTTACACTAATCCGTGCATCCAGGTGTTTGGAAGGGGTTAAGGCACCCCATTGCAGAACTAATATGTTTTGAGTTTTCTGCATCAGCGATGATCCGCTAAGCAGACTCAGATGGCTTAACGAATGTTGTTGTAATTCTCCAAATTTTCGCGAGTCCACTAAACGGACGGACGAAGGTCGCTCAGCGGAAATTCTAGAAGCGAAGGGCTGTCATGAGCCCGCTAAGAGGACCCAGGCCGCTTAGCGGAAACTGCTGATTGCATAATTTTATCTTTTTCCGTTGAGTGCAGTTTGGTTCCATGGTTAAAATCGAACTACTCCCCGATTAACGATGCATGTCTGTAGAATCTTTATGGTGCATTATGTTCTACAATTTTAGAATTTCATTCAATTATTCTCCCATGTATGTTATGCATAAAAAATTGAGTATGTTAACTTAAATGTTCATAACTATTTGTTTATGCTTGGAATGAAATACAAACTATGTGGTGAAACATGAATAATTGTTAGTACCCGTTGTTTCGGTTAAACATTCGGGATTGTGTGCTTGTGTGATTAAACGATTGTATGCGTGTGTATGCTTGAATCGAAGTGGGCCAGCTACTAGGTTGTTTTTATGACTCGGGCTTTGCGATCAAAGAGTCGTCCCGGGCTTCGTGATCAATGGGACAGCCCCAATCTTATGATCCATGGGCTCACACTTGAACTACCGTTGCAGTGTGCTTGTGAGGGTCTAGAGGCATTTTACTCACTTGGCGTTAACATACTCGCGTGCTCGGTATGGTGGCGTTATACGGCTAAGTAGGCCTACGCATAACAGGTAAACCATCTCTAGTGATGCCATGTAGGCTACATCATTAGGTTCCTACCCGGATGGGCTCATGCGTCGAGACGGCGTGTTGCACTTGGCGTTACCACCACGTGCGTACAGGTGATTAATAGGACGATGTCGCCTCTTAGGCAAGGTCATCTCGCAGCTATGTAGGCTTGTGCGAACCCATCTAATCACTGTTCCAGGGTGCTTGTGCAAGTCTCTTGACAAATAGGCATGGGTGAACACAGCGATGGTGTGTTTGTAACCTAGTAGTGGTATTAACGTACTTCTGGATTCCCCGTACATGGGTATGGGTCTGCATACGTGCTTGTATCGGAGATTTAGGGTTTGAATCGGAGAAGGGGAGAAAGGGGATGACCATGAATTTAGGGTTTGAATGACGAAGGAAGAGATAGAGCGGGTGAGAGAAGAAGGCAAGAGAGAGAGAGAGAGAGAGAGAGAGAGAGAGAGAGAGAGAGAGAGAGAGAGAGAAGGACGTGCATATGACAAGGGGAGAGAAAGAGAAGCGTGGGAAATGGAAAAGTTTTTTTGAAAAGGTTTTTGGCTTTTAAAAGGTTGTAGTGAAACACACAATAGTTAATAGGTATATTAAGAAATAATGAAAAGGAATATGAAAATAGAGTGCCACATGGAGGAATGGAGATATGTGATTGGTGAGAATAAAATTTTGATTTAGTAAACTACTATAAAGGGCTTTTGTAAGTGTAATTATTTTTTCATTAAGAATAATTTTGGGTGTTTGGTGGTATGTTTTATTCTTAGTTAGGTAGTTGATGTTATCTCTGTTGATTATTTAAAAAACAAAAGAAAACCTATTTAGGACATTCGTTTCTCCATCTCTTCAAAATCATTTCTTCTTTAAGTTAATATTTAAGAAGTGATTTATTTCGAATCCAAATCTTAAATTAGTGAACAAATTTGGCATCTTCAAGAATTAAAAGCAAGTTTACATGAAAAAATATAATTAATAAATTCTTGTGAAAACATGAATCTCATTTAAATCTCTTGTTTTTAGCCATGATTCCAAATTGAACCACATCTGAGATGAACAAGTATTGAATTCAACGATTGTAATACGACAAACATGATCGGGAAACATTTGAAGTTATTCTCTTTTCTTCTAATTTAATTTTTCTAGATTCGTTGAACTATTATAAAAGTTTACTGTTGTCTCTTTTTGTTTTGTGACTTTTTGGAGGTGGCTCTAAATTTAGGGATTTTGTGGTGGCTCTATCTGTTTTTCGAAAACTTTTATTATAATTATTTTTTTTTAAAGATTTGATGGTGGTAACTTTGGATTTAGGGATTTTGCGGTGTTTTTATAAAAAAATTTTGAATTTTTGTTGTAATTTTTTGTTGTGAGAATTTTTGGTGCCGATTTTAGATTTAGTGTTGTAATGAAGGAAAAGATAAGATTAAGACTTTTTTTAAGAGGGAGAGTGGTTCTTCTGAACTCAGTTTTGTCTAGCATTCCAATCTTCATTTTTTTTCTTTTATAAAGCCCAAAAAGTGGTTATCAAAGAAATTATTATGCTTCAAAGGGTTTTTTATGGGGAGGAGTTGAGGAGAAGAAAAAGATCAATTGGATTGGGTGGGAAAAAATTTGTTTATCAAAGAAGGATGGGGTCTTGGGGTAAAATATTACGGAAAGTTTAATCTTGCTTTGCTTTAGAAGTGGAAGTGGCGATTTTTGAGTGACGAGAACTATCTTTGGACTAACCTTTTGCCTTGCAGGTATGGTGATATTAACAGAGATGTGCTTGATGATTTGGTGATTCATGTGAGAAACAAAGCCTCTCTGTGGTGGAAAGAATTATGTGTTGTTGGCTGGTCAGAAAAGGATAATCCTGAAAACTAGTTTTTTTCTTCTATTGCGGGAAAGCTTGGTAATGAGAGAATAATTTGGATTTTTAGAGAGATTGTCGGTTGGAGGAAGTTCTTCTTTCCATTCAATTTTTGGGGTTGTTTCGACTTGTTGACTTTACTATTTCAAAGATTAGTGATCATGGGATTTGGTCAAGTGGCACATGGTTATGGGAGATTCGTTTGCGGGAGAGACAGTTAGATTGAGAAGATGCTATTCAATATCAGCGTTTGCATGAGATTCTACTTACAGTTCAGCCACTGGTGGGAGTAAAGGATCGGTTTGTTTGGTGGAAATTCCTCGTGGGTTTTTGGTAAAAGCGGCTTATGAGAGGATTTTGGAAGGAGACAACCGGATTTGGTTGTTGCAACCAAATGTCCTTGATGCTTTGAAGAGTTTATGGAAGACGAAAGTGTTGAGTAAACTTTAATTCTTTTGGTAGAGATTGATTTTGAATAGGTTACCTTCTAAGAAGGAGTTGGCGAAAAGAGGTGCTGTCACGGAGCCTCACAATTTGGTTTGTCCGTTATGTTTTGGGAAAGAAGAGGATCTCGATCATCTTTTTGGTATGTTTAAGTTTTTAAAGTTTTAATGAGTCATTTTTTTCTATAAGGTAGGGATGAGTCTTGCTTGGTCGGATTGGTTTGTCCATCTAGGGTTGTGTATTAAGGTTATGTAGGTGGTTGTGTGGAGGGTGTTTTCCTTTGTTGTGTTTGAGGGTGCACCCCTTGTACTAGTGATTGAACTCCCTTTTGCTTATAAAAAAATTTTCTTGTTGTAATTTTTTTAATCATAATTTTAGAAAAATAAAATAAAATGGTGGAGATAGAAGATGAATGTTTCAAGATAAATAAGATGAAGAACATGAATTTTCGAAGAGGAAGAAGAGGAGTATAAAATGAAAGAATTAATTATTTATATTAATTAAAAATATATTATTAAATATAAAATTATTAAATATTTAATATTTAAAACTTTTTAACAATAAATGATTAAGCGACCAAGGGGCGATTCTGGGGTTTAGGGGTTTTCTGCGCGTCTGGTCTTTCTCCGGTGCGCCGTGCTCTCCGCCGGCGTGGCCCGTCGTTCTGTTCCGTTAGGCTTTAGATCTGTATCGTTTTGTTATCTTTTCTGTTTTGGGTCTGTTTTTTCTCCTCTCTGATTTTTCAGTGGCTTCGTTATCCATGTTGGGAGGGCGAGGAAGGTTTCACGGCGAAGGTTGGAAGAGGGTGTCGTACGCTCGTTCTTCCAAGAAGGGCAATTTGAGTTGGGATTGTTTTCCTTGGGGAGGGAGAGGCTATAATCTTCCCAAAGATGGTGTTAAACAGGATGTGCAATCGTTCTATGTTTCGGAATTCCCGGACTCTCACTCAGCCAAGGACTTATTCGATCTCTTTGGTTGTGTGGGCAAGGTTGTTGAAGTAGCTATCGCACCAAGGAAGAATAATGTTGGAAAGCGATTTGGTTTTGCCCGTTTTGTGGATGTAGGAGAAGACGGGAAGATGTTGGCGATTCGTTTGGACAATATTCTGATTGGTGGTAAGAAGATTCATGTGAACCTTCCTAGATTTCAGAGAGGTATCATTACTCAGGGGGGAGGTAGAGATTTTGTCAGGAAGAAGGGGTTTGGTGTGAGGAGTGGCAACAGAGTTGAGGGGAATGGTTATAGGGATACGCGGTCCTTTGCAGAAGTTCTGTATGGTGGTGGTGGTAAAGTTGGTGTCGAGAATACGGTATCGGATTCGTTCTCATTCCTTTCTTCTTCTGAGAATAAGATGAGGTTCAATAGGGCTTTTGTGGGGAAAGCTTTAATTCCGGGGGCTGCTTACAACATTCAAATTCAGATGGAATTGGAAGGTATATACGCTGTCAAAGTCTCGCCCCTTGGGGGTAATTTCTGTCTTTTGGAAGAGTTGGAACAGGGGTATGTAGAGGATTTTATAGGTAAGGAGGTTTCATGGTGGAACAGCTGGTTCAGTGAGGTTAAGAGATGGGAAGAAGGTGTGTTTGATTCGAGTCGGGAGGTTTGGATCAGAATATACGGCATCCCGGTTCACGCGTGGGACTCTGATTTCTTTGTGAAACTTGCAGAGTTTTGGGGTTCTTTTATCTGTGTTGATGAGAATACGGCGGCGGGCAGATGTTTCGATGTTGCAAGAATCATATTGCGAGTATCACTGAATTTCATTTGTCCTGACTCGATTCAAGTTAAAATCGATAATAAAAGTTATCGATTGACGGTGAGAGAGGATGCGTTAGGCCAATTTCGCCACGGTGCAGGTACTTCGCTTATTCATTCTTCTCGTGTTTCTTCTGACTCTGATGATGCGTTCAGCGACGATTTTTTAGTAGACAACGCGTTAATTAGGCCAGTTTCTCCGGATGACTCAATTGAACCTTTCTCCGATTCAATTGATGGGAAGGAAAGTAGTCTGTTTGGGGTGAGACAGTTTGGAGAAAATTCTGTAGGGGGAGGCAGTGGGAACCAGAGGTTAGGTGGTGAGCATCGCGTTGTGGGTCCGGCTGTTTCCGAATCTGTTTTGCAGGGGGCCACGGAAACAGTTTTGTTTCCATTGAAGGGTAACGATTTTGCGGTTAAGGCTGGGAAAGAAGCAGTTTCAGCCGGCAGTTTCGGGGGCGGTTCTTTCATCCCAAATTCTGTTTCTCCACAGGATGTGTTGGTGGAAGGTTTGAGGGAGAATAAAGGCAGTGATGCTGATTCTGTGTTGGCCCCTAATTCGGTGGGTACGAATGGTAATTTTGATGCGGCTGTAGCTAAAATCCGCAACAATGAAACTGGGTTGAAACAAGCGGTCGGTGAAGCTTGTTTGGAGGTTGGCGAGAGTATTAAAATGAAGGAGAGTAAGAAGGACAGTATAGGAGTTAATGGAAGAAAAAAATTAAAGTGGAGACTTATGAAAGATATGGGAGGTGTAGGTATGAATGAAGGTAGAGGAGCTTTTAAGTCTAATACCAAGGTTGGCAATGGAGGGTGTTGTAAGGTTAAAAATAAGGAGGTTGATAGTGCTATAGTTTCAAGTGGAAGTTCGTCGGTTTTTTATGGCAATCATGTGGAGGAATCCGATATCCGGAGGAGTAATGCTAGACAATGGGAGTTTTTGGAGAACAATGTTAGTGAAAAACTTTGGTCGGCTATTGTGGCATTGGGGGTGGTAGATATGAAGGGACGGAGTAATCTTGTTTCTTTATTAAATAACTTGGAGAATAAGGGAGGTAAGGAAGAGGTAAGTAGGAAGGAGTCTTTTAGTGTGCATAAATGATTATAGGTTCCTTGAATATAAGAGGGGGAGTGAGTGCACTCAAGAGGAGGAGGATCAATTCTTTAATCAAAAGAGGTAAAGCGGACATTTTTTTAATTCAAGAAACTAAGGTGACAAGCATGGATGAGGAGATAGCTAAGAGCTTTTGGACTTCTTCGGATCTTGGGTATTCTTACTCGAATTCGAGAGGTAGATCGGGGGGCTTGCTTTCTCTATGGAATAAGGAGAAAATGGAGGTTTTGCTTAGTTTCAAAGGTGAAGGTTTTTTGGGGATAAAATTGAAGTGGGATCTTAATCTCTATTATGTTATTAATGTGTACTCTTCTTGTGACATTCATAAAAAGAAGGCTTTGTGGGAGGATCTTTTATCTTTGAAGGATAAATTCAAGGATGGAGAATGGATCATAGGCGGAGATTTTAATGCGGTAAAGGATGGGAAGGAAAGAAAGGGCAAAGTCGGTGTGGGTAATAATAGAGAAGTGGAATTATTTGCGGATTTCATTGATAAATCTATGTTGGTGGACATGCCTTGCAAAGGAAAAAAATTCACTTGGTTTAGTGGAGATGGTAAGTCGAAAAGTAGATTAGATAGATTCCTTTTATCTAGTGTTGTTGTCAATAGATGGGGGGTGGTTGGTCAATTGATTGAGGATAGAGATATTTCGGATCATTGTCCGATATGGATCAAGACGGATAGTGCCAATTGGGGTCCAAAACCTTTTAAATTCAATAACGAGTGGTTCTCTTTGGATTCTTTCTTACCTTTTGTTGAGAAGGAATGGAAGAGTATGGAGGTGGAAGGTAGAGGTGATTTTGTCTTGAAAGAGAAGCTTAGAATTTTAAAAGATAAAATCAAGGTGTGGAACAAGGAGGTGTTCGGGAAGATAGATATGGAATTGGAAGATTGTGTGCGCAACATTAATTTAGCGGATGAAAGGATGGATTCGGATTCTAGTCCTTCTTTTTTTGATAATCTCGATTTGAGAAAGGAGGCTAGTGGAAATTTTTGGAAGAACTTAAGGATAAAGGAGAATATGATTATTCAAAAATCTAGATCTAAGTGGCTTAAAGAGGGAGATGCTAATAGCGGTTTTTTTCACAAGGTGATGAAGCAAAGAAGAAGTCATAACCACTTAGGTCCGATTCTTACACACGGAGGCTTGAAGGAGTCGGTGGAGGATGTTAAAGAAGAGGTTTGGAATCACTTCGGTTTTAAATTCTTGGAAACGGAGGTGGATAGACCGGTGTTGGATGGGATTTCTTTTAATTCTATTAGTGCGGAAGAAAGGGCTAATTTAGAAAAACCGTTCCTTGAAGAAGAAATAAAGGAAGCGGTTTGGAATTGTGGTGGAGATAAAAGTCCGGGTCCGGATGGGTATTCATTTCTTTTTATTAAGAAATGTTGGTATTTCATTAAACTTGATTTTATGAAATTCTTTAACCATGTGTTTGACGGAAGATCTATTTCAAAGGCCATTACTTCATCCTTTCTTTCCTTAATTCCAAAAGTTACTAATCCTTTAACTTTGGATGATTATAGGCCTATATGCTTGGTGGGATGCATGTACAAGGTGGTGGCTAAGTTGTTGGCGGGTAGATTGAAAAGGGTGCTTAATTCTATCATCGCTCCTTGCCAAAGTGCCTTTGTTCCCGGGAGACAATTGTTGGATGGAGTGTTAGTAGCGAATGAAGTGGTGGATTTTGCGAGAAAAGAAGGTAAAAATTGTATGCTTTTTAAAGTTGATTTTGAGAAAGCATATGATAAAGTTAGTTGGAATTTCCTCCGTTACATGCTTAGGAGGATGGGGTTCGGAGAAAAATGGTTGCATTGGATGGAGCTTTTTGTGTTCAATAGTAGTATGTCGGTTCTTGTTAATGGGAGTCCAACGAAGGAGTTTTTGGTTTCTCGTGGTTTGAGGCAAGGCGATCCTCTATCTCCTTTTCTTTTTGTGATTGTGGCGGAAGGATTAGCGGGTCTTGTGAGGAAGTCCATTGATATTGGTGAATTCCATAGTTTTGATATCCGAGGTTCTTGTAAGGTGGAATTGCTTCAATTTGCGGACGACACTTTAATTGTGGGGGAAGGAAGTTGGAGGCATGTGTGGGCTATAAAAGCGGTGCTTCGGGCTTTCGAAATAGTATCGGGATTAGGCATTAATTATAACAAAAGCAAGTTGATTGGAATTAACTCTAATATCTATTTCTTGGAGGCGGTTTCTCACTTGTTTTCTTGTAGGAGGGAAGATAGCAACTTCTACTTTCTTGGCATACCCGTTGGTTTCAATCCGAGGAAGGAATCCACGTGGAATCCTCTTGTTCTTAAGATGAAGAAGCGTTTGGAAGGATGGACTAATCGTTTTTTGAACTTGGGAGGTAGAATTACTCTTTTAAAGTCCGTGCTTAGTTCTTTAACTATTTTCACTTTATCCTTTTTTAAAGCTCCTAGCAAGATTGTGAAAAAATTTACAAGCATCCAAAACAAGTTCTTGTGGGGGGGAGTGAGGGAAAAGAGAACCATTCATTGGGTGAGGTGGGAAGATGTTAATTTACCTTTGGTGAAAGGAGGGCTCGAAGTGAAAAATATCGCTTTATTTAATTTAGCTCTTATTAATAAATGGAGGTGGAGAATTATTCAAGGTCAAAATTCTTTGTGGTATAACATTTTGAAAGCGAGGTATGGAGATATTTCTATTAAGGTCTTTAGTGGTGATAATAGCATTAAAATTCCTTCATCTTGTTCTTTTTGGTGGAAGGACTTATTAAAGATTGGTAGTTGTTTTTTGTTGGATCCCTTGGTTGAGAATTGTAGGTTTTCCATTCATGATGGATATACTACTTCTTTTTGGGAAGCTAGGTGGTTGGAGGATATGGTGTTGAAAGATTTTTTTCCGGAATTATACAAGGCTTCTTGTTTGAAGTATGTGTCGGTGGCGGCAATGGGAGGATGGAAAGAGGGTTGTTGGCATTGGAGTAATCTTGGTATTTCGATTGACTCCGTGGATAGTAGCGGGTTAAGGGAGAACTTTTGTGCTTTAATGGAGCGGTTGGAGACTTTTAGGGGTTGGTCGGAAGGAAAGGATGAAGTGGAGTGGCTTGCGAATTCTAGTATGGATTTTTCGGTAGCTTCTTGTTACAAGTTCCTCGAACAATCGCGTATTCCGTTTGGTCCGAAAAATAAGTGTGATGATGCTTTTGGGTTGTTATGGAAAATGGATGTTCCTTTGAAAATAAAAGCTTTTGGTTGGAGACTTTTTCTCAACAAGCTTCCAACTAAGGACCTTTTGTCTTCTAAAGGTTTGTCTTTCTCTAATGATAATTTATTATGCATTTTATGTGGTAGTTGTTCGGAAGATAGAAACCATTTCTTTTTTAAGTGTTCGGTGGTGAAAAATATTTGGAGGGAGGTGGCTTTGTGGGTTGGTAAAGAGGAAAATAGAGAGGAAGCTTGTTTAGCCAACTTCATGGAATGGTACGAATTTTTTGATTGTATGAAGGTGAGGCATAAAAAGGAGGGTGTTGTGTGGCTAGCGACAACGTGGCATTTGTGGCTTTTAAGGAATGGGGTGTGTTTTAGGAATGATAGTTGGAGCGTTAATAATGTCGTTTGGAATATTAAATTGCTTATATGGAGGTGGTCTTTTTGTGGAAATATTACCCATTCCAAATACTCTTTTTATGAGTTTATTAAGGACCCTTTGTTCTTCATTTCATAATGGGTTATTTGGTTGGTAATTTTTCTTGGGTCGGCTATTTCCGGCTTTTGTAAGAGGGTTGAAGAACCCCTAGTTCTTCCGTTATTGAATTTTGCTTTCTAAAAAAAAAACAATAAATGATTAATAAATAATCGATCATAAGTTAAATAATAATATATCAATGGTGATAAGTACAACGTCGACATAGGCAAAAATTAACTTGTCCAAGCAAAATTTTCTGAAAACGAATTGAGAACCTCCCCATGATAACCAGATAACCAATAATAATTTTTACACAAAATCTTCACAAACACATAAACAATTTATTCAAACAAAAGTATATCAAATCTTGCAAATTACAAACATTAAAATTGTATCTAAGACCATATTTTATCTTCTGATTCAAACCCTAGATTTTGACATTTGCAATATTTATTTTTTCTTGAATAAAACTCATGCATAACACCAGCCCTATCAAGGAAGAAAATTGGTAAAGTCGTCAATCAGATCATCATGGCCTTCGAAAAGAAAATTAACCTAAAAAAAAAACAAATATAATGAGGATCACACAAGAAAAATGAGAAATAAAAGAATTAGAGTATATAGTTTTAAAATTAAAAACATGATATAAACAATACAACACATACATCCCTAATGACATCATCAAGACTCCTTTTGTTTTCTCTATATGAATTCAGGATTCTCAGAAACAATGGATAAACATGATGCTGATGAGCACGTTCAAATCGAGCCTGTATTAGAAGAAACCATAAATTAAAAAAAGAAGTAAAAATGTCCAATAATTAATTCTACTTTAAAAACATATATGATTGCAAAGAGTTCAGCATACAACTTACCTTCACCTTAGTCACAAATTTCGAAGCATATTCTATATTAACAGTTGGCTTCTTAGCACCTCTTTCATTCATCTTCTGTAATTTTAAGTCCATAAAAAATATATACACTATTGCGTTAAAATATCAAAAAATTAAAAGGAAAAAAACTAGCAAGAAAAATAATATAATTTAGTTCATAGTATTTTCTTAACCTTGGCCATCCCTTAGAAACTAAAATGAAGACCGCAGCTTCAGAAAGAGATAATGAAAAAAAATGAAGTGACTAAAAATAATTCACAATGAGATGTTATATATAGGAGAATAATGAAAAAAAGTAAAGTGTTGACTAAGTTTCAATAAATACTATTAAATGCTTCTTGTATATATTTATAAATGGTATAACAATGAAAATTTCAATTTAATTGAATGTATCTGTCAAACAACATATGTATTATTCATTCCTTCCGTTCCAAATTACAAGAGAAATTTAATTTTTTAATTTATTAAATAATCAATGTATTTGGTGTATATATAAATCAAATACATTAATTATTTAATGAATAAAAAAATTAAATTTCTCTTATAATTTATTAGCTGGATTCTTTGGTTTCCACATAGAAAAATAATTTATACCTGTGTATATTCACTTACACATTTTGAATTTAATGGGAAAAAACTTACTTAGATTGGATTTGGGTTCGAATTTGAGGGTATTCCATTTATAAGTTATGGTAACGGGTCAGGTAAAAGATTCACTAATATTCACCTCGAATCCAACCTCAAAAACTGCTCCAATTATTTTATTAAGTATTTTATTCTTTAGCTTTAATAATTTAGAATATTAAATATGTGATCAATGTTTTGATATTTTGATTTGTATTTAGTATTTAAAATATTTAAAATATACGTATAAAATTTTCTAAAATTGTTTTAGTTTAATATTTATAATTTGATTTTGAAAAAATAAATATTTCTATTAAAAAATTAATTGCGAAAAAATAAAGTATTGACTAGGTTTCAATATAAAATATCTATAAATATATTTTGAACAATGGCATAACAACAACAAAATTTCAATTTAATTGAATGTGTCTGTTAAAGAACATGCCACGAAAAAGTGTCACAACTGTTCTCACTAGGAGTGAATCCCCGGGTGCGGTCACAAAACCGAGTCCAGTTTGGACTGGCTGCTGCCGCGGCAGTGTTGGAATAGTCGTGAGTAGAGCCGGCTGAAAAAATAGGCCTCCAAAATCCCACCTAAACGAACCTCCAGTCCACACTAACACCTCCGCCACCGTACAATGCTTCCAATTTGACAATTCATACAAGTCCGGGAATTCCATGCAAAGTGGTTGTTCTCCCAACCATCTATTGAGCCAAAAAAGAACATCCATACCATTTTTGCAAGAACAATTGAAACATTGTGTAGGCCTAAGGCGAAGGGTGGTTTGAGGGTTAGAGATGTAAGAGAAATGAACAAAGCTCTTCTTTTGAAATGGATATGGAGAATCCTTCATGATAATGAAGCTATTTGGCATAGATTTTTTAAGGTGAGGTATTCTTGTCCTAAAATTAGAATTCAAGATGATGGGGGTGCTTTTCATAGAAGCGATGATTCCATTTGGTGGAGAGATATGTGTAAGAACAATTTGTTGGATAACATTATAGATAACGGTTTCTCCGGATGTTTCAATTGTTCTTGCAAAAATGGTATGGATGTTCTTTTTTGGCTCAATAGATGGTTGGGAGAACAACCACTTTGCATGGAATTCCCGGACTTGTATGAATTGTCAAATTGGAAGCATTGTACGGTGGGGGAGGTGTTAGTGTGGACTGGAGGTTCGTTTAGGTGGGATTTTGGAGGCCTATTTTCAGCCGGCTCAACTCACGGCTATTCCAACACTGCCGCGGCAGCAGCCAGTCCAAACTGGACTCGGTTTTGTGACCGCACCCGGGGATTCACTCCTAGTGAGAACGGTTGTGACACTTTTTCATGGTCTTTAGACGAGGATAAGGATTTCACCGTTGCGAGCATTACTCACGCGATTGATAGTGCCAAATCTTTTGCATGGGATTATCATTTGATTAATTCCTTGAAAGTGATGTGGGAGCTTAAACTTCCGCCCAAGATTAAGGTCTTTGCTTGGAGATTCTTTATTGATCGGCTTCCTACTAGAGATCAATTATTGAAAAGAGGTGTTGCTAATGTCTCGAGCCCGGATTGTGTGATGTGTGGTTCTTCCAATGAATCATCTTCCCATCTTTTTTTCACTTGCCAAGAGGCGAAAACAATTTGGAAACACGTTTTTATTTGGCTCGGAATTTCGGAGGCGATTAATGTGTAGGAGATAATTTGTTTCGATGTTATTCAAGAAAAGGTGAAATGTTGCAAGCGAAGAATTTTAATCAATTTTGTTTGGGTAGATACTATTTGGAGCATTTGGCTTATGAGGAACGCCATTATCTTTAAGGGGGAGGTGTATTGTTTTGATGTAATTTGTTCTAACATTGTTTTTCTTTCTTGGAGATGGATGTATTGTGGATATACTAAGTTTAGACCAACCTATTATGAATGGTTTAAACTTCCTTTATCCGACATATGCAATCTATAGTGCTTGGTGTTTTTTTTGTAAGGGTTGCACCCCTAGTGCGAGCTTTTCAATCAATTGCTTATTAAAAAAAATAAATATATTAGGTAAATTCTTTGATATCTGCATGGAAAAATAACTAGTAACTGCGTGCATTCACTCGAACGCGTCTCAAATTTAATGGAGAAATTTCATTTTGATTGAGTTTGGGTTTGAATTGGATTTTTTTTCCAATATCAAATTATGGTAACGAGTCTGATAAAAGAGACATTACTATTCACCCAAAATCCACTCCTGCATGATTTATTTTATTAGGCTCTTTATTATTTAATTTTGATAATTTATAATAGTATATATATGATCAATATTTTATTATTTTGATTTGTATTTATTATTTAAAAAATTGAAATGTATGTATAAAATCTTTTGAAATTCTTTTATTTGGGTATTTGTAATATAATTTAATTATGAAAAAAATTATATTTTTATTAAAATAGTTGGTTGCAAAAAATAAATTGTTGACTTGGTTTCATTAAGTACTACACTAAATGATTCTTGTATATATCTATATCTATAAATATATTTTGAAAAATGAAAAAACAACCAAAAATTTTAATTTAAGAATGTATCAGTCAACGAACATATGTATTATAAATTAGGTAAATTCTTTAGTATCTGCATGGAAAAATAACCTATACTTGCGTGTATTCACTCAAACTCGCTTCGAATTTAATGAAGAAACTCATTTTGATTGGGTTTGAGTTCAGATTTTGATTTTTTCTAATTACAAATTATGGAGACGGGTTGGATAAAAGGGACACTAGCTTTCACCCGAAATCCACCCCTAAAAACAACCTCATTTATTTAATTATGTACTTAATTATTTAGTTTCAGTAATTTAGAATATTAAATATGTGATCAATATTTTGATATTTTGATTTGTATTTATCATTAAAAAAATTTAAAATGTATTATGAAGTTTTTTGAAATTGAATTATTTTATTATTTATAATGTAATTTAATTTTTAAAAAAAATAAGTATTTTTATAAAATAATTGATTGCGAAAAATATAGTGTTGACTATGTTTCAATATATACTATCAAATGATTCTTCTATATATCTATACATATATTTTGAAAAAAAATGGGAGAACATATTATATAATTATATAATGTATTAGGTAAATTCTTTGATATTTTCATGGCAAAATAATCTGTACATGTGTGTATTTACTTTAATATCGGTCTTGAATTTATGGGAGAAAACTCACTTTTGATTGGGATTGAATTTAGATTTATGTTTTTTCTAACTACAAGTTATGAAGATGGGTCAGGTAAAAGGGACAATAGTATTCACCCTAAATCAGTTCTTGAAACTGTCAGATTTATTTTATCATGTACTTTATTCTTTAGTTTTAAAATTTAGAATACTAAATATGTGATCAATGTTTTAATTATTTGATTTGAATTTTTTATTTAAAATATTTGAAATGTATGTATGAAATTTTCTAAGATTATTCTATTTTATTATTTATAATTTAATTTAATTTTAAAAACGAGCAGTATTTTTATTAAAAAAAATTGATTGCAAAAAATAAAGTGTTGACTAGGTTTCAATAAATACTACAAAATAATTAAGGTATATATCTAAGAATATATTTTCAAAAATGCCATAACAACCAAAAATTTCAATTTAATTGAATGTATCAGTCAAAGAACATGTGTATTATATATTAAGTAAATTCTTTGATATCAGCATGGAAAAATAATATGTACCTACGCATATTTACTCGAACCTATATTAAAATTTTTATTTTGAAATCTTTGTATTTGGCCTTGCGATCGACTAATTCTAGAGGACCAATTCCACTGCCAATTAGCGGGGGGGTCGTCCAACAAAAGGATTGACAGCCTCTAATGAGATTCGAACTCAATTTAATGGAGAAAACTCATTTTGATTGTACTTGGATTCAAATTCGGGTTTATTCTAATTACAAATTATTGAGACGAGTCGGGTAAAAGAGACACTAGTATTAATTAAACCTAAATCCACCACTCGAAACCACCTCATTTGTTTTATCATGTACTTTGTTATTTAATTTTGATAATTTAAAATAGTAATACGTGATTAATATTTTAAAATTTTAATTTGTATTTATTAATTAAAAAAATTTAAATGTATGTATGAAATTTTTGAGAATATTTTATTTTAATATTTGTAATATAGTTTGATTTTGCAAAAAACAATTATTTTTATTAAGAAATTGATAGTGAAAATTAAAGTGTTGACTAGGATTCAGTATGAATGTATTATATATTAGGTAAATTCTTTGGTATTTGTATGGCAAAATAATTTGTACCTGTGTGTATATGCTCAAAGCCGTCTCAAATTCAATCGAAAAAACTCACTTTGATTGAGATTGGATTGTGATTTGAGTTTTTTTCAATTACAAGTTATGGAGACGGGTTGGGTAAAAGGGAGACTAAAAATTCATTTCGAACCCACCCCTAAAACTGCATGATTTATTTTAATAGCCACTTTTTTTGAAAGAAAATATTTTATTTATTTCTAAGAGCTAAAACACTCAGAGTCATTACATCATATAATTTGACAAAATTACATAAGGATATTTAGAATATGCTTTCTATACTTGGGCTTCATCCACCCCCTATATACAGTTGCGTCAACTATATTTCTATTTACCCTATGAATAACACTGTATGCCCCTTTATTTCCAAAGATTTTGGAGTTTCTATACATCCAAATTCCATAACATGCTTCAGTTGCAGCAGCTTTAAACACTTGGTTTTTCCATCCTTTTCCTTTAGCTATCTTTTTCAACCAATCAAGATTTACTTGTTGATTCATATCCATGTTCATCCACATCAAAGTGTCTTTCCAGATTTGAGTAGTTTCTGAGCATTTAAACAGCAAATGATTCATATCTTCTTCCTCCTCATTGCAAAGCTGACAGGTAGAATGCTGAAGTAGGCCCATGTTCTTCATTCTTACTTTGGTTGGTAACCTATTTTGGAAAACTAACCACATGATCACCTTAGCTCTAGGTCGAGCAAAATTGTGAGCTAAAAAGTGATACCAGTCAGTCCTGTTGTTGTCTTCAATCAGCAACTCATAGACTCTCATCATACTAAATCTCCGTTGAGCCTTCATGCTGCTCCAGAGATAGCCAATTCTCCCCATCAACTCCTTCGAAGCCAAGATGTTCTTAGTGATCCAAGTGCAATTGTTATTCTCAATATAACTCAACACATCCCTACCTTTCAGATAGTAAGAGTGTATCCACTTCACCCACAAGTTATTCTCTTTCATGCAGATGTTCCAAAGACATTTGAGCAATGCTACTTGATTCCATATTTGCATATTCAGTATACTCAGGCCACCTTGCTTAACAGGATTGCACACTCTCTTCCAAGCCACATGGCTTTTCTTACTAATATTAGAGGAACCTGCCCATATGAAGAATCTACAGAGACTATCCAGTTTGTGAATGACACTAGCTGGGAGAGGCAGACTAGCCATCCAAAATTGGGCAATAGCAGAAATGGTACTTTTGACAAGTTGAATTCTGCCTGCTATACTAAGGAGCTTTGTTGTCCAATGCCTAATCCTGGCCATGATTTTGTCTATCAAAGGCAAGTAGTGATTCACACTTAACTTCTTGCTTGCCAGTGGGATACCAAGGTATCTAATAGGGAACTTACCTTCAGCAAAACCTGTTATCAGACCAGCCTGAGCTTTCCTATCAGCATCCATACCACCATAGAAAGCCTTACACTTATTAAGGTTGACAACAAGGCCAGTAGACTCAGAGAAGCTTTTGAAAGCAGTGAGTATCATCTCCATGGATTTATCATCACCTATGCTAAACAACAAAACATCATCAGCAAAAGTTAGATGAGTAATTTTAAGCTTTTGACATTTACTATGGAACTTGAAGTCAGAGTTCCTTGTCATCTTCTGCATCACCCTGTTCATATATTCCATCATTATCACAAATATGAGAGGGGAGATAGGATATCCTTGTCTGATGCCTCTCCTAGCCTCCATGACTTGAGAATACTCACCATTCACATTGAATCTATAGCTAACAGTGGTTGTACCCAACATAATCCAATTAATGAACATCTTAGGAATGCCTAACTCCATCAGCACAGTTTCCAAGGATTTCCAGTCAACCATATCATAAGCTTTCTGCATGTCTAACTGCAGCATACTTCTAGGGGTGCCTCCTTTCCTACTATAGCCTCTAACAATCTCAAAAGCTAGCAAAATGTGATTCTGGATCACCTGCCCTTTCAGAAATGCTGCTAGACTCTGATGCACAATCTTAGGGAGCACATTACCAAGCCTATTAGTGAGGATTTTAGAGATCATTTTATAGAAAGTGGTGCACATAGCTATGGGCCTATAGTCCTTCACCTCAACTGATTTATCATGTTTAGGAATAAGGGTAACTATGATACTATTGAAAACTTTATAGATTTTACCTTTCTGAAAGAATTCCTGTGCAGCCTTCATCACATCGGTTTTGACTAAATCCCAGCTTGTTTTGAAGAATTTTGAACCAAAACCATCTATGCCAGGGGCTTTGAGGTCTCCAATATCCTTCAAGGCCTCCCATATTTCCTTTCCAGTGACAGGCTTGATTAAATAATCACTTTGAATTTGACTCACTTGATTCCCGCTTCTCAAGGCTTCAATGTCAACAAGCTTGGGACTATTCTCCTTAGTCCCCGTGAGATTCTGGTAAAAGTTCACGACTTCTTTCATGATACTCTCCTAATCAGACCATAGGTACCATTTGCAAGCTTGATCATCTTCATGCTTATGCTCTTATGTTTTGCTTTAATTGAGGCATGAAAATATGCATTATTTTCATCACTCAATCTCAGCCAGTCAATCTTGGATCTTTGCATCAGAATCCGCTCATCTTGTTCTTGTAATTTGATTACCTCTTCAGCGCAAGTCCTCACCTTTCTGTCATGGTACTATCCATTCTATTGTTCTTTAGATCTTTCCGGGCCATCTCCAGATCCCTCCTAGCATTCTCCAGGTTACTTTTAATATTGGTCATGCTTCTACTAAAATGCTTCAAATCAGTTTTGAGTCTTTGAAGCTTCCTCCATAAAATGAACATTGAAGTCCCATCCATAGGCTTGTTCTAACTGGCTTTCACTGTTTCCTCATACCCTTCCATCTTGATAAGGCAATTGTAGAACTTAAATCTCCTTTTTGGCTGAGCAACCAGATTCTCCTTGGCCACCTATAATAAGGCATGGTCAGACACACTAGGAGATAAGACAGTCAAATTCCAATCACTATACTTTTGATACAAGTAGACATTAGCCACCAGCCTATCAATCCTGGAATGAATAAGATCTAAGGTGTGTCTATTACACTAAGTATAGTAATCTCCACAGCTTTGAGACGGGAACTAATCTCTCTTATTTTACCTGGTTTATTAAGTCCCCTAACATTCCATGATATCAGCATGGTCCTCTATCCAAGGCCTCTATGGAGTCATTCAAAACTCCAAGAGCCTCAAATCCATTAACACAATTAATATCATTCAAAGAATTGTTAGGGACCCTCTTACCTCTATCATTTGTAGCTTATCCAACTGTAGTATATCTGTTATCCTCTTGATCATCCTCATTGTCCTTACATATCTCCTTCCCCTTCATCTTAGCAGCATCCTCTACAGGAGTGGCCTGAATGGGGGCATATAATAGCCTAAAACGGTGCCATTTCTTTTGGTTTCCATTGTTTCTTAACATAATCTTTGCACTTGTGTCCAATACATTGACATCTATCACAATACAATGGTTTCCATTCGTATTCTACTGGCTGTAGCAACTTCCTTCCTTCACAATCCTTTATTGCTATTTCCTTTGTCATATCCTTTGTAATATCTACTTCAACCAATATTCGAGCATAAGAAACCCTCAACTTGTTACCAGTACATTCATCAGTAACCAGAGGCACCCCTATGGCACTCCCTATCTTGCTAAGGCTCTTTGCTCCCCAGAGGTGAAGAGGCAACTTCGGCAAATTCACCCAAATTGGCAAAGTTCTGAGCATATCCCTTTTTAGGTCAAAATCGGGTTTCCATTCCCTCAGCATAAGTGAGATGTTCCTCAAAGTATAAGGCCCTCGCATCAACACTGCATCGAAATCATCATGCGATTTGAATCTGAGAATGAAGTATCCTTCCTCGTGATAAAACATATTTGGTAATTTAACAAAATTCCATGTCTTCTCCATGAAATTCTTCACCATATTCAGGCTGAGTTCCTCCCCCATCGCGTACAAGATTAAAGCAGTTTCCCAGTAATGAACTTCAGATTCAATGTCTGAATCCTCGATTTCGATCTCGATTCCCTCACTTGTGACATTAGGTGCTACATACTGCATCGATAGTCCCTTTGCAGGGTTTTGATTCTCAGCAAGAACGTCCACCCACAGTTTCAGCTCCTTACTCTTTCTTGATTCCTGATGCGAATCGTTCTTCTCCATTCCTTTCTTTAGGTTTTCGCTCCCAATTTCCCCATCTTCAATCAGTTTCTCCTCGTTAATCTCCCAATTTCGTTGACTAGTGCTATCCATTTGAACTGGTACAGTGTTCTCCTTCTCCGGTGACGACGGTGGAGGATGGTTTGCCGGTGATGATGGTGCCACTCTTGGTGGCCTCCCTCGTCCTCGCTTCCCTCGTGAACCTGTTCCCGCCATAACCTCTATTATTAGGCACTTTATTATTCAGTTTTGATAACTTATAATAGTAATTATGTTTTCAATGTTTTTATATTCTAATTTGTATTTATTGTTTTAAAAAATTGAAATGTATGTATAAAATCTTTTTAAATTTTTTTATTTGATTATTTGTAATATCATTTGATTATGAAGACAGTTAGCATTTTTATTAAAAAAATTGATTGTAAAAATAAAGTGTTGACTTGGTTTCAATAACTACTAATAAATGATTCTTGTATATATTTATAAATATATTTTGAATAATGGCAAAAAAATAAAAAAGTTCAACTTAAATGAATATATCAGTCAAAGAGCATATATGTTAAGAAAATAATTAATTATGTTGATTTCATTGGTAAAATGAGTCTAATTTACTAAAATAACCTTATTAATAATAGTTAGTGGAGTACTTAAATGAATTAAAATACAATAAATAAGGGTAAGTTAGTGGAAAGAAATAATAAATATTACATTGATATTCTAAATGGACAAATAATTTGAGACAAATAAAAATTAGAAAGAGGACATTTATTGTGAGACGGAGGGAGTAGATAAATTCTTTGGTATCTGCATCGAAAATTAATCCGTACCTTCTTGTATTCACACAAAATTGTTTCGAATTTAATGGAGAAAATTTACTTTGATTAGATTTGGGTTCGACTTTTGGTTTTTTTCAATTACAAATTATGAAGACGGGTCGGATAAAAGAGACACTAGTATTCACCCTGAATCCATTCCTTGAAACCACCTCATTTATTTATTCATGTACATAATTATTTAGTTTCAATAATTTAGAATATTAAATATGTTATCGATAATTTGATATTTTGATTTGT